>NC_052405.1:4799328-5156828 GCF_009389715.1 Phoenix dactylifera | reverse complement strand
GCGAACCTGGGGGAAGTGCCAAGGTTATGGAGGCAAGAGCTTCTGATAAGAGAGACATGAGATTTCTCAGGACATCTTCATGTGGCAATGCAGAAGTGCCAGAAGCTTCATTCGTTGATGTGCTGAAGAAGCCTGCTTCATCAGAAGCTGTTGCTGCTTCAGGAGCACCAGGATCTGCCGATGCTGGTCCAGGCAGGAGTGGCAAGAAGAAAGGTAAGAAGGGAAGGCATATTGATCCTTCTCTTCTTGGCTTTAAGGTTCATAGCAACCGCATCATGATGGGCGAGATCCAACGCCTCGGTGATTAAGTATCTTTATGTATATTCTACACTCTACATCTCATGCAGGTTCGTTCGGATTTTTTTTTAGTTTTTTTCTGGATTTTATTTTACATAGAGAATGCCATTTCTTCTCCTCATTCTCAACTGTAAATCAGGGGTTCAATTTTGGAGATTGGTAGAACCCTTTGTGAGCGATCAGATGTCGGTGTTAGAGAGTATATCTCTGTACAGGATACTATCATAACAAAAGTTGGTTCTTTCATTGTTATCATTCATGTTCATTTGCTTGAGCATTTCGAACCTCATCATCTAATAAGTTCTACAGATTGATGTGAGAGTAATCTTAGGGTCACCCTTGGTTTCCAGTTCATGTTCACGAACTAGCCTGTTTATAAGTGACCAAAATTAGTTTCTATCTAAGTTGGACAAGAAAGTGACGTGACAAATTGCAAGTTTGGTTGCCTGAATGCGTTTTTAACATTGCATGCACTCATTCTTGATGAAGTTAAAATAAAATACGAAAATCAAAGGCATACTTAATATTATTTAAAAATATTCTGTAACTTTTAAATAAAAATAGTTTATTAATGAAGTTGTTAAAATGACAGAGAAATATAGTTTTTGCTTTCTTAATTTGTAAGAAAGCAATCAGAAAGTAGAAGTGATGCTTTACATGCCAGAAGAATATTAACTTTCAAGGCTGGCTGACCTATTAGCATGCGAGTCTGCAGTCTTCACGTTCAATAGGCTCTCTGATAGATTCTACCATTCCAACGGGTGAACAGTGAATCGTTGAGATGGGTATGGGACAATTACTCTTTTTCTATGATGTATTTGTAAATATATATTCATAATTTTTTTATAATATAATATAATAAAATTAAAAACTTATCTCCATATATTTAGACAGAGTTATGTTAAGATGCTTCTCAGAGTATCTCTCCAAATGCTTTCTAATCAAAACCAATGAAAGATCTTGTAAAAAGAAATTCAGCAATTTTGGTGATAATATATGATAGTCATGGTGCAAGGAAAATAAACTTTTCTGTTTTAGAGATATCTTGTCTGTTCGTTGAGCTGACAAAAAATGAAAGGTAGAAATATAGCTAGTACAAAAAATATAGCATAAAACATATAATTTGCAACTCTAAACCAGTGATTTTAATCTAAATATTTTAAAATATATGCAATTAAAAAATTTCAGCTAATCTGAATGTTTTTAAATCAAGATCAAACTTATACATGTTATAAAATGGTCATTTTTATTTTTATTTGATGCATGGATAAAATACTTTAAAAAATGAGATATATTATATGGTACAGAGAGGTTTGTAGAAAATCAGATAATTCATCAAAAAATACTAGAAAATCATATATGAAGTCACCATATGCTCTTTAACACCATACAAAATAGCTCTCTTAATCTGATCCTTAATGTATAGACTAATAGATCGCATGATTTTTGGTGTATAAGTAGTTTAGAAATAGCAATTCAATAGCTCGGAGCATTGATGTATGACCCACAACCTTTAATTTTAAAAATGCTGCAACTCTAAATTGGAGCCTGATGGAGTGCTTTAGGGGACATTGCTACATTGTGGTGCAGCTCATGGTAATGTTGAGCTGGCTGGGACAGTGACCTTCACCTTGTCGACTCGAACCTTTCTATGACGGGAACAATGTCCTTGTGTCAAACACATGCTTCTACGGGACGATAGGATGATGTGGCCAAGGTGAGGAGATTCATCAAGGATTGAGGGATACTTTTAGACTGCAGCTTGTAGTTCCATTGAGGTCATCAATGTGGTGAATGAATTTATCGTTGGGTGCAATGCCCATCCTCGGGCTAAACAGATCCATGCTATGATGACATATCCATGAGGTTGAAGGCTGAGGGTCATGTGCCAAAAACCATGTCTTGCTTGACATTAATGAAGAGGATGAGAAAAGCGCTGTGTCATCGTAGCGAGAAGTTGGCTATTGCATTTAGCCTAATTTGTACTGATCATGGTACATCATACTGGCCCAAACCGAATAATACGAGGCATACCATACCGTACAAGTTTAGTACCGGTATCCAGTATGGTTGGCGTACTAACACTCGGTAAAAATTTATACCGTACCGACACTTAGACGGTGAACTTTGGCACAGGTCTTCACAAGATTGAGAGTCATGAAAAATCTTTGAGCATTTGAGGACTGTCATCTAGCCATGAAGTTGATCTCAAAGTTCTATGGTTGCAAGATAATTGTAATGAATGCAATTTCGAGGATGCAATGTGCTCTTGTGGCGATCACTGCTAATGAATACATTGCTCCTGATTTTGTGCTTTGAATGCCTGTTTCTTGTAGATCTTTTGCAACTGGTTGTGTATGTCAAGCAGAAGCAGGTGAAGCAAGAGGATGAAACAAGAACTCAGAACTTCGACCGGATAAAACAATCTCAAAGAACGGATACTCAAATTCCTCCAAAGTAAACTTAGTAGGCATTGTTGCTCGCTCAAATTCATGAATAAAGAATACAAACAGAATGCATTTACCAGGTATGCGATAATATACATGTGGCTCATACAATAATGTCAAACAGAACCTCTAACCAGAACTTGTCCTTCCAAGTTAGTGGCAAGCTCTTAATATATATACGTCTCGGTCGGCAGACAAGATTCAGCTAAAATTATCTCTATACAAGCTATCTACTTGGTGCTTGTCTCCACTTAGCCACATAGTGGATGCTTAGGGACAAATTGGCCACACCGGAGGTGAGCACTGTTCCCATCTATTAGATGCTAACACAAACAAACTATTTGAGCAGCAAATTCTTTGCTTGTCATTGAAAGAATCACCATTATATCTATGAATAAAGTTTTTTGATAAATATTTTAGATACTCTAGGATCATGCCCATAAACATCACCGTCCAGTCCTGTCCCAACTATTTGGCATCATCTTCAAAAATCCTTATTGGTGACATTGTTATCAAGGCAACCTCCGTTGTCGCCACAAATCTTTCCAAATCCCTTCTCAGAACCTTCTCTCTTAGATGGTCTGTTGTAATGATGGATATCTTATTCAATAACACTATCCATAAGCAAACAATAGATGATAAATTCTGACAAGCATTCACCAATAATCTGAGCAAGAACAAGACCCCCCAACGAAATGGTGAAAGCGGTTGCAGTCCCTCACTATCACTTGCCTATCATAATGCTTCGAAGCCAGCTTCAAGAACTGATGACAATCATCGCAAACACGTAGGTTCTTAAATATCCGAATGGTAGTTCCCTTATCCGTGCTTATTAGTCCATAAGCAAGAGCCAATTTCTCACTATGATGGAGGAGTACTTGCTCCCTTCCATCATTATCCATATCATGCAACGCAGAAGAAGTGCATGGCACATATCCCTCCCTCTTCAATCTCACAGCCATTTGGTCCAGCATTTCATGTATTGCTTTGCAATGACGATGATGCTTGTCTCCAGCTAAGAATTCATGAACTCCATTGCTCACCTCGATTGAACTGCACCCAAGCTTCTTTACAACTCCCTTCTCCTTCATCATCCTCCTTATTTTTGCTGCATCTTCCCACCTATTAGCTTTAGAATACATGTTAGACAGCACAACGTAGTTTGCACAACTTTGAGGCTCCAACTCTATGAGATGGAATGCCACCTCCTCTGCTAACTTCACATTCCCATGGATTTTACAAGCGCTGAGCAAAGATGCCCACACCATGGGAGGAGGTTCCATTGGCATGCCCAAAATCAAGTCATGAGCCTCTTCCAGATGTCCAGCTCGGCCAAGCAAATCCACCATACACCCAAAATGTTCCACCTTTGGCATCAATTTGAACTGCGCCATCATCATGTTGAAGTATTTCAACCCAAACTCCACCAACCCGCCATGAGCGCAAGCCCTCAAGATCCCCATAAAGGTAACATCATTCGGCCAAATCCCTTCACTTCTCATAAAATCAAAGACCTGAAATGCCTCTTGTGCTCTCCCATGCATCGCAAAGACCTCGATCATTGTACTGCACAAAAATGCATCCCTTTTCATTGCATGGTCGAAAACTTTTCGAGCATCCTCCAAACTGCCACACCTGCCATACATGTCAACAAGTGCAGCAGTCACATAGAGATCCATCTTTATCCTTTGCTTCTGAATGTAGGCATGAACCCATTGTCCAAGATCCAATGCCCCCAGATGAGCACAGGCTGGTAACACCGCGACGACGGTAACCTCATTGGGCTTCATGTCCGTAGCTTGCATCATCCTGAACAAGTCCAAAGTCTCAGAGAAGAGCCCACAGTGGAAGTAGCAACCAATCACTGCATTCCAAGACACCACATTTCTCTCCGGCATCAAATCAAACAACTCCCTCGCAGCAACAAAGTCGCCAGCTTTAGCATGCCCAGAGATCATCGCATTCCAGGAGACGATGTTTCTCTCAGGCATCTCATCGAAAAGCCTCCTTGCAGCCCGAACATCACCCATCTTGCAGTACAAATCGAGAATGGTATTCCAAGAAGACACATTTCTCTCGGGCATTCGATCAAAGAGGTCTCGGGCGAGCTCGAACTCGCCGCACTTCACGTGGCCGGCTATCATGGTATTGTAGCAAATGGCGTCGCGGCCGTCGGTCCGGTCGAAGACGCGGCGGGCGAAATCGGGATGGCCGCAGGAGCAGTAGGCGCCGACGAGGGCAGTACGGAGGGGGAGGCGGGTGTCCAGGCCGGACTTGACGGCGAGGCCGTGGGCTTCGAGGGCGGTGGCGAGGGAGGGGAAGGCAGCGGCAGAGCGGAGGACGGCAGGGAGGGTGAAGGGGTCGGGGGGGACGGAGCGGGCGCGCATGAGGGCGTAGGCGCGGAGGGCGTCGAGGTGGGCGCCGGAGAGGGCGAAGGCCTTGATGAGCGTGTTGTAGGAGAAGGGAGGGGAGGGGTCGGGAAGGGAGCGGAGGAGGCGGCGGAGCTCGTCGGTGGTGGCGCCGGAGAGGGAAGAGGCGCGGAAGCGGCGGTCGCGGCCGCCGACGCCGCCGGATTTGAGGGTTTGGGAGGACTTCTGGGGCCATTGCTCGGCGGGGACGACGGTTGGGGACGGGAGAAGGGAGATGGAGGAAGCCATGGCGGTGTTCGCTGGGTTCAGTGTTAGCTGTAACTCTCCCTTTCTAGCTTTTTTCTTCTTGGTTACAACTTGCTCTAGCTACATTTTTATCATTGCATCCTTCTATTTGAAAAGGATTTAAAACTTAGTAATAAAGATGAAATTGATCTTTTTAGTGGGAGCAATATAGTAGAAGATATCAAAATCAAGATTTATAAAATATGATGTTTTTTTGTGTAAAAATGGAGGAGAAAATATGATTGCACAACTTTTTGCTAAAAATACTCAATTAGCTACAAGTGAATCTATTTGTCTAAAGGGCACTCCTCTTTTTGTCTTGAATCAATTATTAGAAGACAATGTAATTGCTGTTGTAATTTCATATAATTATCACTTTTGGATCAAAGCCAAAGAGAAATCAAACTGGATGGTGAAAATCAGAATTCAAAGTCTCGAATAAAATATGATTCAATCTATAAAATTTTATTACCTAAGTTGTCATAACTCAATACAAAAATTTGAAATCCCAACCTTAATTCAAAACAATTTATTGACTTACTTACTAAATCAACTTTCTATTAGAAAATTTGCTATAAATCAACCAGCGAATATTAGTTTGGATGGTGTGACCTCTCGCCTCTTATATGAGAGATCAAGAGTTCAATTTTGGATGGTGTAGATGAATAGAATTTTAGTCAATTTGGGTTCCACCAAAAGGCTCCACCTATCATGTATATATATATATATATATATATATATATATATATATATATATATATCAAAAAAAGATAATATGATTTAAAAGGTACCATGTTACAATAACCAAGTGTTTTGAAAAATAATTTGCTTAATATTTTTGGTATCAGAAAACCTAAGTTATAAGATCATCTATGTAAAGCATTTGCAATGCATGATTATACCATTTGAAAAAAATATAAATATCAAAGGAAAAACAATAAAGTTGTAAAAGAATTATATCTAACCATGATTTGTACTATCTAATAAAGAAAATTGACATTCTAATAATAACAAATCTTGTTTAATATGGTTAATAATGTAAATTAGTAGAATTTGAAGTTAGTTTAGATGATATTATCTTAACTAGGATGGCACCCATGCTGCTCTGAAACAAATATGCAATGGTCTCTCATCATGCACACATAGATATCTTTTAAGAAGAAATGATAAGTGGTTTTAGAGTCTTGCTAGGGCTTAATAAGGAAGCAAATCGTGATCTCAGTTCCACGTTATAAGTACTTTTGATTTAGGTGCCGGATTCAAAGATGGGCCTGAGTTTGACCGTATATAATGTAAAGTATCGTAGTAAAAGAATGAGGTAGCTTAACTTATGGTTTTTTAGGACTTTAAGAGAGCTATTTTAACAAAGAAAAAGAAGGAATTGGGGTTAAAAAATAAATAATTTAAATAATTTTTGTTATGAAGTAGTTTCGAGATAATAGATCATATCAAACAGCTTGGATGCGAGACTCCGATTGTCTGATCATAGAGGATATAAATATCAATAGATAGATAGATAGGTATCATTCTATTCCAAAAAGATATCGAATATAGATAGTCAGTGGTGATTCATAAATCCTATTTCTTTTGATATGGTTTTGTATCCACTTACCCATGTCTAGAAGCTCCAAGATCCGCGCGAATCCATCATCATATTGCTTACCTATGTTGGAAGACAAATGTTGTTACTTAAGATTTGGCTTTAAAGATTTTGTCTCAAGGCAATCTTAGGTTAAAGATGGTGTTATCTACCTCCAAAGTGAAGCTATTATTACTTCGCCTCCTGCTGTGAACTTGCGCATCTGTCACATTACCTTCTGGTTATTTCATCCTTGTCCAAAGCATTCTTTGATTATTAAGGAAATGATTAAAGGGCTTATTCGCAAACTAATCGATCTTTTGCAGTTCTTGGTGGCAATTGCTTCAGCTTGTTATCTTGAGTGTTTATTCCTCAAAATATTGTTGTTTACTCATGCTTAAAATTCTATACATACCAAATATCCCTCCCTCTTTCTTTTGTAATAATTACTTCAATTTTGTTCAATATTTCTAGGAGTGTTCGAAGAGTTGCATCGCCGTTCTGCCCATAATCCACTCCAAATCGGATGATGAAACATGTATCTGACTTGCAATAAGAGAGACAGCTTCCTTTGCCTCTTTATAGCCGCACTCTGAAGCCACATAGGGGAAATCGCTGCAGCAATATATATACATGAAAGTGAATGAGCTACCAAAAATAAAAAAGAGTTCTAAAGCATAGAATTTCCGATTTTAGCCTGTTTGGATGTATGAATCATCGCAAAATTCTGTTAATGGGCGAAAGCTAAAGCAAGGCTAGATGTTATAAGGAAACATGTTGGATTTGTTTAATTCTAAAATCATTAAAACATGAAACTGAAAATTTGTAATTTAAGCAGAATTTCTTGATCCACTATTTTCACGTCATTTTCCTTTATTATCCCTTTTTAGTTTTGCAACTAAATATCTCCTACTAAGAAATGGAATATCTGAAAATTCTGAAATAATAAATTAAGGAAATAAATTAGTAACATGACGGAGAGCTCCAAATGTAGCCTGCATGATCTAATCACCAATATAAACTACAAACTTAGGTCCTGGGAGAAATGGAAATACCTTCCCCACATGACTCGGTTCGCCCCATAGCTGGAGATCACTTGGGAAAGAAGTTCTCCAGTATCTTCATATGGATATGGTTTTCTTGACAAGCGGAAAAGGGCACTGAACTTCACGTAAACCTGTTGAAAACGAAGAACATATGTATGCATTTTGTGAAAAAAACCAAATTATAGGTTTATGGAAGAAGTTTATGAAGATCAGTTCTGGTGGTTTGAGAGTATGAGGTGAAAAAAAATACAAGCAGTACCTACATTATGTCCAACAGGAACCTAGGCTCATTGGAAAAGCATAGTTTGAGAACTATGATAAAAAACAAAGAATTTGAGACAAGAAAAATTTTACAGCAAGGTATATATAGAGGAACAAGATAACAACTGTAAGTGTCAGTCACCACTGTGAAGCTATTCAGCAATTGCTGTGGCCATCGCTCGTTTTCATTTTCCTTTCTTTTCTATTCCTTGTTTTCTTCTTTTACTGGGGATATTTTAGAAATCATGACATTAGTTGACTTAGACCTAATTTACTAGTATTTTAAAAATTAGGCAGTTTATTCTTCCAATGGCTCCGCAACAAACTGAACTATGTGTTTTGAGGATAAAATTGTACCAACGATGATCAGTAATCACTTGATTATTGTTTATCTAAAAATAAGGAGGCTCCACATCTTTGTTTTATGTAGGGTTTACATGCCCTATTACCACATGGTGAGTGGTTTACTATATTTTACTTTGAAATCTAACAGAGTGCAACTACATCTATGCCAAGACTGCAATCCTATTTTGGCAAAGGAATGCATAGGAAATTAGTCTTTCTTTGATAAGGAAAGGCATAGAATTTGAAGTTAACATCACCAAGCAAGACACCGCATATGCTACTGCAACAAGCAGAGGTAATCCACTTACTAAGCTTCAACCATAAGTGTAGGCCTTTTTTTTCAGAAAGATCCAAAGCATTACCTGTGGGAATCTGGAAAGATTTAGCAGTGCAGAGAAGGTTTCTCGTTCTCCATCATTTCTGTTATATAACACATACCATTAATAAAGCACTTATAAAGTGTATTAATGATTGAAGACCAATTATCTCTAGAAAATTTACGAAAATGAGCTTACACTGGTGGTTTGCAGAAAGCCATGTGATCAAGTAACACAACAGTTGAAGGATAGGTTGTGCATAGCTCCTCTATTTCTGAAATGTGTAAACTAAGACCCTGCAGAAAACCTTCATTACATGAAGAAACATCATCATGGTACTTTATATTTTCGATTAACCTGATGGATTAGGTGTAAATGAAAGCATCTGCAAATTTGGACTTTATCAGTGTAGTAGATACTGCAACAGGTTCCATCACCAGAATTCCACCATATCAACCTTCCGCAAATAGTTGCTTGGTAAAGTTAAGAGTTATTGCAAAATAAAACCAAGTGCAAATGCAAAAAATTGGTGATTACAGATGGATAGTAGTGATTGCTGCAGGAATCCTATAATCAGACAGTAACAATTCAAAGTTATTTAACAATATAATGACTTCACATCGTTTTAAAGAAAGATATCTGCATATTTCATCATTTTCTGCTTCCACATTGAGATCTGTAAGAATGTAAATTGTCACCTTTGATTGCCCATGCATGAACTAGAAAGCATAAGAAAAATGAGTAGGTAATACTACCTTCATACACATAATTCCAACTGGTATGCCAAGTTCTCCTGCTTTCGAAAACATTGCTTTACCAATTTCATTTGTTATCTGGTAAGATCAGGAGAATTAGTTTGCTGCTACAATTGAGAGAGGGGATGGTCCAAAATTAAATGGACATAGAGGTGCTCTGGGGCTCAATGTCATGCTAAATAACCAAATGGAAGCAGTCAGCATACCTTTTGACCAGAAGGCCATAAATATGGGTTGAAACGAACAGCACAATATCCATCCTAGTGAAGAGAAGAACCAGACAGTCAATAAACGTTCTGGTTTCAATTCTGTGATAATGAAAAGATAATTTTCTCAATGACCTTCAGAACTAGATCTTCAAGCTGCTTAATCCCACTTCCATCTTCCGCGGGATTTGCAAGACAACAACCAATGAATTTTGATGGCTGCCTCTTCAAAACACTATCAGATCAAAACACGTATGGTGAGGCAAATGGGTTGAAAGAGGAGAATGCCTTCCTGTTGGTAAGGTAATAGATGGAAAAAGAATATTGGCTAAAGAACAGTAAATCTGAAAGAATTTTAAATCAAATGAAATAAGTTATTAATGCTACAGTATCATGTTTTCCTTCCTTATAGTGTGTCCATATGTTGAATTTGCAAGATTACATGATTATGAATAGAATAAACAGGAATACAATTTAGCTGTATCTGAGAATGAGGTACTAACCTAGTTACTAAAGAATGGTCAAACATATGATTTATGGGCTGCACGATGAGAGCACCATCCACTCCTGCTTCCGACATACACTGAAGTAAAAAAGAGACAAAATGATTCTGTTGTTTAGCATTACTGCATTTGTGCATATTAATGTTTTATCATGTTCATGAATAGATTCAATATGCAAGTACAAGATTCAGAAAATTTGTTATTGAAAGAACATATATTAATATAGGCATCTTGTTGGGAATGTTATGTAGATGCCGGGGTATATAAGGGAAAACATAAGCACGATGATGTAAATCATAAAGTGTGCGCGCGCATGGCCCCCTACATAAGAAACAAAAAATGAAAAGAATAATACCACCAAGAAATAAAAAGACTGAACCTCATAAAAAACTGGATTGCGTACCTGCCTGCATTCCCTTAAGGGTTTTTCGAATATTACTATTTTCTGTTTCTTGCTTATATTATAAAAAAAGAAGTCCTGTTCCATGTAGTATTATAATTTCCAAATCCTCCTTGTACACACAAAACTGAAGGCAGTTCTGCTATCAATAATGAAAGGCTTCATGAATTATTCTCAGGCTATCTAAACATAGTCTACCTTCTGAGAAGAGCCCCATGTACAAGGAGATAATGAATATTAGATTTGTTTTCGTTTCTCTCTCATTATAATTACAAATTTTTCATGATCAAACTTACTATGATGTCCTTGGCACCAGACCTTTTGAGACTGCAGGAAATTATAGCCATAGTTCCACTTTATCCACCTCTATTTTGAAATCATTCTGCCCCAAATGATTTTTTTCTTTGATTACTTCTTACAAACATTACTATGAATCTATATATGACATATTCGTTATTTACCAGGATATGTGACAAAGATCAAAGATCTGTTACTCGTTATATGCGATGTGTAAGCAAGAACCCACGGGTTTGAGGTTCTGAAAATAGGTGGGTCTCTTTAATGGGTATCATCTTACCCAGAAGACCTGTTTACTTTCAGTCTTGTCGAACAAGTGGTCATTGGTGAATGAATTATTTTTGAACAGTTAACAATAATGGGATAGGCAAGTCTGTCGCTCCTCCCAATAATGAAGGACATATACAAAAGGTAAAGGGTGCTAGTCATCTCCTAGAAATCAACTTCCCACATGATCCTCTCCTGCAAGAATTCCCCATTTTTAAGAATCGATTCCATCAATTGGCATGAGAACTTGAGAAGGGTAACCTGGAAAGTCTGAATCTCCATTGGATCCCAAGCATTTTATACATGCAAATATCTATCTAAGAAGACCGTAAACTTGATCAGGCCTCTGCAGCAAAAGAAGAGAATGGCATCATTTACATCTTATTTAGACTAAATGTCTAAGCATCAAGTGTTGGATTGCCAGTAATGTGTGGATCGTTGAGACATTTCTGTCCTTCGATGGAGGTCTAGTACAAAACATGTTGAAGAAAGTATGAACTCTTTCAGATGATGAGAGAATAAAGAGCATGATCAAGAACTTTAATACTCCTTTCCCTGCACCCTATACAGCAATTTCAGCATCTAATGTTTGTTATGCGTTATATCCCACAACATCCTAGAGATTCAAAAAAAGAATTCACCTGATAACTCAGACAAGGTCCATATTGGCGAAAAAGACTAAATTAATGTCTAGAAATCCTCAGGCAACCATGTAATTTTAAAGGGTTTTCACTAAATGTTTGCTTAACTTCAAAAAATGTCCATATATTCAAATATATGTGCTCAAAGGTGCCGATACATGAACTTCCAACCGAAACACACTCCTATAATTACCAAAGAGATCTTTAGGTTGGAATTTGCCCTAATATCTGCTGTTCTTCATCTAATCATCCAAAAAAACCAAAATATAGATTACATTTGATTTCCTTGAGAAGTTAATGAAAACAACGAAGGAAAGAACCAATATAGAGAGATAGGAAGGCGTTTACATGAGTTATGAAACAATTGCCTCCATAGGATAGCTAAAAGAGAGGCCTTTAGGCTAGAAATTGTTCAATTGCGTAACAATTATTCCTGAAAAAATTATTATACCCACAATTTAATAAAACTAAATAAAATTTAATTACCTTGAGCAAGAAATCAGCGTCTCCAGGGATCGAAGGCTCCTGGCCCGGAAAATAAGGATACTTCTCTGCAGATTAATTAGAGAAAAAAAAGGACAGAGAAGTGGACATGAGCTTTATCTAGTCTCTACACGTTGGGACTTTGAGAGATTATATGGCATCACCTCTTGGGGAGAAGCCCAGACATGGAGATGGGAGTCCACAATCTTCAGGGAAGGAGAGGAAGAAGGAGTAATAGATTGTGACGAGGAGTGTATGGTTTTGGAAGCCATACTCATGGTGGATGAGAGCTTCTTGGAGGAGAAGAGGAGCGTTCGTGAGATGAAGTAGGAAGTCGTAGCAATGGCCATGGGAGTTCCTTATGTAATGCTACCCTGTATTCTCTGTGGTTCCCCTGCCGCTGCACCAGGCAGTTTTGTGGTGGACCATGATACATTGTAGACCGTCCATTTGATGGACCCAGGCGCCGGTAAATTGGGCTGCATCTGCACCAAGCTTGATCCAGATCCAATCTTATAATGTCCGGGATTAAGAGGCCGGACACAGATATCTTAAGTGGCCCTTTTTTTTTTAATTTATTTTAAATACAACCACGTCTAACACAAAATGTACATAAGTGCAACCAACAAAATCGAGAAAGAGACTCTGATGAAGAAAAGAAGGGATAGCCGTTTGGTTCTCCCAAAGAAAACTTCCAGAATGATGAGCCGCAAAAGATACTATCTAATCGGTCGCACTTTTTGCCTTCCGGTAAACATGTATTGCCCAAAAAAATCACACTCTTTCACTAGTCTCTGAATGTCGTGAAGCAATGATTGCTCGCCCATATTACTATATCAACTTCAAGCCCACTTGATCACTATAGCCGAGTTTTCTGTAAGGTAAATATAGTTCGTACCTAGAACATTTCTTACATAAGAGATGCCTTCCTATGCAGCTCTAAGCTCGACACCAATAACAGAGGTGTCGAAGATCTGCCGTCCTTCGATCGTCACAAGTCTAGTATTATAATTTTTGATAATAAAGTTCACAGTCTTACTATTTTCTTTTTTAGCAATACTGCCCTCAAAATTTATTCTAAGAAAACTCGGAGGTGGAGGCTTCTAGCCTGCACTTTTGGAGTAGCTTAATGGGCTCAGCCCAGCTTTCCCAACAGACCTAGATGGACCGAGCCGGCGGTCCATTATCACTCAAGTCTCACGCAGTGCTTCCGTAGAAAGAGAATAACGCTATAAATTCGACCCATCCATCGATTCCATTCCAAAAGCATGGGCAATGGCCGAGTGCACATAGAGAGAAAAAGGAAAGAAAATTAGAGCGAGAGGAAGAGGAGAGAATGGAGGAAGGGAACAACAGCACCAACAATCCGATGGCGCAGCACCAGCAGCTCCTCCTCCAGCAGCACCAGCAGCAGCTCTTCCTCATGCAGCAGCAGTTCCAACAACACCATCAACACCAACTCCAGCAGCAGCAGCAGCAGCAGCAGCAGCAGCAGCAGCAGCTGCCACAATCCCATCCCATCCAAGCCCAGCAGCAGCCATCGAGCACGGCTCAGCAGCCAGCGCTCAGCCTCCAGCAACAACACCATCTCCAGCAGCAGCAGCAGGCGATCTCTCGGTTCCCCTCCAACATCGACGCCCATCTCCGCGCCCCCGGCCTCCGCTCCCTCCACTTCCGACCCCCGCCTATCAATTCCCTCTCGCATCCTCAGCAGCCGCAGCAGCAGCAGCAGCAGCAGCAGCCGGCGTCTTTGATTTCGAATCTCCACCATGGCCAGCCGCCTCAATCCCAGCAGCAGCAGCAGCAGCCGCCGCCGCCGCAGCAGCAGCAAGCGAGGGCGGGGATTGGGATGGGGATGGGGATTGGGGGAAGGACGGCGGTGGCGAGCCCGGTAGAGGTGGAGATGGCGCAGCAGGACGCCATTAAGGTCTGCAACCCCGATATCAAGCGCCCGTTCGCCTCCATCGAGGACGCCGTCCTCAGGTGCGCTTCCTTCGCTCTTTCTCAAATCTTATACCAGATTTATAGGATCGCGTGATGCTGTTCTTGATCTGATTGATTAACGAGGTTTAGGGTTTGTTTTACTTCTCTGAGATAGTTTTGGAAAGCCTAGGGTTAGGGTTTTTACGGTTATTCTATTGGTGGTTCTTAGATTTTGGGAAATGTGGAATCTGGATTGCCCGAAGTCGAGGAAAGCTATTTGTTTTCGTCTCAGTTGGTTCGTGGTCTTGAGAACTTGGATAGGTGGGAGGATACATTTATGTCATTGCGGCTAGGGGTGGAGGAATTGAAGGTCTCATGTGATATAGAATTAAAAAAGTCAAAGATTGGGAGATTATGAGAAAAGGGACAAATTTTAATCATCATAGAAGAAGAACAATTGAAACTCACTTGTTTACGGTACCTGTTATGATTGTGATGCATCATTAGCTTGTGAAAAATGCAGAATAGAAGTTTTGTTGGCTTCTATAGTCTTATCAAACATCTAAGACCTTTTATGTCATTTTGTGTATCATCGATATGAATTTCATATGCTTGTTCTTGAAATGAAAAGATTACTTATTCTCTCTGACATCATGAGTTGTAGATTGATCATCAAATCAAGTTCGTGGTTACTCCAGGTTCTACAGTACTAACTCTCCCAACATAAAATTTCCAAGTGGTTCTTGATCATGTATATTTTTCTAACTTTTATATTTTCTTCATCATCTGAATGTGCTAGTTGATAGGTTTTATCTAATTAATTTGATTAATATGAAGCTATTTTGTGCTGACACCATCAATCATAAGGCTACAAATTTTGATTTACATGTAATCATTATCCTAGGGGCACTCTTTCCATTATTTTCTCATCCCTAACAAGGTACACAATCTGGATTTTTATGGTGGGTGTGTCCTTCTCTGCCAAAAATACTTATTTATGATCTTCTCTATTTAGGATCTCTCTTGGTCTTGGGGGAGTCTTTAATAATCTTAGATGGACAATAAAAGAGAAGGTAGAGATGCCCACTTGCAGGAGCGAGTGTTTACTCTTGATGCTTCTTTCTTGTTTGCAACTTCTGGGGATTTGCTTTCATAAATAGAGCACCTTTTCGGGATGATATTCTCTAGGAGTACCAACACCTGTTACATCATATAACGCTAGAGCAACTAGGCCTGGAGGAAAATTGGAGTCTGAATCCTGGTGGACTCAAGAGAGATGCCATATCTCACAATGCCGTCAGCTGGATGCCCTCTTGGAAAACATGGTTGATGGAGGCCTCCTGTAGCTGATATAGCACAGGTTTTGTGTGCAAAAGACAGGAGTTATAAGTCAATGAGGGTTCACTCTGTAGCCAAATGATAACAATATTAGAATGGCTATGTATAGTTTAGTAGGGTGGCAGCTAGCATGTATGAGATATCTATCCATGCTATATACAATTCAACTGAAGGTACCATAAACCCCCAAGAGAGGCATACAAGCAGCAGCTAAGAGGGGGCCTCCCTATCACATACCACAAATCCGGCTGCCGCCATATCTGGTGCCCTACGAGCTCCATCAAAATTGTTTTCAGACAGCCTGATGGAGGGGGTGATGATTGAACTAGTGCAGGATGAATAAGATTATGGGAAGTGAGCCATGTTATTCACCACTGGTTTCTGTCAGCAATACACCCAAATTGTGAACATGAAAACATTCCTTGGCATTGAATAATCCTGACCTGAATAATCTGTCTACTGAAGACCTGGTTCTCTGGAAGATAATCTTGTTACGAGTTTCCCACAGCAGCCACAAAACAAAAACAACCTCAATATGCTCCACGGAGCTCCATCAATAAAGCATGTCACTAGATGATGAATTTCCAGTTCAATATTCATCATGCAGCTTCAGAATGTTTTGAAGAGATAATCAATCCTGTTCGTTAACAGGATTTTGTATTAATTTAGCTTCATATCTTGTATTAATTTAGCTTCATATCTTGTACTTTGTTCATGATGGTAATGCATGTGCATTCTTGTTATTGAAATCTCTTTCCTTATCATCTGGACTTTGTTTGGCCATCAAAGTTTCATGGCGCACACTTTCTTCCCAACCTTAAATTTGCCACCAACTTAGAGGGTTGAGGTTACATTAAGAGTTTGTAACAAACCAGAATTTCATCCAAAATGGTTAGCTGGAAGGTATTATTTAGATTTCTTGATTCTGTATATGTACCTAAGATCTACCTAGCGAATAATCTATGGGGGACTAAACACACGCCCGCACGGATCCTCACATACTCTCCCCATTTAAGTTCCGACGTCCTGGTCAGGCTAAGGGTTTAAATTTATATAAATTTAAGCACAAGCACCACGATCGGCCCGTGGTCAGCCCCAAGAAATCTGTGCTGCAATGTCTCCTAGTCCAAATAGGTTATAGGCCGGGTCCGCTTTGATACCATTTGTAACAATCCAGGACCTCAACCAAAATGGCTAGTCGGAAGGTATTATTTGGATTCCTTGATCCTATATAAGTACCCAAAGATCTATCCAGTGAATAACCGATGTGGGACTAAACACACGCCTGCACGGGTCCTCACAGAGCCAATCAAGAAAATACTCCAAAACTGGATCATCCCTTGATTCTTAAATGCAGCCAATCATGGGGTAAGGCTCATTTTATTACAATTAGGTAATCTTTTTTTCCTGAAGTTTTTATTCTTCACTTTAATGCATTAGATCTTTCAATAGTAGTTATTGGTCTAAAGCTACAGGAAGAAAAATCCTCAGTACGTCTAACTTGCTTTCATGTTGTTCTGACACAACACTAGATGTCTAGGGATAGAAAATTAAGGAAAAAGTTGCTTAAAAAATCTTGCTATTCAAAAAGCTGTCTTTAGAACCTATATGAGCAACGACCTTTTTATAAGGGTATGGAAGTGGGGCTTGGGGATGCATAGAGATTCTAGGACTTGTGATCGATAAGTTTAATTGTGTAATAAAATCTAAAATTTTGAGGAGTAAATGGATGTGCCTGTGCTAAATTGTCTCTTAGCAGCATATATCTTTTCAAATTTGAAGCTTAAATGGGATAAGACAAAATTGGTAGGGGAAAACAGTGATTAGATTTTCTATTTTTTGGGCTGTGAAAGGTCTAGTAGTTATCTAAGGGTTAAATGAAAGCTCCTCCTGCTATGATATGCTGTGGAAAAATCTGATCATGTTTATAATAGAAGAAAAATATACAAGTAGAAGAAAACAGGGGAAAGACGATAAGTAGGTAACAGCTAGCCCTCGTTCCAATGAAAGGCAAACCTATCTATTTGTTTTTGTCCTTTCAGGACTTTGAGCGGACAAGAAGAGCGAAAAACAACTCGATTTCTCTAAAATATCAAAGCACCATTATGTGATGATAAATGGAAGGAAGAATCAACTCCTAGCGGATTCCTGGTTTTTGCTACATAGGGTTCTCCTAAACCCTACTATTACCCTGGTTTTTCCATTGCCTTGACGTTTAGTCACTTCCAAGATCCCTTTGAATAAGAATAATCCACTGCCTCAATCATCATTTCCACATTTACATTAGTTAGCATATTTCTTGCTCATCTTAATTATAACTTGATGCATTGGCTTATCATATCCTAGCCTTTTCTTTTATTCCTGACACATTTCCTTAAATCTTCTATAACATATGTTTTTTTAACACTGCTTATGTGATTCATCATTTTCTTGACTACCTTGGAAACCTTGAATTCCTCCAATCTGCTTTTAATACGCAAGTCACTAGGTTTTGCTGTAATTATCTCTGTAACAGTGGCATGTTTGCTTCATTTTGACTGGAGTCAATGACATGCGATATTCTTATTATACAAACTTTGGCTGCTAAGACTGCTAAAGTTTCCTCGTGCACCTTAATATAATTTTGAATGAAATTTGATGTGGAAAGTAGAATATTTGAATTTTTATTATTTGCTTTATATTTGGTGAAATTTACTTAACCCTCGAAGATTTAGGATTCCTTGATTTAGGAGCCATATTTGGAGTAATACATGTTTAGGGTCTTATAGATAAATTGATTGTTAATTTGAATTTGAAAACATCATTTTGTATTTGCTTATCTATTTATAAGGATCCATGAAACTTTTTTTTATTAAATAAGTGATGATTTTTTGTATAATTTTTGGTTATTATGAATGATTCAATGAATTAGTTTCTTCATAAAGATCAAGATTCATCGTCTCGGTACCGGACCCGATATTGGTGCCACGCTAGCATTGTGTCGGTATGGTATTTTACGGTATAGGATCCTTTCGGTGTACCGAGTGTTGGTATGCCATCCGTTCTGGATGCCGGTACCAAACGGGTACAATATGGTACATCCTGTATCGCCCAGTTTGGACCGGTATGGCGAACTATGATAAAGATTTTTACACATCTCTGCCAATATCTATCTCTACTTTTATCTCAACTTCTTTTCCTCCATTTATCTCTCTTCCTCCTCTAAGCCTTCCTCTCTCAAACTAATCTGTTTATTACGATTTTCTGCAGTTTACAGTAGCAAGCAGTGATAAAATTTCAAATCTGAACATACTTATCTGCATAGATGCATGACAATTGTTCAATAGTAGAAGTGTGATTTGCATTTATTGTCAATTTCTTTTGTTCCATATGTTGCATGGAAGTTGAGGCTAACATCCGAGATCTGCACCTCATTCTTCCCCCCAATAAGAATTCTATTATCTCTCGGAACATTTAACAATACATGCTTGATTTTAAAATGTTGGAGATGGATTTAGGTGCTCCTTTGGTTTTGCAAATCATATTTTGTGCCACATGGAAAGTTGTTAATCTTGAGCCCAGATTCTTGTGCGGGAGTGATGTAAAGCTCTTATGCAGAATTTTGGGGAATGGCAAGTTAAACTTTGTATATAAGTGAACAAGTTTTCCACTGGATTGGGCCCACTTTCAGTCATGATTCTGAATTCAAGCTTTAGATTTTTAAGAACATTTATTTCCCTTTTTAGGTTTGCTTTTTGTATGTTCTACCCAAGGACCTGTGGATGCATGTGTTGGTCCATATTCATGTTTGAGCACCTTCTGTGTGGCTAGCTTGCATATTCTGAATTCAAGCTTTAGTTTTTTAAGAACTTTTATTTCCCTCTTTAGGTTTGCTTTTTGTAAGTTCTACCTAAGGCCCTGTGCATGCATGTTTTGGCGCATATTCATGTTTGGGCACCTTCTGGGTGGCTAGCTCGCATATAGGTACTTGAACCTACGTGAGCAGCCCTAAACATAAGCAGCCACTTAGGCAGCCTGTGGCTACCTCTTAAAGAACCAGCAGATTATGACAATCATGAGTTTTCTAATTGTTTTTTGACTTTTAAAGCACTTCAAATTTTAGTCCACTAGGATATGCTTATATGTGCATTATTTCATGTGCTTGTCTATATATATGAGCTTTTTCCACCAACCAGTATAATTTGATGGATATTGGTTAATTATAATTTGAGAGAAAATGAGCTTGTAGATTCTGTATTTTTATGAGGTAAGCAAGATATTGCCATTAGATGATGCCTTTCATGCCTGAGTCCATGATGTCTCAACGGCTAATTCCTTTTGTAGCATATTTAGTATCTTTCACCCTTGCAGGCCTTGCCTCTATCTTTCTTTGGGTTGATCTTCTATTTTTTATTGTGCTATATAATGCTATAAATGTAGGGGAAATTTTTCCTAGTAGGGCTACTTGTCTATATTACATCCAGTGCAGAATATTAACTTAATGCAAAAAAATTGAGGTGGAGCTCTTTCAAAATTGATTTGCGTTGGTTATAATGTTGCACAGATGTTTCCAACATACTACATAATGCATGTGTTTTTCTCCAACCAAAAGGCTGAAAAGATTGAAATCTGAAAAAAAAAGTGAATGAAGAAGAGGGAAAAAAATCAGCTTTTGTTGTCTCTTTTACTAGGTTAGCCCATATATGTAAAGGGCCATGCTTACATAAAGCCATAGTCCAAAAATGCCAAATATTAAAAGCCGAGGACCAAAACAAAATAGTAGAAGCCCTGCAGCAACCATAAATGATCACTAGAATACCTCATGACTATGACCTACAGTAGTCAGAAAAACATGTTAATACCTATAGGTCATTAGGATGTTCAATATGTGTGTATAAAGAAAAAAAATTTAAAAATTTAATGGAGGTTCCGGGTTGGGGAGGCCCAGACATACCTTATTTGTGTTAACATTTAGTGCATACCTTATTTGTACATTATGATTATGGTAACCTAATTTGCATGGAATGCACATTGACAGAAATTTGCGGTCTTCATGCCAGCTCGTCACATTTTATCTGAAAATGATGTGGTTGTTTTCTCCATGTCCATTTGGAGCAGAATAAGCATTGGAAGAAAGTAGTTTGTTTTGCATCTAACAATTAATCCTTTTAACCACAAGGTTCAGCTGACAACAGGAACGATATATTTGTGTTACCTCCGCTTAATGTTATGGGGATTGCTTAAGGTGATTTAAAATTTTGGAAGGGGTCCAAGCATGTATACAAGGATATTAATAGAATAAACCAAAGGTAGTAGCAAGATGGTTGAATGCTGAAGTGAATATGTTCTAATAACTTGTAAGGTACATCTATTGTTTGCGGGTGATCAATGAATTATCCTTCTTTTCTCTTTCTTCAAAGATTCCCATGTTTGACAAGAGCTGCAAGGGAAAGGAGTAATCTGGTTCTATATGTCTATAAAAGATAATTGTGACTGCCTGAGACTTACCTTGCTCACACTTATACTGGATTGAGTTTTTGTTTCATGCTGATACTGCTTTGCCTTTCTATTTTGATATTTTTGACTGGTAGCATGCAGCTCTTCTTACTGGTCGCACCTGCTATCTGTAAAATATCTTTCTTACGTCTTATTTTCTCTTTTTCAATCTCATGCAACCATTCAGGCTATTGCCATATCATGTGGTGTCTGATTATGAGGCTGAAGAAGATGACAGGATTCTCGACAGCGACACCACTGGTCAGATTCCTTCTCGGCTTCAGCAATGGGACCACAACATCCTTTCCAAGATTGCAGAGTTCACCAGTACCTTCGAGAAACAAGTCCTTGCCTTCAACATTATGTCGAGGAAGAGAGCCCTTGGAGAATTTAGGTCAGAGGAGAGACTCATGATAGAACAAGCTCTACTGCAAGAGGAGAAGCAAGCCTTGCTGGAGATAAAAGCGGAGATCGAGTCCAGAGAGAAGGCTGGCAGGGAAGCAGCAGTGGCTAAGATGCGGTTGGCAATGGTTCAAGCTGAGCATGCTCGGGCAGAGGCTCAAGCCCATGCTGAGATGATTGCTCGTGCTCCAATGAAGGCAAGTGCTGCTGCATCCCAAGGTGATGAGGGTTCTGGCCATGACACAGGTCAGGAACAGGGGGGGAACATGGAAGAGATTCACGGGTGGGGAAATGCTCAAAGAGATGATGAAGATCCATCAGAAGATTTTCTGAATGATGAGAATGAGCCTGAGAATGGGGAGACAGGGATGCAGAATGAATGGCGAGAAGTTGGGGAATTGGATTTGAACACTAGGTGATATCACTATGTTGAAGATGGCTGCTGTTCTATCCTAGAAAATCCAAAGCCTTTCCTGTTTTCGTTGTTTGCTGAGATGCAAGGTGATCGGCACTTTCTTCAAGCTTATCATAAGCACAAAACCTGGGATGTCATGTATTTGCTGTCTATGACCTTGGATTTGTCTAGTGATGGTTTGTTACATCGCCAAGGAAAAACCAACAGCTTTTTCATGCCAACCGTATGGTAGCAAACTATCAGAATGCAAATGTGCATCAAAAAATGCTTTAATTTGTTGCCTATGATGAGCAGCTATTTTGAGCCCACTACCAATTTCGGTTAGCATGGCAGGTAAGACTGAGCAAGGTTACACCTTGTACATCTCTTCATAATCAAATTTATCTGTTATGATGCAAACAGGTTACATATTTTCTTGGACAATATTGGCAGAAAAAAGGTGCACAATATCATTGTGTTATATTATTTTAGGAGTGCCTTATCATTTCTCTCTTATATCTTGCCCTGTTGAGCATTTGTATCATCTTGGTTGGTAAGGACCTGCCGCATCAGCCATCAAGGCTGTTTCTGGCAGCTGGGAACAAGAAGGTTGCTTTTATTAGACTATTGTGTTTGGTGCACCATTGATTGCACTTTCTGCCTTGTATGATGTGGGAGCAGACCAAAAGCATCTCGTCGATCTCATGTTTGTCCTTTGGATTTGGAATTTCTGACTGTAAGAGATCATGAAATGGAGGTGTTTCCTCTCCCCCAGTCATAAAATTACTGCTGATATTGTCATTCCAGAAAATTGTGTATTATAGTAGGAGTCTTGTCTTTGGTGAGGTCTGATCTGCCCTGGAGAATTTGTAGAACAAAGGTGTAATCGATCAGTCTTCTCTTTGCTATCTTTTGGATTAATACCATAAAATATAGATTTACTCTTCATTTCCTATTTTACTTTGTTGTTGGTTTCCATTGAAAATTTTTTTGTTGCTAATGTGCTGAATACATCATGCCTGATCGACCATAAGTCATTCCATCCATAATTTTTCATTCTAAAATTGTTTTCTTAGAAGCAGAGATGCTTTCATTCTGCCTCTACCACATTCTTCTCGATGTATGTTGTGGCAGGCATATCCCAACTCATCTCTTCGGCAGATTTTTTTTAAAAACTTCTTTACCTTCTTATCTTTTTATTTTTATTTTTCTTTATTTTGTGGGATGTTTTTGAGAAAACAACTTCCAAGTTTCAAATCCATGACCTCCTTCATTTGGAGATGGTCTAATGTGACCAATCATCTGCAATCCAATTTGCAATTTGCTGCTGGTTCTTGAACTCACTTTTTTGCTAATCAAAATGCCACTTACATTCCAAAACCGCATAATCCTTATCCTTGTTATCCATGTTTTGGATGTCGGTGCTATCCTCTTTTGGCCCTTCGTTGCTGCCTTCTTGATTGTGCCGGTATATAGAGTTATAGACCACTTCACCATTTTTTTTTTTTGATAGATACTAGTTAGGCAACATGATAAGCCTCTATGTTCAACTTTGGTTGCCAGTTTAGCAGTTCTAGATTCATGGTTGTTTTGTTTTTTTTCCCCTTATCTCTATTTTCGTTAGTATAAAATATAGCATAAGAGTTTCAGTGATTCATGATTTGCTACTAGCATACTGCAGAGTAGAACAAGGACCTTTATGAAACAAAAAGATCTATTATCTTAACATGCTTAAATTTTTCCATATAAATGTGATCGTGATTTCAGACCTATCTTTCTTCGTATATTCATATCCATATTTATTTTATTTATATAAATACAAATATTAATTAGATGCAAAAATTTATATTTATAACTATTTTAAACAAATACAAATACAAATCAGATAGTGACAGTACGGATTTAAATATGTATACAAGTCAAATAATTAAACTTTATGACCATAGAATCAAAAATATTACCAAATGAAAGATAAATAAAGTTAATAGTATATTAATGTAATTATTCATTTTTCTTAAAAGTTCATGAGTATTATATAAAATTAAATAGGATTAGAAATAGAATTATATAGATGAGATAGTTGTTTATCCATATCTATATTCGCTTTTTTATAAATATCAATATGAATATGCATAGTAGTTGGATGCTCAAATTTTTATTCATATCCAGAACTTGGATAATATTATCTTGTGCACTTTTATTCCTAAGGATAATCAATTTTATATGAAAACAAAAACACACTAAGTCGAAGTTGAGAGAGAGCCATATGCACCTATGGGATTACCGCACTACCATATCATGCTCTTTTCACTTGAGAAATTATGTCATGCCAATAGTATGCCGCCACACGGATATCGAATGCTCCACCTTTGATGCAGGATAAGCTCAAGAGGGAGGGAGGATAGGATACTCTTATACCAAATTATGCAGGACAAGCTCAAGAGGCAGAAAGAATTAAATGCTCTGATACCAAACTATCATGGAATAGAAGAAGAGAAAGAGAGAAGAAGAGGAAGAAGAAGACTGAAGAAAAGACGAGGAGGAGAAGAAGATAAAAGAGAGAGAAATTTAATATTCTCATATCTCAATAACATAGACTTATATTCTCAATTCCATAGCAATAGTTTTATAGAGATCCAAAATCCTAATAGGAGTCCACATAGAAATAGAATACTATGGTGCACATAAAAATCTAGTCTTGGAGTCCACATAAAAAATAAAATTCTTTAATTTTTAAATAAAACAAAATTTTTAATTTTTATACTTGTGCCTAATAAAAGTGCATTTGGATTTTTTATTGGACGGTCCCCCATCAACCCCCCTCTTGGTTTTGTTGCTCGCATCCCACGTTGCCGCTGAAAGGCAGCAATGGTTGTTTTTTAGATGTGCTACCACTAGCAGGAGGTAGTAGGTCTTAGATTAGTAGGATTTGAGGAGATCATTAGTGTTGATGAGGTACGTACACAGATGGCGTGGGCATGGAGGGCAGGGGAGTCTTTGGTGATAGATCGAAACCATGTTGGGGTCTTCATTGCAGGGGCATGGTTGTGGAGGATGTTAAAGGAGTTGTGGATCTCGGCACAAGGACTACTACAAGATGATACTAGTGGTGGTGTAGTGGAAGAGCACCACCATGAGCTCCGACAATTGGGTGGAGGAGTTGGCAGAGGAGAAGAGGAGGGTGTTGTCGCCGGTCCGGATGAAGTCGGAGATGAGGAGTGCACTTGCCAATGGGACCGCCATGGATGTCTAATGATCGGCACGCTTGGAGACAACATAGGACTAGTGGCGGTTCTTGGATCGGTCAGTGTCCATGTCGCCGTCAAGTGGCTAAGACACGAGAAGGTGCATGGCAGCAATGGCGGAGGACATGGCAGCGAGCGAGGGGGGAAGGGACGGGGAAGGGAGGGAGAGTTAGGGCTAGAGGGAAAGAGGCTAGGGTTTTGGAATGGGAGTCCATGTGGTGGCATATTATTGGTCCGATGTGCCATTGTGCTGATACACTGGATGTAGGATATAATATCTCAGGACTTTAAAAACACATCTTTTTTTTATATATATTTTTTAGGGCAAAAATATCTTTTTTGTTCAAGCAGCAAGAGTGCCATAATGCTTCCTCCAATTAATTCTCATGTCGTGGTGAAGGCTCTGCCCTAACAATATAAGAAGCCAATGTTGGCCTTGTTTTCCATGAGAGCTATCACCAGCTCTTCGAATTAACATGGGCTTGATCGGCATGGAGCAAGCGAGCCCTTGGGCTTGCAAGCGCACGAATGGCAGAAGGGAGCGACGCATATTGCCGGTCATGTAATCACCAGCACGAGTAGGTCCCAAGTTTCCTGATCTTAACTGGTTCGCTCCTCCTTCTCCATGAAGTCCAGAGTGAAATAACCGAAGCCACCTTGCCTTTGATCTCCGATGCTTGCTGTAGCTTCTTCCATATACCTTTGGCCTACAAACAATGCAATAGGAGATGGCTGGTATATTTCATATCTTATGTAAGGACCCGTGTGGGCGTGTGTTTAGTCCCACATCGGTTATTTGCTGGGTAGATCTTGGGTACTTATACAGGATCAAGGAACCTAAATAATACTTTCCGGCTAGCCATTTTGGGTGAGGTCCTGAGTTGTTACTTAAATGGTATCAGAGCATGAATGGATAAATTCTAAGATAAGAAAATCTGATATGACATGAGTGTAGGTGGGTAGACACTAGGGACATTGGGACGTTAGTTTGATTGCAACAACCATCCTATATACTTGTAATTAATTAGTAAGCTTATTATTGGCATGCTGCTATTTGATAGATATAAGTCAGGATGCCATCACGTCGGATGAAAAAGACTACTCGCGGAGCTATTGATAAGGCACCCAACCCGCAAAATGACAGCACACCCCAACAAGTTGGTAACACCCCTCAGCAGGAGAGAGACGTCAATCCTGCTAGTGATACTCAAACAGGACAACAAGAATCGGGCCTAGGCCAGGTTATGCCGACCATAGTGGGCCTTGTTGGATTTTCCAGTACTCTAGAGCGTAGCGGAAGATACGGGATTATAAAATTTTCTTATAATACCCATTATGAAACCCTAATAAGCCAAGATCACCTTAATAGTATAACCAAATAATGTAGAAAATATAATCTTGGTATAGAAGAATATCTGTCACACTATATTCAATATGTCTGAAGATGTCCTAAGGTGCCCAAATGTTCACCCTCCAATGTTGATCCACACAGGAATGGGTTCAAGACTCTAGCTCCACTAAAACTTGATTCTAGTTGTTCAATCCTTCCAAAGGATTTAATTAGCTAATTTTTCTTCACTTCCTTCTTCCTTTCTACCTCTAAAATATTTACTAGCCTTTTTGTCCTAAAGAAGACCCTCTTGTTTTGCGTTAGGACAAAAGAGAGAGGCTTGTAAGAAAGAAGGGATAAGGGAGAGAGAAGGAGAGGCTTTTTTTCGGATGATTTTTAGAACCCCGAGGCACCTCCTTATTTATAAGAGATGGAGGGATGCATCACAAAGGGATGCATCCCATCCACATGATGAGGCATGTGCCAAGAGAGGCATCCCATCATGATGGGGCGCTAAGGAGAAAGGTGTATCAAGCTTTAGAAAAAGCCGTATCTAATGATACGCTTCTTTCTCACGTCTTCCTCTTAAATCCTGATGATCCAAGGGCCCAAATGCAGGGAACTAAAGCCAATGATCCAGATCTAGGGCGCCATCTAATGGTCCAGATCAAGGCATCACCATCCAGGGTGCCATCCAATGGTCCAGAAGCAAGATGTCATCACCAATGGTCCAGATTCAGGCGCTGAGTAATGGTCCAAATCTTTCATCCAGAGAGCCATCCAGTGGTCCAGATTCAGGCGCTGACCAATGGTCCAGATTCAGGCACTGACCAATGGTCCAGATTATTCATCCAGGGAGCCATCCAATGGTCCAGAATAAGGCACCAACCAGTAGACTAGATCCTTCATCCAGGAAGCCATCCAATGGTCCAGATTCAGGCGCTGAGCAATGGTACAGATTATTCATCCAGGGAGCCATCCAATGGTCCAGAATAAGGTGCCAACCAGTGGACTAGATCCTTCATTCAGGAAGCCATCCAATGGTCGAGAAGTGAAGGCCCTATTAAACCCAATCCAATTGAGTTTAACCAACTTAAAGAAAATATTAAACCTAATCAAATCATCTCTAATTAAAGCCAAATGGGTTCCAACTCTTGGCTAACCCGTATTAGGTCATGATCTAATCATATTAGATCAACCTAATCTAAGAATCAGATTCGAATTTAATTTGAATCAGGAGCTAGGGTTTGCAACACGTGCTGGCATGTTCATCTTGCAAACATGATCTAATCCAATTAGACCCTTGATCAATTGCCTTGTGTGTGACCCATTAGGTTCCTTATCTTAGCCAGCAGTAGGTGCAAGTGCAAGTTGACCTAACCTGATTAGAATACCTCTAATCCAATTTAGGTCCAATTTAGTGCTAAACCTAACTTAGCAATCAGAACCTTTCTGATGCTTTGATCTAATCAAACTTTTTGATCCGATCAACCCACAAGACAAGATTGACATCTAGCAACGTATCATGTCTACCCGAAAGATGAGGAATGTAATGGACAGATCCAAACATACCCTTCAGTGGCAAGTTACCGTGCAATTCAATCCCTCAGTCATACTATATCATACTCTTTCTCAATTTCAAACTCAATCACTTATTCATGTCTCTCTCAATTTTTTATACGATAATTCAAACAATGAAACATTAGAAACTCTTTCTAATTTTCATTTTGCTTTGATCAAACGCTTCTTGAATCATCATAAGATTAGAGTAAGTAGGATGTTACCTTCTCTCAGTAGAAGTGACTGATTCCTTGTTGACCTACTCACAACCTTCGTATAAAATCCACCATATCCAGAATACCCCGTATACAACGCAATGTCGTAAATGAGGGTAAACCAAAACATAGGTTCAAGTGCACAAGGTACCATGGTGATCTCAGGTCTAAGGATCACTTGCACAACTCCCATTATGAGAACCATCTTTTGACAATTAAGTAAGAAACCATAAGATGTTCTCGTGGCTGGTCATTTTAGTGAACTCATTCCTCTAATGAGCACCCACATCTTTATATTAGTGTCTCATACAAGTGATTGTGAGATCAATCACCCTTTACATCGAGCATACATAAGATGTGCCATTCTTTCCGGTAATATTGATCCCCGACTCAATATACCAATTTGACTGGAAATATTCTAAATTAGGATTTTAAGATTTTAGGTCTCACTGGTATGATCTCATCATAACCCTAAAACCAATGTCCTAATTTATGAGGTTCATCATCCAACAATAAAACAGATAAGCAGCAAATGATGAAACACAATGCCTTTATTGATATATATCAAGTGTCAAAGATTTGGAGGATTACAAAGAGAAACCCATCAAATGATTGGCTCATAGGGCATCTACTCTTTCAGGCCTTATGCAGATGCAACAGCAGTTGCTCCAACAACAAGCGCAGTTGCCCCAACAACAAGCGCAGTTGCCCCAAACACAGCCACA
The DNA here is from genome assembly GCF_009389715.1 of Phoenix dactylifera. Taxonomy (NCBI): domain Eukaryota; kingdom Viridiplantae; phylum Streptophyta; class Magnoliopsida; order Arecales; family Arecaceae; genus Phoenix; species Phoenix dactylifera. Next base: position 5,127,723 of record NC_052405.1, on the reverse strand, counting down.
GCAAGGACGAGGGGAACAATGTGAACAACGTAGCAATATAGCTGAATTTAAGAGGCTGGCTCCTCTAGCTTTCAAGGGGACTACAGAACCGTTGGAAGCAGATAATTGGCTTACAGAGATGGAAAAAGCATTTGCTGTCTTGAGATGCCAGGATGATGAAAAGATTTTGTTTGCATCATACATGATGCAAGGTGAGGCGTTCAACTGGTGGCGGATGTTGGAATATAAATATGAATAGGATAGGGGGCCATTCACTTGGGAAAGATTTCGAGGAGCATTTTATGATAAATATTTTCCTCAGAGTGTAAGGACGCAGAAAGAGCAGGAGTTTATTCATCTAAAGCAAAGAAATATGATTGTTGTAGAATATGAAGCTAAATTTACCGAGCTAGCCAAATTTGTTCTAAAGTTAGTCGAGGATGAGCTAGATCGAGCGCATAAATTTGAGATGGGACTAAAAATTGAAATTAGAAAACAAGTGGTCCCTTATGAATTGACTACCTATGCAGCTGTGGTAAATAAGGCTTTGATAATTGAAAGAAAAGTTAATGATGAACGGTTAGAAAGGGAAAGAAATCAAAAGAAGAGGAACAAGTCAAATAAATTCCAGGGGCAGAGCAATGAAAATGCCGAAAGTTCAAACAAGAAATCTACGAGTGACAACCCTAAACAGATGAATAGCAATAAATGTTCCAGATGTGGCAAGGCTCATGCTGACAAGGATTGCCATTGGAACACCGGTGCCTGTTTTAGATGTGGTAAGATAGGTCATAAAATTGCAGACTGCCCACAAAGAAACGAGAATAGATCTACTCAGGCAATGGAAGGAAGCCGGGGCCAAAGACTCAAGGAAGAGTATTTGCACTTACACAGCAAGATGCATAGGCTTCTGATGTATTGACGACAGGTATTAATCTAGTCCCAATATTTATTTCTATTTATTATTTTGCCATGCCCACTGCTCTTTGTTAGACAACTTATTATGCTGCTAGAAAAGATTAAATAGTTACATAACATTTTTTTGATTAATTGTCAAAAGAAGAATATGAACTTTTAAATTTTGAAAGTGTTCATACGGATTAAGACATAATAATGAATGTACCAACAAGTAAGTAATTCTAGAAAAAAAAATCTAGACTTGACACAGGTATGTTGAAGTTTAAATCAGAGTGTGCAGAGAAAGTGTGATGAATAGAATTATTTGACATTGGTCAGACAAGACGACTTTGATTTGAAGAGTGTTATAACTTAGTTTGGAAGAAGTATTCTCTACTGTTGAACTGCATGTATGAAAATTTCGTGGACGAAATTTTTTTTAGGGAGGAAGGATGTGAGACCCTGGAACTGGGCCCGATCCATTTGACCGGCCCAGTCCCAGAGTTCAGCCTCACGTGCGGCGCACGTGAGGCAGCGGGATGGATGCCGCATGTGAGGCAGCGGGATGGAGAGATCCATCCCGAAGAAGAAGGAGGAGCCCCTGTTTTAGGGCTTCTCCTCTTTCTCCTTTGAGTCCACCGAAGGAGAGCCCCCACACCAAGGAAGAAAGGGGGAGGGTCTTCTTCGCGTTGCCGGAGAGAGAGAGGAAGAGGGAGAGCCGAGCCACAGCACGGGTGACCCTTTTACTTCATTGCTGCCGAAGAGGAAAGCCACCGGACCATCGTCGGGGCCGAGGTAAGGACTCCCAACTTTCCTCCCTTCCTTCCGTGATGTTTAGCCATGATTTATTATGGTTTTTGAGCCAGTCAATCGCCGGAGAACACTCGCCGCCGGCCGTGTTCGCCGTCGCTAGCCGCTGGGGGTGGTCGGCTTTGCTCCGCCACCTCCTGTCGCCGTCAGGGCCGGCCACCGCGGCCGCCCTTGGACTTGACCGAGGAGGGAAGAAGAAGAAGAAAGGGGGGGTTACGGTCCCCTGTTCCGCCAAAGAAGAGAGGAGTCAGGAGAAGAGGGAAAGGGAAGAAGAGAAAGGAAAAGAAAAAAAAAGAAGAAAAGAAAAAGAAAAAAAAAAGAAAGAGAGAGGAGGGGGGTGGTTTACGGGTATGAATCTGAATGCGAACCCGAACCCGGGGTGCTAGATACTTCTGTAAGGTCGGCCCTGGGAGAATGTTAAAATTTAAGTTTTATATATATATTGTGATGAATTTTAAAAGAAAAATATGATTTTTAGATTTTAAGTTCTGCGAGGGATTTGTGAGATTAATTGGATTTATTGTGGATCGCGTTTAATGTAAGTAATGAACTGCCTTTTCTAGACTCTTCATTTATATAATATTATTTTTGCATCGAATAAATTGTTAATGAATTTATATGTGATTTATGAATTTTACAAGATGATGATTTGAATGAAAGATAGATAGATGAATTGGAACAATATTTTTCGGATATATTTACTGTTTTTGCATCGTATATGCATATTTAGATCGGATTATGATATATTTATTATGTTACAAAAGAATTTTGATGTGCATCAGATTTGGAACTCTCAGCCTGACTATGTTCTGAACCTTGCCAATTGGAGGTTATGCATTGGCAATTCTGGCCCCACCACAGGGTATAAGTGTGGTATTCTGGCCCACTCTGCATGGTATAAGTGCGGTATTTTGGCCCACTCCGCAGGGTATAAGTGCGGTTTTGTTTCTGGCCTAGCCAGAGGGTATAAGTATGATCATAGTTAAAAGCTGTTGAGATGAATGTGATTTGTTTCGAATCAGATTTATGATTATGTATATGGATATTTGAAAGATACGGATTTCAATGGATTTATGTTTGAAAAGAAATTGATTGTCTTTTTGCTGATTCATCGTAATTTGTATTTATATTTTATGTTATTACATGAGTTGTCTAGTTAAAGTATTTATTACTTACTGAGCTGTCTAGCTCATTATACAATTTCTAACTGTTTTTACAGATCCGAAGAATTAGCTCGATCCGGGGTTTTACAATATGGGAGAGCGAATAAAAGAATTATGGCACAAGTTATCTTAGATTAGGTTTTATTTAGATTGATGTTTTATCTTTATTGTTCCGCTGCGTATTTAGAACTATGAGACTTTATAATTTGTGTCAGACAATGGAATAAGATTGCATTTATTTCAGTTGAATTATTTTAGTTATATTTTTGAGATTTGGTTAAGACGCCTTGCATGCTCGTGGGGAGAGTTTCCTACGGGTGTGCGGTGGTTGGCGCGGACCCTCGGCTCGCGATCTCAAGCCGGGGGCGTGACATCTTAGTTATAAAATAAACCAAAATGATCCACATCCACATATAAGATCAGAAGACTATAAAATAGAGGAGGAAAACAAGATGCTTAAATGATAGAAACTGGACTACCACCAGGATGATCTATATTATTACTTTGCCTTATGCGGCCAAGGATTACACCCGAACTGCTTTGGTTAGAACCACATTCTAGAATATTTATCACACTTCTACCATACTCCTTTCACTAGCCTTCACTAATTGTTTCTTGTTGCTGTTCTAAAAAGAAAAGCAACAATCTTTCTTTTATTTCTTTCAATGATAAGCATGCAGTTAGATGACTCTGCACCTCGTTAGCAATTAACCATGAAGTTATCTGTAGGAAATATATGAAAGCCTCTATCGAAGGCATACTGAAACTTGAAACTGGCATGGCTCGCAATGGGCTTCCCATCATTCACAAGGTAGGAGGTGCCGTCTTCTCTGAATACTTTTGGGTCGACAGGCATTGAGCTGCTAAGCCCATCTGCACGCAGGTGGACATTTGAAAGAGGGCAACGACACAAATTCGTCACTTGCACCTCAAAGATAAAATCTAGGTTGTTATGCTTTCCACCAGTTTGGATATTATGAACCCGAATGGTCGAAGTGTCGCAGCGCTGACTTTCTCCTACAATATTCAGCCAAAAAAAGGTCATTATAATTTTCAATGATGGCATGTTATATGATGTATAACACCGATGGTGCATTGTTGCTGCCATAGTTTGCCGCACCGGCCTAAATTAAACGGTATAGAGCGTATCATATAATACCGATTTGGTATCGATATTCGGTACGGATAGCGTATGGACTAAAAAGATCATATTGACATAGTGCTAATGTGGCATCAGTATAGAGTTCGGTATCGAAATGGTGAATTTTGGTTGGTGTCCTCAAATTTGGATGTAAATGTGGAGGGCTAATATTAGTTGGCAATCAATCACGAAAAATATGTTACACTGTAGAACGAAGAATTATTGTCGACAAAACTTAAAGTTTGATGAGACTAGAGTTGGCGATGGAGAAGAGTACCTATGGCAAAGATGCCAAGCAAGAGCATAGCAAGGAGAAGCCTCACAGCAGTTGCCATTGAAGTTTGGGATTGTTTCTTGTATTTGGACTGGATGAGGAACCTCTTCTCATTTGACAGTATTTATAGAGGGAAATAGGCAACTCCATTAATTTCAGTCTAAATGCTTTGGACAAGATCCCTTATTTATTGGTTAAGATTTCATTCTATTTCATAATATATCATCTATTTATGAACTTTCCTTTTCATGCTTTGGCAACTCCATTTTTGTCTTTTATTTATTTAATCTTATGAAATGGAAGTAAAAGAATAATATAGAAGATTCTTTTGGTGTGATCTCACCAAAGAAAATATTCTGTTGGATTTTTAATTGTTTACTTGTATTGGTATTTCTTATTTATTTTTCATTATATTTCTTGGCATGACCTTTCTTTACATACTTGTAACTGTTATTTATTTATTTATTTTTTAGAATGCTACAGTATTGGCTTTTTTTCAATTATCTATTGCCATAATTGTAATTAGATGTATTTTCTTATTTGTGTAAAGTGGGATTTTTTATTTTTGTTTCTTTATTTGTATATGGCGACGATTGTAAAAGTGATCCTGGAAGAATTGAGGTATATTTTAGGATGCAAAAGAATAAACAGAATCCGGATGGAATACCTCAAGATTTTAAAGCTCATGGTTTTATATATTATAGATTCATTGATTACTGGTTTTTGTTTCTCATATCATACAGATTAATGATTAGAAATTTATAGCATTAAGCGGTATTACCTATAATAAGGACATTTGGGGAAAAAATCTAATCAATTAGTCCCTGAAAAAAAAAAAGAGATATTACCTCTAAAATGTAAGCCTATTGATGAGATTATTTAGCTTATTGATGACTAGCATATTGCGTGTGGATGAAAGTAATGGATCATCATGCAAAGGAGCCAAGAAGAGCTTCAGAGCATGCCCCATGCTTCGACAATTTTGATTTGTGCAATTGCCTCTGTGCTTGAGGACAAAGGTAGGAGGTTACATAGAAGAAAGTTGGCCAAGAATTTAGGCTGTTAAAGAAATGTTTTTATATGACTCTCAAATAGAAGGAAAGGTTTATTTTGGTGCTAGTGCGGACATCAGTGCCAGATCAGCCGGTCGCCACAGGATCCAGCTAGTTCAACGGATCCAGCCGGTTCAGTTAGCTTGATTTTATTTTGGATTGATTTTATGTTGTGGATTTATTTGCATATTGTCATTTTAGAGCTTTATGGAATTGCTTTTCCTGCATTAGGTGCATAACAAAACTCATGATAAACATAAATAAACGATAAACATATCTATAAATATAAGAATGATACCCGCACATAATGCGCAGTGAGATAACGAAAATGTGAAAATAAATATATACAATAGAAGAACAAATACTTTCTCAAAAAATATAATAAAAAATAAATTATAAGTAGAATATATTCAATAATTAATGCCTATTCCATGACACATAGAGGCGCTCTAACCCTTCCATTTGCTTTGATCACCAAATGGATTGTAATTTCTGAAGAATTTTTATGCATAACAAATTTAAATCAGGCTTAGAAAAAAATAATTTATAAAATTTCTATATTTTCAAAAATAATAAATAAGAGTTTCTATATTTCCTAAAATGATTAAGAAATTTCTGCTAGACCTGCATATATATTTTTTAAGGATTTTCTCTCATGTCAAATTTAAATAGAGCTCAACAAAAAATAATTAACAAAAGCTTCTACATTTTCTAAAATAATTAATAATATTTTTGCTTTTTTTTCAATTAAAAAGTTAAGAAATTTCTATTTGGAAGAAAATATTCTAAATAATTAAGAAACAGGCTTCCTGAAGAAAAAAAATCCTCAAAATTTCTATATTTATATAGAAATGTATATTTTAACTCTCCCATCTATTCAACTTAGGGCTTATTTAATGTCACTTTTTATTCTTATTTTTTAAATAGTTAAAACATGAAATTAGATGCAAAAGATATTCTTAGTTCCCATATTTCTATTTTTTATTTTTAAAAATAACTTTAATAAAACTTTTTGAAAGAAAGTTTTTATATGTTTCTCGAATAGAAGGAAAGTTTTTTTTTTTTTTTTGGGATACATAGTAGAATAATTTTTTTAAATTTTGAAATAAATGATAAACATATCTACAAAATATATGCATATAGATATGTATATTTTCACTCTCTGTTTCCAAGAACACAAAATTACCATTCAACTTAACTCAGGTCCTCTTTGGTATCACATTTCCTTTTTTAAAAAAATAAAACATGAAATATGATGCAAAAAAAATATATTTGGTTGTTTATACCTCATCTCGGCAATCTAGATATTTGCCCTAAGTGGGTGCCATGTGGACAAGCTAGAGCAAAGTTATGCAGCTTTTGCTAAGCTGAACAGGATTTGGTTACAATTTTTTCTCAAAAATAAGAGTTTTTCTATATTTTCTGTTCTTCATAAGACTCTGCAGACATTTCATAGTTGGAAGTATTTGTGCATTGGAATCTACGAATGGATTTGGCATGTTTAGTGTCTTAAGTAATCATCTTGATACTTTGTCCTTTGTTTTAAATTGTCTCTTAGCTTTTGCTTCTTCTTTCTTTCTTTCTTCTGTTATCTTGTACATATTTCAATTTTAATTTTAATAAATTTGGGAAGCTCCTTACCTTCTCTGCATCAAAAACCAAGCATCCGGAACCAGCCAACGAGTACGACCCTCGCAACACTGGGAAAACAGAAGAACCAGAGCGCCCACCAAAGCAACTACATATATAGATCGAACAAAAAAGAAGGGGGAAATCAAGAACATCAGAGGATATCATCAAGCCATGAAGACATAGGCAGCAAAATAGTTCAAATCCAGAATTCATCCACCATCATCTATGCCCAGTAGCCGTTGGTTGTCATGGAATAGCATTCCCCATCCGCTTCTTTCACTTGTGCAATCCTCCTGTCCAATCCAGAAACAGTGTTATGCTCTATTCTTGAGTTACTTCAACACATACTAGAGGTGGTAGCAGCAATCTTTTGATATCCAACTCCTATGGAGGTGTAGCCAAGCAAAGGAATGTGAAGGAAGGTTGAGGAGAGGAGGGGAGAGAGAAGAGTAGTCTGTGGGGGTTGAGATATTTTGCTCAATTCATTTGAGATGCCACAACCCCCTTCAACAAGATGTTTTCTAGCACCAAAAATATCAGAAATGTGAGATCATGACCACCTTCCAATACTCAAAACTTGTCCAACATTCTCCCACCTCTCTTCAATCTTGATCCTGTGTGGATATGTCCCATGAATTTACAGTGCTCAAGTGGCCAAACATTCCACAAGCACTTCCCCTGTGTGTGATTCACAAATTTGGAAGCCAGATGTACTTAATAAACTATCATGATTCATATGAACACATCTGGTTGTTGCCCACCCCAGTATTATGATGAGCAGTACATGAACGCATTAAGAGCTGGATGAATTATGTGGGTTGATAAATAGACCTCCCTTTCTTCCGGCACTGTGAAATGTAAAACTAGCAAAACAGGCAATTTATTAGGGAAGTAGATGTGATGTATGAGCTCCTCTATTTTACTTGGTTTTTAAGATTTGGACAACAGTTTTACTGAAAAATGTTTTAGAAGAATAAGAGATTCACTAAAAGAAACTTATCCACTATACTCTCACTAGCTACTAGATATAGAGTTTCCTGAATTTTTTCTATGGAATGCAATGTAAAGCAACTTTTGCTTATATAATTCAATGTTACAGATATTTCATATTTCAGTTTATACTAAGATTAATAAATCCAGATAACCCCATTCGCAAGACCAGAAAATCACATAGGGCAAACTTTGTTTGCACAAGATTAACTTTGTCACAAACTTTAGATAAGACAGCAACAAAAAGCAAACCTAGGTTCATATTACTGTGTTGAACCCAGACAACTATAAGAACATTAATTGGATCATCCCTTACACTGTGTCCATCAATAATTCCTTCCTACTTTCCTGGCAGCTAACCTGCAAGGCTGAAGGAGCCATCTTGAAGGCCCTATCCCATGCATACTGGAACTTGACAGACATCAAGCTGGGAATTCCCTTTCCATCATTCACAAGGTAGCCACCAAGCTCTTGTCGAAATAACTTGGGATCAACTGCCATAGAGCTGGCGAATCCCTCCGAATGCAAGAACACATTCGTCAGCTCGCATCGGCAGAGATTCTTCACCTCCACCTCAAATATAGGATCATAGCCATTCTTCCCTCCAGTGTTGGTTTGCTGAACTTGAACAGTTGAGAGGTTGCAGATTTGGCTCCTCCCTACAATTCAGGAAGAATGACAGGAATTCATTTGCATTGATGTTTACTAAAGTAGATTATAAGAATCAAGATAAACTACATATCCATGCAAAACCACAAAATGGAACTGAACAAGTCATCACAACATTCTTGGTGCAAAAGCACACTATATGATGCTTGTTGAGATGGAGAGATGAGGAAGAGACAAGATACCTGTTACAAGGATGCAGAAAGAAAGCGCAACAAAGAGAAGCTTGGCAGCAGCTGCCATTTTTCTGGGCTTGCTTCTTGGGTGGTTTGAAGATGGTGATGAACTTCTTCACAAGGAGTATAAATGGGTTTTCCTTCCCATTTCACACTTGGTCAATTTTGTTTAATTTTTTTTCCCCACTGGTTTACTTGAGAGGAAGTTTCCTTCATGAAACTAAAAACATTTTCGTCTAGGACAAAAGGAATGACATTCTGATGTGACAAGAACCCTTTCCAACGCCATGTATCATGGATAAGTCTTCGACATTAGTCTTTAATTAATGAACAGGAGCAACCTAATCTTATTCCAGTCTTCCAAGTTCACAGATAAGTCTTCCAGCCAATCCTGTCCCCATTTGAGTCAAAAGCCAAAGTCAGTCAATGCGTGCACCACAATTTCCATCACAATCAAACAAAACTCTTTACCTTTATGAAGAAAAAGGAGTATGTTGGCAAGTAAAAGCCAAAGACAGATTAAAAATGATGAACTTTGAGACTAAATTTTGTGACCTAGTCTTGATGTCCTTCTGAGGAATGCGATGAACAAGCCAGGAATGACCTAGGCCAGATCAAACATAATGGCTTCTCTTATTCTACTTTAAAAAAAGAATGGTTTCTGTTAAAGAGACTCACCAGATAAGGTCGGTGCATATTAACAATGGGATCTCTTTCAAGGGCAGCTTCAACATTATTAAGGGTGACAAACACAAGCCTTGAATGCATTGAACCATCAGGATATGGCTTTTTGAATAAAATTGGCCGGCTGTAGATCCACTGAGATAATTTTCATGATCCGTTATTATTGACCAAAACTAGCCCAAAAAGGTGAAGAGACTCGAGAAAACCTTAACCAGACAATGACAGCAGGTTGGAATCCAACTAGATTTGCTGTATCTATGAGTAAGACCAAGGGACAACCAAATTTCGGAGGTACATGGTCACAACCGCAGATTTTTTTTTTTTTTTTTAAGGTCAACATAGAAGTTTTGGCCAAGTCAATTAGCAAAAGCTATAGGAAGTGATCAAGAAAATGAAAAATAGGCCACCCTGTTGTGTGAGCCGCCAAAAAAAAAGAGCAAGAAAGAAGAAAATATGTATTTCATGTGTCATTAAAAAAAAAAGCAACAGCACTAAGAAAATCAGTTAATGTTTTTTTTCTTTTGCTAGAAAAAAAGAGGAAAGGGGGAGGAAGGGACAAGCCCACCCCCGCGTAGCAGCCCCCACTGGGCCCCCATCCTGCCAGGAGAATATTCGATGTGGGCAGAAATGACCGTGTATTGGATACGCCGGCCGGTTTTACTCATACCCTCTCCACCTGTGAGCCCAGCTCGTTACCCCTCTGGGCCCGGTACGGTTATTCTCCATATGAGTACGTCACACCCAGCATTACCAAGGCTACCAGTGGACCAATAAGCGCTTCTAGGCCCTATGTCCAAGTAGTGTTACCACATTTTAATCGACGCGCAGGGCGATTCGAACTTGGAATCATGCGGTTAGAAGACAACGCCCAGTTCCACTGAGCTACTACTAGTTAATGTATTACAGTATTAGCTGATAAAATTTTCATGCATAAGAATTAGTTTAAGCTATAGTTACCTCCATATGAAATGGATTTCCAATGTTCACCATAAAAGCAGGCCATGGATTTATCTATACCCTCCATATGAACAGGGTGACCCAAGTCATATCTCTTGACTAGAAAATGATGATAGGATGCTTAATATGTGACACTTGACCAACTCAAAATCCATGATGTGATTCCTGTGCTGCTTCTATTTGCATATCACCTTCCAAGTTTTTCCATCTCATGCGCTGCCTAATTTGACCTTCTTCTTCGTCTCACTACCTTTAAGAAAATGCAGCTTCCTTTTTCTGCTGAAACAAAGCATTGTTTGCATCACTTTCATTTGTTTAAAAAATTAAAATATTTTATTTTAATTTATTTCCAAAATTTAAAAATATAAATGAGTAGGTAGAGTTAATTATTTTTAAAATTATAAATATGATGATGGCGGTCAGGACAGTGATAGTGGTGGCGAAAATGGTAGAAATTGTTGCAGCGGTGGCGGCAACAATAATGATGATAGATACTAATGATGTGGTGGTGGGGGTGACGATGCCGAGAGTGGCGGTGGTGTGGTAGAGACCATGATTGAAGCAGTGGAGGCGGTGGTGATGATGTGGTTATGATTACCATTTCTTTCTTTTTTACCAGTAAAAAGTGGAAGCCACAAGATATTTTAATGATTATATGTGTTAAATCTATTAGCTCGAATTATTTCTAGGTATTCTCGTTTTGTCTCTCAATGTAACAGTATGAAAGTGAGCATGTGCCAGGGTCATATATTGCAAAAGGAGCTAATGAATTGAATATTAACTTAGTCGATCATGAAGTTTTAGGTGGATCATTTCTTCATCGCTATTGTAAATAAGGAGTCTTGGACCCTAATTTCTGAACTTCATCATTTGACAAGATGTGATTTATGTGCTTACTGCCTTGATTTTTCATGACGATCCTACACATATTACCTATATCCATGACCAGACTATATGGAAAATATTCTTCAAAGACAAGGTATCGACCCAATTCATCAAATACAAATTTCAATATATTAATCTAGAAAATCAACATTATTCTTTTTTTTTCTTTTGTGGGGTAGATTAAGCATATGGATATGGAAGTCGTCTTAGCACACCATCCGGCCTTTCTGTTTTACCGGATGGTATAGGGTATGCGATCCTTATTTATGCTTTTATTTAGACTATTTAATCCTAGTTATCCTAATTTTTGTTGATGATTTGGCTGCAAGATTCTGCAGAATGCCTCTCTTGGACATTTTACACACATTTTTTAATGTCCAATCTATCTTGCAGCTTCTTTTACATTCTATCTTTGCTTTAAAATGATTTATACTGTATTTTAAAATCAACTATTTCAAAAAATTAAATTTTATTGCAAGTAATTATCTTGTAGTATTTTTTTTTCTATAGCGGATAACTCATACACTTCTAATATGGATGCATCCAAAAAAATTAAAAAATAGCAAGTCTCGAAATGCTCTAGATAACTCTCTTTTTCCAACCCATAGGGCTCATTCGAGTGATCGGCCATGTACGAGGCTACCCAATCATAAACATGCTCAGTCTGAAAAGTAATATCGCCACTAACTATGGTCTGAATATTTCAGAGAAGAGGGTGGCACCCATCCACGCCACCGGTATCCCTGTGGATCCAACCGATCACCATGGCCTAGTCATTCTCGAGTAGGATTGTCTTGTAGTTTAAAAAAAAAGTGTTTTTGTGACTTGCATAGCAAAAATGCACTTTCTGTATTTGGTTCGCTCAGAAATTTATTTTGGGTGAAGAGAAGTCAAAAAAGCGGTTTTAAGAGAAGCTCTTCTATCATCACAAAAGGAAACTGACTTCTGGCTTCTCGTGAGGCAAAAGCAACATGAAACATGCAGGGCTTACGGCATTAGTGTGCAATCAATGCCTTTGCGAGTAGTTTCATTTACTTCATCTTTGCTGTTTTATCTCAATTAGAGTTTTGATGTTTGATCTATTGATATGTAGCAACGGTTCTTCGGGGCTCATCAATGGGATCCCTTGGATGACCTGCTGTGTGTTTGTTTGTTTAGTTACTTTTTGTCAGTGGGATCTATTAGGCTGACCTGTCTACATAAGGTTGTTTGTGCTATCAAGCCAACAAAAATATTCTTCTGTTCTTCGTCTGGTTGGCAGATTAACTTTCGACAGATGCTATTTGTATTCTCTCTTCCAGTCTGTTCTCGACATGAATTTGTGAATAAAGTTGCTGTAAGTAATCCTAAGTTCAAAGCATTTTTCATTCTCATCTGAAAATAGTGCAGGTAGATTACTGAAAAACATGATGATAGTTTGATAGTTCATGCAATGGTGAGAGACGACGTGATACAAGAAATCAGTGATAAATCAGATTCTAAGTGAAGTTCGAACTAAGTGAGGTTATACGACGCAATGGGACCAAAATAAACCTGGTGCGATAAAAAGGTTAAGGATCAGACACATAGTATGCTGATAGATTTTGGATACTTTCTGAATGATGACAACAGGAGGTTCCTGCAGTGAGAATTACAAAAGATCTGGTTCTTCCAGGATGAGTCAGCAATTCTTATGCATAAGTTTAAGGGAAAAATGAGGTGAACCAGAGACAGGATAGTTTGCATAGATTGGCAATCATGAAAGGGTGAACTGATGTGAAGCATATAAAAGAATGCAAACACATTGGATATGTTAAAAGTTCCTGTCAAGCAAAACAATGATCATTTCTTCTCCCAAATAAATACCGAAGATTATATCAAACTGAGGGTCGACCAAGCTGATAGATTTGAGGAAGAAAGTCCATTCTTATTGATAAAGGAGGATTGCATAAAAAAATAAAGATAAAAAAAGAAAAGCTTCAACATACACATCCTCTACCCTCAGTGATCCAATATAGCATAGACTGCTCAGGAAAGAAAATTCATGAAGTTTCATAGGATTCAATTTGTATCGTGCACAGCAACTTTCTGAAATACCGAAGTTAGAGAGGAAATCAAAGTAGAAAACAACTACGAGAGGAAAGCGAAGCATAAGCCTTTGCACGATAATTGATATCTGCTAAGAAAACTATAATTAATAAAAATTAGAGAGGATTGCTAGGAACGGTTGTGTCGACTTTCCATGCAATGCAGGATCTCCTGATGTCAGGAAGAAGTTCCATGATACAAATAAAGTTTCAAGAGAAATACTTCCTTATAAGTAGCTTCTTTTCAGATGGTCCTTCAACAATAGACGGAGCCACCTTGAGGGAACAACCTTGGAAGTCACTGCTTGCTTGTCTTATCATAGCATCCAACGCCTCTACCATGTCTTGCCCATCAGAGAGCAAGCAATGCCTGGCCGCCGAAAGAGCTTCGCTGCTGCAGAAGCTGGGCTCCCCCCAGCAAGAACCAAATCTCTTCAGAGAGACCAAGCTCAGGCTGTAGCCCCCACATAGCTCCCATTTCGGCCTGAATGGCTCGCAAGTAACATCACAGTGTACTCCTTTTGACGCGTTCCTGAAGGCAGGTCATCGAGTATCATACAGCACCACACAATCAATGGACCCAAAGAAATAGAATCCCAATCACAGTACCATGCACTTTTCACCCTACGGAAATTCGGAATTCTCCTGCTCCTTGCCAGCCGCGGTAGGAGTATGATGAAAGTGTATCACCATTCCCAATGATACTGGTTGCAATCCTTGAGCACAAACAAGTATACGATGGAATGGGATGGATCATGACCAACGACAGATAAACGCCCTTCCACCTCCAGCAAACTTGAATGGAAGTAATTGCTGTCATCAATTGTTGGACCAAACTCAATTCAATTCGGAAGCGTCAGCATCCTGCATGTCTCACTCTCCACATCAACTGATGTGATATGAGGTTGCCCTGGAAAATAGTTTCCATCAGTTTCCCAGAATATCTGTCCATCAACATGCAGCGGCCTGCCGAATACTTATGGGATCTACCAAAACTTTGACTTCTATCCATGATGCACTGCAGCCCAAAGTGTAAACCTGAACCAACGCACGATAATGCACATAATCATGTAAAGGAAACCTTGGAGGAAAAGAAATTCGAAAGACCTTATATTCTCTGGTAGAAGGACGGAAGCCCAATGCAACAGAATGATTGCGGGGTTCTGTGGGATTAGGAGCCTCTGGGAGAGCTAAAAGATCATCGGTGACAGGATTGCACCACAAATGATCTTTCATGCGAATCTCCTCCTCCTCCACAAATGCTATTTTTTTTATGAATGAAATAACAGCAGTGATTCCATGGTAATTTTTTTTTATTTTTATATATTTTTCATGATCCTAAGTCTCTGTTTTTAAAAAAGAAAAGCCAGATTATTTTTTTTTTCTTCAAAAGGAAAAGCCATATTATTACGTGCATATCAGAGTTCTACAATAAAGATCATGTAACAGTTTGAATTTTAGGTCTTTTAGGTTGCACTAAAACTCAGTAGCATTTGGAATGATGCTAACATATGACTGGTGACTTGCAGCATATGCAATCACAGAATCGGTGCTATGCATGATGGGAACCAAGTTGAATGACACAAAAAGCTAAACCCAACTTGTTTCATATTTATGTATAAGCATGGTTTATTCAGGTATTAAAAAAAAATCATTTGCTTGATTACCTTGTGGGACGCCAACTGGTCACCCACCATATCCATGCCTCAAGCAGAATAACATCAGCCATTAATTTCTATAGAACTTCCCTTTTCAATAAAAGAAATCAAGCTCTTCTATAGGCCCTAAGAGCAAGTTATTAAAAGGTACAACGTGGTTCCAACTGGTCAAGTCCCCATTCGGTCCTGCATCATGCACCCACCAAGATTAGCTGAAGCGTTAATGGATTTTATTTATGGAATTACAAGCAAAAATACTTAGCAACTGACAGGAAGACATGGATCAGAAACTCGACACATGACGAAACTGAGATGGTAAAAATTGAGAGGGGAAATCCATTCTTGTCAATGTATGTCATAAAGACAGAATTCAGTAGAGAAACATAAGCATTGCGAATTCGCAGAAAAAGGTAAAGAATTATATCAGTTACCAAATAACCAAAAATTGATATGTGCAATCATCCTTAAAGTACACAAGAAAATCTTGTGCTGGATAAATCTTTACCTGTTCTTACATAGAACAAACATTCGACCTGCAATTTAAAGAGTCCAAGAATCCGAAAGGATACTTCGGTTCAGATGAAATAGCCGTCCAACAAATTTGCCCATGGACTATTGTCAGAAACAAGGCCATGGTCGTGCATTGTTCGAAGAAGTTGCAAAATAGGCTCTAGGTTTGGGGCTGTAGAAAGAGATGACAAAAGCTCATCTAATATTGCTTGTAACTTGAAAGGAGAGTTATTCCCGACCCATTCTATGTGCTTAATAGCCATCTCAACTTCTCCGGCATCTGTCAAGCTCTTTAGCAAAATGACATGTGAGTCAGAGTTTTCAATATTAGAAGGCAGCCCATGTATCACAGAAGAAGCTGCACCAAAATTACCTGTACAAATGGGGGGAAAAGCAAATATTACAAAAAGAACACAAACATTGAACCTTACGTGATCAAACACAACAACCAACATCAACTGACTTGACTAATCCTGCATCTTACTACACATTCAGGAAGTCATGTTCATGAGAATGATGGTTGGAGGACCTGGTGTACTACACAACGGACCACATTTTGGCCTTTCTTTAAGAATACATCAGCTTCCTGTCAAGAAGGCTATTTTGGATGCATGTTTATCAGTTTTTATGGCTTGATGTCATGGTAAAATCCACACCTTGTGGGCTGTCAATGGACTAGGACGCGCCAAAGGTGCCAGCGCTTTACAAGCCAAAACTCACAAAGTCCAGATAAGGACTGAGTAACACAAGCTCATGGGCCAGCTTTATTTCTTGCTTTCTAAACTGGCCTTGGTCTGATTGCCTGTCAAGGCCTTATTAACAATGAGCAGGTTAGACTAAGCCATATCTGAAGATTAAAAATGATAAAAAGATACTTCAGCTACAAGATTCAATTGTTTAATGTTCTTTTTTCTTACTTTGAAACCTTTCTCTTAATCTTCTATTGCTCTAGGATGCATGCAGCAATCAATCAACCACCCACCACCACCTCCCAATCAGTTTCTCCTCTCTCATCTTAGTAAATCTGATCACTTCCTCTATCTTGCCTGCTGTCCTACACTATAACCAGCAACTTAGTGCTGCTGCCATTATCCCTCTCATGCTCACAATTCAAATATGCCACATCACATTCTCTAATGTTTTCCCAATCAATTGAACAATGTTTGCACTCACATCATCTCTCTCGCTAACCTGCCCACTTGCAAACTTAATTTTGGCTATCTATCCATCCATTGCTCGCCCACCCACTTGCAAACTAAATTTGGGGTTGCCATCAAGATTAAGATCAATTTGTATGCCTATATGGTCTTGTTTGGGCTTGACAAGTGTCACATGCATCAACTCCATCCAAACTCCTACAAGTATTTGAATTTTGCACCAAGTTTGCAAGTTCTAGCTTAAAGTCTACTGAAATATTATGGACCTCCTGAACTCAAAGAACTCAGCAACAGAGGACACATCATTAGCTGTGAAGAACAAGAGGATTTGAACTTCAATAAATCAACATGTAAAAATTCTAATTACAAAATAAAGAGGGCTAGAAGTGGTGATAGACATATGTAAATGGATCATCATTTAAAAGCACTTGGAGGAATTGTACTGACATCCACAATCAGGTCAAAATCTATTTTGACTGACCTGTGAAAAAGTTTTGAATTATGTAATCTTTATATCTTATTTTGACCTAAAGCACATTACAGAATAGATTATATAACTTGTGCAACAATATATATTTTCTGCGCATTCACAGCTTAGAAAAGTCAAAATTATATAATATTTTTCTGTTCCTGTTATGGTTATGAGCTCTGACTTGCATATCTAGAATGGCATCTGATGTATAACTACCATCATTAATCTAAAGAATGTTGTGTTTCAGTCTAAAGATTTTATTTTTTTTAATTCTAAAGGGAAAGACTAATTATCATACGGGTCACCATATTTAGCATATATTTGGGTCCTTTTCTACCATATAAATTATAATATATAAAACCAAGCACATGTGGCTTGGTAAGGCATGTTGCTGGTTATCTTTATGATTAATCTTTTCTCCAAGTTTGGAGTAGTACATGGCACAGCCAGGAACATCTGACCATGTGTTGAACAATTTTGCTTTCAGAAGGAACACTTAAATCTTACCGCAAGCTCATCTAGTTTTATATCCAATAATGTTTAAGAAATTAAAAATAAAAGTGAAGATAAAGAATCTATAAATTCAAGCAACATATAGTTTATGAATAAATATGTCATATATGACAAGTAGGAAGAAACATCAAACAGCACATGTAAACTGCATATTTGGTCAAGAACATACCTTCCTGACAGAGAGTAAGAATTAGCATATTCAATGTGGAACCAGCAAGTACAACATCTTGTTTCATGGACCTGTTACAGATCTCAATTGCCTCCTCTAACTTCTTTTCCAGACACAAAGCTTTGATGAGTGATGTGTAGGTAACATTATCAGGGGGGACCCCTTTCTCCAACATGTGATGAAAAAGGTGCTGAGCTTCATCAATTTGCCCAGCTTCTGGTAATTTTCGGATAAGGATATTATAAGTCTGCAGATTTGCACTACACCCATTCGCAAACATCTCATCCCATAGCTTCTTAGCAGGGCGTAGAAGGTCCTCTCTGCAACAAGCTTCCATCACCATATTATAAGAGGAAATATCAGGACCAAATCCCTTCTTCTTCATCTCCTTAAACATGTCATAGGCTTCCCTCAGTCTTCCTGCCTTGCACAGAAATGACACCATCACATTGTACTGCCCCACCCCTGAAAAATAACCCTTTTCTGAAAGGACCTTAAACACATCCCACATTTCATCACTCTTCCCATTCTTGCAAAGATTCCTACTCAAATTGCACAGCATTGTGAGGCTTGGGAACCTTTCCTTCCCAATCATGTACATGCAGAACGAGACTGCCGAGTCAGGATCAATGGCCGAAACCGATTCAACCAATGCATTAAGCACATCATCCTCAATTGGAAAATCCCCTCCCACTATTGCTTCACCCAAGTCCTTCGCCTCCTGGATTCTTCTCTCTGATATCAAAGAAAGAATGAATTCCCTATAATCATTTGCTCTCGGTGCCACCCCAAGCTTTCTCTTCTGTTTCAAAATCTTCATGGCTTCCTCCACCCTACCAACCACTCTAAATCCTTCTGAAACTATCCTATACGCAATAAAATCAGGTTTGCAGCCTCGGCTTCTAAGCTCCTCCAAAGCATGCCAAGCGTCCTCAATCCTCCCCACCCGGCAAAGCCCATCTACAATCAAAGCAGCAATGACCGACCCATTAATCTCACAGAATCGCTGCTTTATTTGCTCGACTAAACTTAAAGTTCTATCAAATTCTTCCACTCTACAAACTTTGCCAACGTAAACACCAAAACCAACATCATTAAACCTAATGCCTCTCCTGAGCATTCTATCAGACACCTTTCTTGCGAGATGTAGAAACCCATCGGAGGCAACCGCAGCGAGTAGGGAATTGTATATCGCTGAGGGCAGGTCCTCACCGGCGTCGGCGGTAGCCTGCTCGATGAGCTCGGCGGCTTCAAGGGTCTTGCCGCAGAACAAGAGCGAGGATATGGCGAGATGGTAGGAAGAGGGAAAAAGAGGAACTTTTCGGGCTCTAGCGAGTTTGAGGAGGGATTGGAGGGAGTGGGGCTGGTGGGAGAGGGCAAGGGATTTGAGGAGGGAGTGGAAGGACTCCGGGGAGTGGGAGAAGCCCGGCTGCTGTGAGGCCCAGTGGAAGAGGCCGGCGGCGAGTGGGTGGTGGCGGAGGAGGTGGGGGTCGATGGCTGCGGCGACGAGGGACGGGGTGAGGGGGAAGGCGGCTGGTCGATGGGGAGGCGAGAGGAGGAAGCGGTGGAGGGTTTGCTCGAGGGCAGGGGTCCAGGACCGAGAGGGCTTCGCGGCCGAGAGGAGGGCGCGGCTGAGGCGGCGGGCGGCGGTAGCGACGGCAGGCGGCGGAGGGGCCATTTCCGGCCGTTGGGGGACGGCACCCGAAGCTTAATTTCTAACTTTTAAGCGGGGTGAGAGTAGGGGTGGCAAAATATGACCCGACCCGCCAACCCGACCCGTGTTCGACCCGCCATAAACAGGTTTGGGTTTGGCCTAAACATGTTCGGGTCATAAACAGGTTGACCCGTTTAACCTGTTTATTAATTGGGTCGGATATAGGTTTTACATGTCTGACCCGTTTAACCCGTATAACCCGTTTAACTGTTGGGCTGATAGAAGATAAAGGCTATAACCCACAAGGCCTAAGCCGGCCCAACTGTCAGCCGCATGGCCCGCATCGCATTGAGAAGTGAAGCCCAACTCCCCTCGGCCCGATTTCAAATTTTCACCGCGAGGTATGCTTAGGGTTAGGGACTTAGGGTTTGTCTAAAGCGCCGCCGAGCTCTCTTCCCATCTTCCCTCAGTGTCCCTCTCGGCCTCTCCCCTCTCCGCTCCTCCGCCTCCGCCCATCTCCTCCGGTCCTCCCCCTTCCGATTACTTCCTCCTCCCCGTCAATGGCGACTGTGGCTACATCACACCCCCCTAACCCCTGTTTCCTTTTACCCCATGATAACAAAATAAAAGAAAAGAAGAAAAGGAAGAAGATCTCATCTATTCCCTCTCCCTGGGATTTCTTTGGCTCTCATCGCCTTCCCTCTCCCTCTTCTGTTCGAAGTCTTCCGTGCGTGCGAGCTATTTAGGGTTCGGGTTTGATCTCATCGACGCGAGGTCGGATCCTCTGCTCTACCGAGGTAAGAAAGATCCATCTATTTAGGGTTCGGATGGTTGATTATGCTTTGGCTTTTTGTCATTTTAAGCTCATATATTTTGGATGCTTGTGCTCCAGCATGAAGTTTCGCTCATTTACTTGGTGATCCAGGGGATTGTCATGAAGTTGGTGGTGGATTCTCATTTGGTTTATTGTGGAGAATAGATCTCATCTACCGTGAGGGGATCTGCAGTTGTAAGTGCTTTTGTTGCTTCTGCTCTTTTCTTCTTCTTCTTCTTCGTTTTTGTAATTTTTTTTCCATTTTTGTCTGGAGATATGGAAGGATCTAATGATGTACCGGTCATCTAGGATCTAATGATGTACCTTATGTTTTCATTTCTCATTGGAGTTGATTCATATTTTCTTTTGTAGTATAGAAGACGAACATATTTGTGTCTGTGATCCATTATAGATTAAAAGAAGGGTTGGTTCACCCCCCAAAAAAATAATGGATAGGAAAGGAGATCTGTTCTTCTTCTTCTTCTTCTTCACAGCCCATCAAAAATCATCTCTTTGATATTGGGAAATGAAGATATCAAGTTTAAGTATCAGCAAAAGCTTTCTAACAAAAAGCTTTCTTCTTGAAAATATCAACCATTTTTCTTGAATCTGTACCATGGTATTCTCTCTGGTGAAACAGGGTGTGGTTTATGTTTTCCAGTTATTTCTTTGAAATTTTGTGTGATTGTTTTTCTACTATTTGTTCTCTCTTTTGTTTTCTTTTTTGACCACAGAATCTTGTATTAATTCTGAATATTAATAGCTTTGAATAAATATAGTACTTTATGTTTGACGAGATTTTCACTGCTGTTCTCTGGAGCTGATTGATTTCTGTTTCTGAGATTTTATTTCATGAAGTTAGTGTTGATTGCATAAATGCATCCAATGTTTTTTTCTTGTGGTGTCTCTGATGTTCTTTGTCTTATCTGGTTCTATTGTCACTGTTCTTGGATGGAGCAGATTCATGGTTGCTTGATTTCAGATTCACTGCAGCAACTAAAATCAGTTAGCAGAAATCATATTAGGGTTACATCAACTTTCGTGCCGCTGTACTTTTTTAATTTACATAGATATTTTAGGATTTATAGTCTTACCTTTGTTTAAGAAAAACACTAAGATGTTACTATCTCTTGATTATATATATGTCTAGTTTCTTTGTGTATTATAGTGCTATTTCAAATGATTGAAGCTCTAATTTTGTGAAAATATTACAATTTTTTGGTGTAATTTTTAATTTATTTACGTGGCATCGATATTTGGTGTATTATACTGTATAACATTTCTGAATATGCTTGTGTACCTTATTTTCTTAAATCATTATAAATTCAACCATGATCAAGAAGCTTGAAATGAATCATGATCATGGACTTGGACTATCCACTTTGTTATCTTTAGTTGTTGTAGAGTCACCGATATCCATGGTGTTTAGTTTGAACTGATGACGTTGAATGATTTGTTTCTTTGCTCCTATGCAGGGACATCGATTGACCAAGGAATTGCCTATGTGCTGATGCTAGTGGCCTTAGTCCTCACCTATCTCATCCACCCCTTGGATGCTTCATCACCCTACAAGCTCTTCTAAGCCCATTCATGGACTGAATTGATGGATTTGTTAGGGAAGGAAGCGGGCATGTTTGGATTGGTTGTTCATTTTGTTTGAATCTGTTGTGGTTTGGGATTTGAACCTCTGGTTATAGCAAGTTGGTTGTTGAAGAATATAGGCTCTTCCAGAAGATATGGAGCAATATTTTAAAGGACCAATGCAAGCTTTTGATTCTGCTACCGTTTACAGTGTGCAGTGACCTTAATGTGTTTCTTATGATTGATGCATGGCGTATTTAAAAGAAATCTGTATACTTTAGAATAGAAGCTCCTACTGACTTGGGTTGTAATGATAGTTGTTCAATTTTCTGCTGTCTATCATATTAATTTTTCCTGCAGTGTTTGCTTTTTATAATCTAGTGATTCCAACATATGCATGCATTCGCTTGTCAGGATATTGCTTTCGCCGTGGATGATTGAAGTTGTTAGCTATGGGATTATTCTACTATTGGTTCTTTTTTGCTGGCATAATCTGGCTAGAACCTTCCTTACGGCAGATCCTTGTTGCGCCTCTTTTGCATTTTGTCTTTGATACTTAATAAATTCCTTTTGTATGGGTGTTTGGATGTCTTTATGAAGTATGTATAAATCCAAAAACTGTTGCAAAAATTGTTTTAAAATAGTAATATAGCAGTAATTGAATGGGCAGCTTACCTGATTTTTATTCATTATGTCTATATGAAATGGCAGCATTAATGGATGACTATTCGATTTAGAAAATAGGTTAAACGGATTAAATAGGTTAAACGGGTTAAACAGGTCGGGTCGGATTGGATAAACAGGTTATCTGTTTATTAAACAGGTTAAACGGGTCGGGTCAGGTTACCTGTTTATTAAACAGGTCAGGTTCAGGTTGTGATTTTCTGACCTGTTTAATAAACAGGTCGGGTTTAGATTTATGATTTTCTGACCCGACCTGCATCTGACCCGACACGTTTATATCTGACCCGACCCGATTGCCACCCCTAGGTGAGAGGATCGACAAGAAGGGACAGAAATAAAATAAGGAGACCTGAGAGGGACCAATTGTTATTTTTTATTTCAAATTGTTCCGCACGGAGACGGCATGGCCTTTTTTTTTTTAATTATTATTATTATTATTATTATTATTTGGCTAAAACGGGGTATCATACCCGACGGGAACCGATACACCCAATAAGGTCAAAAAATAGGATACCTCGAAGTGCCAAAGGCAACGCCCCATCATCAATCCACAAGGTGCCTCCGGAATGACAAGCTACATACGCAGCTACCCAATCCGCGGCACCATTACCTTCACGGTAAATATGCTTGGCCTGAAAGGCCCATCCATCCCTCGCCATAGCCCAAATGTCACGAAGCAAAGGATGATCACTACCGCCATCCCTTGGACCCCCTGGATCCAACTGATGACAGTGGCTGAATCACCCTCCAGGATGATGGACCTAGCCTGTAAGACATACCGGGCATGGCGAAGGCCCGCCCAGGCTGCTCTCAGTTCCGCACTCGGAACCGAAGTGTCAAATAACTGACTGCCACCGGCAGCCACAACCCTGGCAGACGGGTCCCGAATAACAAAACCTGCGCCACCTCGTGTGCCACCATTCTAAGACAGACCCATCAAAGTTGACCTTGAGAAAACTCTGAGGATGATAGTGTTATTTTGATGATTAACAAGCAATTATCTAGAGTATGTTATAAGTTAAATCGATACTTTATTTATAAGTCTATTACTCTCAGTATATTTGTATAAATTGATATAGATACATTTCATTGTTTATATGAATGAATCTAACCTTGAGATGCAGCAAAGTGTGGATTGAGTCGACCCAAAGGATGATTGGGTCGACCCCGGCACATCAAGAAAGCATTTGGCACACTTCTGCAAAAATGGCACAGATGAATAGTGAGTTGGGTCGACCCAAGGAAAGCATGAGTCGACCCAAACATCAAGATCCTCAAACAACTCGGAAAATGGTTCTCTGGATTTACTGAGAGGGTCGACCCAAGATAAAGTTGAGTCGACCCAAGCTTGAGTCGACCCAAACCCTGAGTGGGTCGACCCAAAGGCAAGACAGAACAGAAGACAGAAAAGGTTCTCTGGAAACCCTGTTAGGGTCGACCCAAGAAGAAGTTGAGTCGACCCAACTGAACCTTGAGTCGACCCAAAGAAATGTTGAGTCGACCCAAGTGAAGGAAGGCTGAAATGCAAGGTTCTGTGGTTCTGAGAGGGCCGACCCAAGAAAAGTTTGAGCTGACCCAAATCTGATGAACAGTGGTTTGGGTCGACCCAAGAAAAGTTTGAGCTGACCCAAATCTGATGAACAGTGGTTTGGGTCGACCCAAGAAAAGTTTGGGTCGACCCAAGCACGGGCAGAAGCATAACGGCTAGTTGTGCAGAAGTGCTTTTTGGACTCCCAACGGCTATAAACGGCTAGTTTCTTCAATCCAACGGTCAGGAAGGACTATTTGGAGGTTGGAGAAGTATTTAAGAGGGAGTATTCATCAGAGGAAGCAAGCTTTGGAAAATACATCAAGTGCATTCAAGAGAAAATCCTAGCAAAGCAAGCTTCATCCAAGAGCTTCATTCAAGAGTAAAAAGAAAGTGGTTGAGCAGATTCCAAGAGTCATTAAGAGCTCCTTCCACCCTTGAAGAGTGAAGCATCCTTGACAAAGAAGAGAGAAGTCACATCAAGCGATAACTATTCTCTAAACTCTTCTTTGTAGATTATATTGTTATATTTGCTCATCTAGGAGTTTAAATCTTCTTCCTTTGTTTATTAAACTACTTGTAAAGGTTGGTTGGTTAGCCCGCAAAACCAACGGAATAGGTTGATTGGTGAACCCGGAAAACCAATTGTAAAGGTTCGTTGGTGAGCCCGTAAAACCAACATAGGTTGATTGGTGAACCCGGAAAACCAATTATAAAGGTTCGTTGGTGAGCCCGTAAAACCAACAAAGGTTCGTTGGTGAGCCCGTAAAACCAACATAGGTTTTTGGTGAACCCGGAAAACCAAAGTGTAAAGGTTTTTGGATTGTGAGCCCGGAAAACAATCCAACTGTAATCCGCGGGATTATAGTGAATTCCCAAGGGGTCGCTTGGGGAGTGGACGTAGGTGCTAAGGAGAGCACCGAACCACTATACTTCTTGTTGTTTGCATTGTGATTTGTTTAAGTTCACTAACTCATCATTTAACACAAGTAAGATAGTTAAAATTAAAAGAAACCAATTCACCCCCCCTCTTGGCTTGTCACCTTGGGCAACAAGTGGTATCAGAGCAAGGTGCTCCAATAGTAATTATTGATCTCACAATCAAGAGTTAAAGATCATGACAACCCAAGTGGGATGTTCTATGAGTGAGGTACAATTAATTGATAGACCTCCACTATTTAATGGTATAAACTACACACATTGGAAAGCACGCATGCGCATTTTCATTCAAGCACATGACTATGATTTATGGAGTATCATAGTCAATGGGCTACATACAAATGCTAATCATGATAAGAAAATGGCTCAGCAAAATGCAAAAGCCATGAATATTCTATATTGTGCATTGGATGATAGTGAACTTAATAACATATCTTTTTGCATGACTGCTAAGGAAATATGGAGTATACTTGAAGTTAAATATGAATGCACTAACATTTCTAGTGAATTTGAAACTAGCTCCGAAGAAGAAGAGCAGCAAACTGAAATTGAAAATCTATGCTTTGTGGCACATGAAGATGAGGTATGTACTCGAATACAAAGTGATTTCTCATTCAAAAATCAAGTACATACTGAAGCTCAATCTGATTTTACATTTGATGAACTTCATGATGCATTTTCTGATTTATACTTAGAATACAAGAAGCTTAATTTAAAGAATAAGAAGCTTAGTTTAAAGAATAAAAGGCTACATCTGAAAATGTCAGAGGAAAGAAATTCTACTGCTGAAATGAAAGACAAATTAAATTCTGAGAATGAACGCTTAAGATTAAATTCAGAAGAATTGATTCAGAAAAATCAGAATTTAATTAAAGAAAATCAAAACTTAAGTGAAGAAGTTAACCAATTGAAATCTTTTATTAACAAATTCACTGTAAGTTCAGAAAGATTAAAAACGATGTTTGAAAGTCAACATGCTGTTTTTGATAAATCAAGACTTGGCTGGATTTCTTTGCTCAACAATAAACCCCTAAAGAAAAAGGTTATCAATTCGCCAAGCAAACCATTAAATAAGATAACTTATTTCAAACATAAAAAGATTGGGCATAAAAACTTTACCTATGGTTCTAATACGAATAAATCAAATGGTAAAGTTATTACGTTTAAACAGATTTGGGTTCCAAAAGGAACCATATGCACTAACCCTCAAGGACCCAAGCAAGCTTGGGTACCCAAAATGAAAATATGAGGGTGTAGATATAAGTGTGCCAAGCTACCCATGGAACAAATGAAACTTTCATACAAATGGGTGCGTTGACACATAATTAAAAATAAGTCTCAATTTATTCATTAAATCTAGTATAAGGTTTAACATTCTACATCGTGTATCAAAATTATCTTTTTATGAAATTACGATACTCTCTGCATCAAAGTTCTTAAATGCCTCATATGTTGAATTTTTATCTCAACGATCTTAGCATAAAATTCTTCTAGTGCTTGCATGATAATAAGAAAACAATGAATGAATATGTATAACCTTCTCCTTTAAGTTTTTCAAAATCTAAATTTCTTCTCTAATATAAATGGTTGATGCTGATTTCATGCTAAAACTTTATTGAGCATAATACTTATGAAATCTTAGGTTATCCTTCGTGAAGGTATGAATGTAATTCATCATGTTATTATACCATTCATTCCTTATATGATTATTTGAAATGTATTATGATTTGCTTTATAAGTCTCATATATGCACTATGAATACCAAGATTAAAGAAACCTTTATTTTGGCATTAACTCATGCTAGTATGTACTTAGTCTCAAAAGACCTTGTCATTGACTTACTTAGATTAATTTCTGCAAGGTAAAAGTTTGCTACGCATGTTAACTAAGAAAACAAACAAACAAAAAAAAAATAATTTCTAAATCTAAAGATGTTGTTTACATCATTGAGTTTTTCAAAAGCTTACATTGGCTTTGTTCTTGGCACTTAAATTGAAATATTTTCTGCATTGGCACAAACTCACAAAAAGGGTTCAAATGAAAAAGGTTTGCAAACTATGAAAATAAAATTGTATCATGGCATAGTTTTGAAAACCAATTTCTTATTAAGTTGTGCACAGAAAATAATATTAAATACAATTGTTTCTACACCAAGAACACCATAAATAAAATAGGGTTGATAGAATCCTTGAAGAAATGAAAAAGACAATGTTGTATGATAGTCATCTACTTAAATGATTTCTGTTAAAAGCTATCATCATTGCTTGTCATACATATGGTTTCTATTAGAAAACTCCTTTTGATCTTCTGAAAAATAGAAAATGATATATTGTATATCTTTTATATTTTTCAGTCATACATGTCATGCTTGATATGTTCTTATGAAAATAATGTCAAATCTGATAAAACAAATATTTCTTTGGATATCACTCTTCAAGCAATGTATATTGAAAATTCAATGAAAAGATACTAGTTGTAGAAATATCAATTCATACTATTCTTATTAAAACTAGATCCTTTATTGAGAATGTAGTTTATCATTTTGATTCTATGTAACAATCTGAATTTTGATAGAAACAACTGTTTAAGATAATTTGATTAAAACTTAGCTAGCACGTCTTATTGATAATTATCTTATGCAAATAGAATCTAAGTTAAATTGATTCTGAAAACAAAAAAAAAAAAATTTGATTTAACTTTAATGAATCTTTCTATTGCCTCACATGCTTGTCCTTGAACCATTTTACTTAATGAAGTTATCTCTTTAGTTCAAGTGACTTGTGCTTGCTTATACTTAGGCAATCTCTTGAGTAAAGTGACTCAAATTCAATTATTGTCATGTCTCATGTTGAGTCATCTAGTTAAGAAATATGTTGTATGAATGTTTTTGTATCCTAGAGAACCTAATGAATTGCCTTCAAGAAAAGAAAAAGATTTTGCTAATGATACAGAATTTATGAGCAAGAAATTTCAACTTGAAGGACACATCGATGAAAGATACAATAAACATTCCCTTGCAAACAAAAAAAAGGGAGAGATTTTCTTCAGCCAAGGGTGTAAAGAATCTAAAAGGTATTTGGCTTGAAGAATGCTAAATGCACTGGTAATCTAAACTCTTCTCTTGCGAGTTAGTTGAGCAAAATCAATAGTCTGAAATTATATGGTAGCATGATTAAACCTTTAATTGCTGATCATCTTGATATCATGCTTCATTCTCATGCTAGTAATAATTGTTTCATGGTGTGATTAAACTACCTTTTCCTATATAATGCATAACCATGAAATACACAAGCTTATGCCTCAAACCTCTAATTCAAAATAACTTGTGATAAGCTATGAATCATTGGGCATAATGAAAATGCTGTTTGCATGGTATATATTTATATGCAGCATATTAGATTAATTTTTTATTCTGCTCTTTCATGTAATTACTTGAAATAATAAAAAGAAAGAGATATAAAGAAAAGAAAATGAACAATTATTCAAGGAAATACTCCAATCTTTAGGAAAAGCAAAACAAGCATAATATATTTGGCACATTTGTGAGACTAATATGAATATTCCTTTTGGAAGAGATAAAATCCGTAATTAATTACAGAAAAAGTTTGAAGTGAACATTTTAACCCTTCTATATTGCTCATCATAGGGATGGTGCCAATGGGGAGGCTAGTGGTAGTACCCGGCACTATTTGACCCAACTATTCGGTGTAGGGCATATTAGGGACGGCACAAGAGGGAGGCTAGTGGTAGTCCTCGTGCCCCTTCCAACTCCACCGGATAGGGAGCAAATAGAGTATACAGCATAGAAAAGTAAAACCAAAAGAAATGAAGATTAGAATATTCACTGAGTGGTTAAAGGAAGAAATTCAAAAATGAGGAAATGAATGACAAGATAAATGAAAGTATATAAAAAGCTTGTGAAAAGCCAAATGAAGTCTCGATCACTTGAAAACACACCTTAAGGATAAAAGCTTAAACTTAATTTAAAAATGCTTCTATCGTTGCATTTTTGTAACTTTCATTATATACTTCAATGATTGCATCATTTTGGGGAATAACTCAATATGATTTCTAGATGAAAACTACGGATTAAGAAAAATAGAATTACTTTGGATACCTTGGTTGTTTGCTCCGATACGCATCTGAAACATATCATTTTTTATCTTATAAGTGTACTGAAATTGGTCTAAATGATGTGTTTTTCAATGATCTTGATTGCAAATAAATGGTTCTAAACATATGATATTATTTTGATATTAAAAAGATTTATGGTGCTTCATATATACATTGCTGAAAAACTATGACTAAGAAATTAATATTTTGAATATACACTCCTACATAATTAAATGCTTCTATCATTAAAAAGAAAAGCTATTTTTAAGAAGAGAGTTAATGATCCTAAAGCTTAAAATATTTCAACTCACTTCAATAATTCTTATAGGAAAGAAAATGTAACTACTTTTGAAAGAATTTGAGCTTCAAATGAATCATTTTCTGATTAATATTTCAGTACATTTTCTCAAAGATTAAGAGGAAGCATAACTTGTTCTTAAAAGATTAAAAAGAGTGATTGCTATAAATTTTGAATAATTCTAGATCACTCTACATTCTTGATATCATAAAGTTTCAGTTTTATTCACGTTTATCATTAAAATCTGAAATTCAACAAAAGATAAGAATAATTAAAGAAGAATGCATCTTTTAAGGGGGAGCTTTAGATATTCAGTATCTTATCCTAAAGTTACTTTAATTTGATGCATACCTTGAATTTTATGGATTGATTTTGATGAACCTCCTTATATTGCAAGAGTTGCTTTAATTATATAATAAGTTTATACCTTGAGATGAGTTCTATAAAGGTTGTCTTATCTCAAACCTTGAGTCTTATGAAAATAAAATATATTTTCGAGATTGACAATTTTATTGAACATTATCTTCAAATTCTAAAACTCTCAAATGGAATGATTAATTAAGGGGGAGAAAGAAAATTTCAGAGGGAGAGATCATATAGAACTTAATCATGTAAATTTACAACTAAAGATGAGAGAAAGAATACTAAATGTAAAGTGGTATTAAACTTTGTGCTTCATTGAATATCTTTTGAAAGTTGGATTTTCATCTGTACTTAATTGGTAAATCACTTGTTTTGAAAACTAAGTGAAAAGGATTCCATTTGTCTTAGTATTGAAAATTTACTTTGGAATCTACTAATGAGCTCTTATTGGCTTGCACTTTAGTGTTTCAATCCTGAGCCAATTCATTTTAATTGATTTTGATGCTATGATCTTTAAAGGAGTAAAAGAAAGTCTTTAAGAGAGCTATAAAAGAACTTTCAAAGCTCTGAATTTTATGTATCCTACATTGCATAAATTCATATTTTGGTATCTATGCTCCAATATTTTTATATCATGAAAGAACTTTGAAATCATTAAGAATTAAGGATTCAACATAATCTTATATTTTTCGAGTATATAAGTTTTGATCTTTATCTGCTCTTATACTATACTCTAAAAAAAAAAAATTAATTAGATTGCTCTCATGTTGCTATATACTTAATATATTAAAAAAAAAGGGGGTATTGGATTTTCATTCGTGCTTTCTTTGAATATTATTCTTGATACTCCTTGAAATAACTTGAAAAAGATTCCATCTACACTTGATTTCAAAACTATCTTTGGAATCTACATTTAGAGATCACTTCTGGCTTACATCCTAAATATCTCATTCCTAAAGCCAAACACATAGAAATAAGATATCATTTTATTAGGGATCATGTGCAAAATGGAAACATATGTATTGAGCATATATGCACTGAAAAACAATTAGCCGACATATTCACAAAATCCTTGAGTGAAGATAGATTCTGCACGCTAAGGAGGGAATTAGGCATATGTGATCCTTTTTATTGAAGAAATATAAAAGGGAGCAAGTAGTCTCATGATACATTCCTCCAATTTCTAAAAATCCATGAAACATGAGTCAAACTTGTTATCTATAGATTCCTTACTCATGTATCATTGTCCCAGAAAGAATTTATAAGGATTGGAAGCAAGGAAAATGTTTAAAAGCAAAAAGGAAGAGAAAAGAAAAATTCTGCACTTGGGTCGACCCAACCCAGAATAGGGTCGACCCAACGTTGAGTCGACCCAAGAAATTTCTTGAGTCGACCCAACGTCGGGACCCCACTGTTAAAAGGGGGACCCGTGAGCTATCTAAGGCACTGTTTACCCTTTGTCCTCTTCCGAAAATCCTATTCCCTACTCTCAAATCTTCTCCAATCATCTCCAAACAATAGATTACTTCAAGATCTTGGAGAAATGGGACCCAAGAGAGTCGTAGCCAAGCGATCCGGGAGAGTCACGATCTTGTTTAGAGCCTAGGATATGTATCTAATTCTCATATGTATTTTGTGTTGATCATGTATCTTTAAACTTTGATTAAGGAACATTGTATTTGCTTTTGTTTTTGGCATGAATGTACTAAAATGTTCCTATTTTGATCAATGAAGTTTGAATGTTTGTTATTTATTGTGTCTTTTCTCATGCACCTATTTGATGATAACAAAAAGGGGGAGAAGTAAAGAAAGAGTAATAGGGGAGAAGTAAAGAAGAAGTAAAGAAAAGAGTAATAAGAGGAGAAGTAAAGGAAAAGAAATAAGAAATTGTGTAAGAAAAGAGAAATAACTTGTACCAAATTGAATATCATATAGGAAAGCATATACATCTAAGGGGGAGCAATTTGCAACAATGAAAATGATCAAATAAAAAATTCCTATCAAATTTCAGAATTTGGCACATAGAATTTCAGAATTTGGCACGCACCTTTCACACCTCGATACATAACCTGAAACTCATGTTTTATCTCAAATTTTTTGAGTTTCATCTTTAATGAATTATAAATGAAAGGGGGAGCAATTCAAAAAGTCAAATTGGCAACATCTGAATGATATAGGGGGAGACTTCACTCTTATATATGAAAAGCTGAAATTCAGCAAGTTAAGCCCTTTCAAAAACTGATTTTAAGATAAGTATCAATAGGCTCATACTCTTTATTTTGTAATCATCAAAAAGGGGGAGATTGAGGATGATAGTGTTATTTTGATGATTAACAAGCAATTATCTAGAGTATGTTATAAGTTAAATCGATACTTCATTTATAAGTCTATTACTCTCAGTATATTTGTATAAATTGATATAGATACATTTCATTGTTTATATGAATGAATCTAACCTTGAGATGCAGCAAAGTGTGGATTGAGTCGACCCAAAGGATGATTGGGTCGACCCGGCACATCAAGAAAGTATTTGGCACACTTCTGCAAAAATGGCACAGATGAACAGTGAGTTGGGTCGACCCAAGGAAAGCATGAGTCGACCCAAACATCAAGATCCTCAAACAACTCAGAAAATGGTTCTCTGGATTTACTGAGAGGGTCGACCCAAGATAAAGTTGAGTCGACCCAAGCTTGAGTCGACCCAAACCCTGAGTGGGTCGACCCAAAGGCAAGACAGAACAGAAGACAGAAAAGGTTCTCTGGAAACCCTGTTAGGGTCGACCCAAGAAGAAGTTGAGTCGACCCAACTGAACCTTGAGTCGACCCAAAGAAATGTTGAGTCGACCCAAGTGAAGGAAGGCTGAAATGCAAGGTTCTGTGGTTCTGAGAGGGCCGACCCAAGAAAAGTTTGAGCTGACCCAAATCTGATGAACAGTGGTTTGGGTCGACCCAAGAAAAGTTTGAGCTGACCCAAATCTGATGAACAGTGGTTTGGGTCGACCCAAGAAAAGTTTGGGTCGACCCAAGCACGGGCAGCAGCATAACGGCTAGTTGTGCAGAAGTGCTTTTTGGACTCCCAACGGCTATAAACGGCTAGTTTCTTCAATCCAACGGTCAGGAAGGACTATTTGGAGGTTGGAGAAGTATTTAAGAGGGAGTATTCATCAGAGGAAGCAAGCTTTGGAAAATACATCAAGTGCATTCAAGAGAAAACCCTAGCAAAGCAAGCTTCATCCAAGAGCTTCATTCAAGAGTAAAAAGAAAGTGGTTGAGCAGATTCCAAGAGTCATTAAGAGCTCCTTCCACCCTTGAAGAGTGAAGCATCCTTGACAAAGAAGAGAGAAGTCACATCAAGCGATAACTATTCTCTAAACTCTTCTTTGTAGATTATATTGTTATATTTGCTCATCTAGGAGTTTAAATCTTCTTCCTTTGTTTATTAAACTACTTGTAAAGGTTGGTTGGTTAGCCCGCAAAACCAACGGAATAGGTTGATTGGTGAACCCGGAAAACCAATTGTAAAGGTTCGTTGGTGAGCCCGTAAAACCAACATAGGTTGATTGGTGAACCCGGAAAACCAATTATAAAGGTTCGTTGGTGAGCCCGTAAAACCAACAAAGGTTCGTTGGTGAGCCCGTAAAACCAACATAGGTTTTTGGTGAACCCGGAAAACCAAAGTGTAAAGGTTTTTGGATTGTGAGCCCGGAAAACAATCCAACTGTAATCCGCGGGATTATAGTGAATTCCCAAGGGGTCGCTTGGGGAGTGGACGTAGGTGCTAAGGAGAGCACCGAACCACTATACTTCTTGTTGTTGTGATTTGTTTAAGTTCACTAACTCATCATTTAACACAAGTAAGATAGTTAAAATTAAAAGAAACCAATTCACCCCCCCTCTTGGCTTGTCACCTTGGGCAACAAACTCGGGGGTGGGGGCTCCCAGGTGAAAAACACCGTACGGAAAACTGCCGAAGCAGAATGGAAACCCCAGATGTCCCGAGCTATCAAGGTCCCTTCAACAGGGATGGTGTAACACAGCTCTGTCGCCTGAACGCGTGCATATTCGACCACAAATCGCGGCGACATACGTCGTTCGCCGAAGGTGCGAGCATTCCTAGCCAGCCAGATCTGGTAGGCAGTGCAGCTCGCTTGAACAGCCTCCTGACGAAGCGCCGGGGACTCCGAGCCCTGACGCATGGCCTGTAAGAACAGGTCCCTACAGCGCCATACCTCCTGTGGGACCCCTGCCAGACGCCAAGTACTCCTAGCCCATGAGCACTGAAACAGGGCATGGTCCACCGTCTCGGCCACACCACAATCCTCACACACCAATGGGATCCTCAAACCTCGACCTCCAAGTACAGCTCTCATAGGAAGACGGTCCCAGACCACCTTCCAAAGGAACAAAGCTACCCTCGGGTGAAGCTCCAATCGCCAGATCCAGACGCAATCTGGGCCAGGCTCGTACTCCCGCCTAAGGATGCGGGAGAGATCGCTCATCCTGACCCTGGATCTGGACGAGGACCTCCACACACGTACATCAGGTCCACCACTCTGTGGGAAAGAGAGTGAGCGGACCCGCTCCGCCAAATGCTGCCCGAAGTAACGAGCCAACCGAATCTCATCCCAGCCAGCCGCCCCGGGAGTCATGAGATCACAGACCAGTAGACCCTCCCCAGCCTCGACACTAACCATAGTCGGCCAAAGCCGTAGAGGAAGGCCATCGACCCACGGGTCCCCGGCCACGTCGATGCTACGCCCGTCACCTATCAGCCCTCGGGTGTGACTCGACACTAATGGCAAGTACCTCGCGGCATGGCCTTTGCAGTATCTAGCTAAAATTTAGAAAAATGAACTTAAATAATTGTGTTCTACTGAGCGAGTTATTATTATTATTACTTTTTTGGTACAATGGCAGCTCACACTGCTCTAGGGTGAGTGCAACCAACAAAGTCGATGAAAATGAGACGGCGTAAGGCTGAGCAGGAGGCTGCAAAATATGTCCAAAGGACCTCTTCTAAGTGGTGAGCAGCGAAGGAGGCAACTTAGTCTACAGCTCTGTTCGCCTTCCAATAGACATCAGCAGCCTGAAATGAGTTATAGTCTCTCGATATCCGACGGATATTTCTGAGCAGTGGGTGACCATCGCCCCTCTACTCCTCATTCCGAATCCACTCGACCACCATCGCTGAATCCCCTTCTAGGAAGATTTGTTAGCCTCTAGAATATGCCTCACGAAGGTAATGCCCTCCCATGCTGCCCTAAGCTCCGCTCCAATGGCTGTTATGTCACAGGTGCGACGTCCTTCCACGGCAATTAGTTTGGAGTTGTGATCCCTAATCACAAAACTCATATATCCTCTGTCTCCATCTGCCAACACATTGTCATTGAAATTCATCTTAAGATGGCTGGGGAGCGGGGGCTCCCAAGAGACAAAAGTGAATCTGGGCACTGCAGCAACGAAGTGGAAGTCCCAGATGTCTCTAGCCGTCCCGGATGAAGTTGTCATAGTAGTGTGGATGATGTACATTACAACATGTTGTTGGATTTCTGTTTCACTTGTTGCGTAGATACTGCAAATTGTGGGCAGATGATGGACTAATTATTTCAAGGTCCTCAAAGTCACTACGGATATAAGGAAGCAAAATACATTGTTGGTCACCAATCTTTGGCAACAAAATCCTGCCTCGTCAGCAGTGGATGCCTTGATGGATAACACCGTGGCCAAGAATACCGTTCCCCGGTGGAAATCCTCGACCATTTCTCCTCCTCCTGGTCCCTCTTGTAGATTGATCCCAAAAGTATCGTTCTTTTATTTTGGATTTTTTTGTGAATTATTTGGTAGGCCAAGTTAATTAGATGGCAGCAATATCCATCAATATAATTTCCTGGAGAAATCCCTGCAAGAGAGTGAGGATGGATGTACTCTTCCACCAAATTTTATTAGATGGCAGCAACATCCATCAAGTATTCGTTCTTCTTTTTCAATCTTTAGTTGAGCTTTTGAGCTTATGATTATAAATCTTTTCAGATGGTCAGAATGTGGTTTGAGATTGTTGTTAAGGGTCGGGATATATTGGTTGAAAAGTATTTTTAGAGGATTAGAAAATGCTTTCAAGCTTTTCAAAAACTTAGCCAAATAAAACAATTGAATATCGTGAAGCAGCCATTAGAGCTCGTGCAGTGGTGGTCCTAGGTGACGAAAGTTGCTTGATGGTGATGAATTATAATGCTACCTCCGATGCACAACCATTTCTTAGTTTCTTTAATGATCCCTCATTTTATTCAGGTATGAAATGCTTTTCAGAATTGTTTGTGTTGGTGATCTAGTGATCACTAGCTCAGGATATCTCGCCAAATAATACTATATATTTGACAACCTTTCAAGCTTTCATTCCATTGGTACTCGTACATCTTTCCATGTTTGACTTGACCTTTTCCTGGATGTCCATGTGTAAGCTTCTTCGAATTAAAGATAATGGACTGCATGTATTATGGACTCTTCCTTTTGTTAAAATTCATACGATCCATGAGGCACCAAAGAACAAAAAAAAAATTCCATATTATGTAAAGCTACATGAATTTTGAAGACAAGTCCCTGAAAGTTCAGAATCAAACTTGATAGCTTTTTTCTTTTACAATATGAAAGCGCATATTGGTTCATCTCATTGTTAATTCAAACTTGCAATTTGATGAGAAATGTAGGGTCTATGGTCTGAGTTAATGTAGAATCTAAGCTGAAAGGACAAAAGTCTCTGTTCTATTCTTATTTTTCTTTTCTTTTCTTTTTTTCCCCAAAGAATAGGGTTGACAAAGTGCACCCAGAATCCATTAAGAAATGAAATAATTAGACAAAAATAGAAGCACAAAAAGAGAAGATTAAGAGGAGGGCCAGGGTAGAAGAAGGGAGGAGGGGAGGGACTGGAACAGGTTACAAAGAGAGAATAGGGAATAACAAGTAGGCAAGCCTGCACATGAATATTCATAATAGATATTAGTGAATGCATGGTTTCCAGAATAATTTTGTACCATCACGACTGCCTAAATTAAGGTTTGCCTTTCATTGATCTGTGTTCAGAGAAGATGTTTGTTTTTCATCTCAAATTTTAGAATAATCTTGCAGCATTAGCGCCACACATTAAGAAATGTTGATCTATTTTTTAGGAAAAAGGTGATTCACATCATGATATAGAGCTCATATAGTTGCATACTAAAGATACAAAGATTCTTCAAATCACTTATGAGATTGTTCAGCTTATTGAATAACTTAACATGTCTCCTTACAAACCACTATCTTTTGTAAAAAAAATTTATTGCTCTTTTATGTTTTTTTTTTAATGCAAATTCTTTATAAATAGTTTCTGTAAACTCTTTCTTTTCTAATAAAGGCCGAGTAGCTTTGCCTCCCTCTTCATAAAAAAAAAAAAAAAGGTTTGCCTTCCATTGATCGGACACCGGTACATGCATCCCTGTTAGTGTTGCCTACTTCCAGGATGTATGATATGTTGATGCTTCTGCAGATATGTGTTTGAGGTATATTGTTATATGAAACTACCAAAGTTTTGAAGACAAAGCCATGAGAACTTCATACTCGAGCTTCATAGCTTCTTTATTTTACAATATGAAGCATAAGCATACTGCAAACTGGTTCATTTCATGCTTAATTCACCACTTTCATATTTGGCAGCAGTCTACTCCAGCGTGATTGGCCAGGTATGTTTTTACTCTCCAAAA
The DNA here is from genome assembly GCF_009389715.1 of Phoenix dactylifera. Classification (NCBI taxonomy): domain Eukaryota; kingdom Viridiplantae; phylum Streptophyta; class Magnoliopsida; order Arecales; family Arecaceae; genus Phoenix; species Phoenix dactylifera. The sequence continues at coordinate 5,090,165 of NC_052405.1, read as the reverse complement.
CCTTGTTTATTAGATTTGACCGATGTCAACCGTCAAATACAACAGAAAAAGCTCTCATTTTATGACAATTACACCAAAAAACAAACAGAATAGTTCCACATCCGTTATTCGTAGGATAAATCTTTCATACTTATATAGAATTAACGAACTCAAATAATACCATCTGGTTAGCTATGTTAGGTAAGGTTCTAAGTTGTTACACTATCACCTCATACTCCGACTGCCTCTCGACCATACTGCCGATGCTCGCCTGATTGACGGCAATATCCGATACACTATGGCACTGCGCAACCTACATTGACCGCGAACACGTTAGAAGATCAAATGAGATCATACAGATATAAATTTGAGCCTGGTTGGCTAGAGAAGAGAATATTTGTTTACCCCATTGGTGATGGAAAGTAGAAGAATGGCTAAGAAGATGTTGAGGGTGGTTCTCATGCTGGCTGTCTTTGATTCTCTGTGGTGAGGAAGATGGAGTCTGTCCTAATTTTAGAGGGGAAATAGAAAAGCCAACAATTGAGAAGTGTTTCTTAACAACTATGAAAGGGTTTGATATGACCCCATATTGGGGCTAGAATCAACACCGACTATGTGAAGTTTTTAATGGATTAGTATTGAGTAGATCCAATAGTTGATGGAAGTTTATCATTCTTTTGGCAGATAATAATTGATGCCATGAAGGCATATCTTCTCGTAACTATGAAATAAATGAATATGCTAAGAATAACCATTCCAATAGCACTTTCTTAGTTAGAAGTTTTTTATGAACTAGGATCGAGGAGATCCAAATGCCTTTTTTTTTTTTGTCTAAAAATGATCACCAGTTGGGTAAGGCTGGACTGCTGGTAATTAGTCCAAAATTAATTAGATATTTAAAATGGGTTCCTAGGTTCAGCAATTAATCTTCTCAAGCACCTAAATTAATCTTTTCAATTGCCAAATATATTATAGTATATTATTAATCATATAAAATATATTATAATAAAATATTAATATATTTATTAATATATTTTATGAAAATATATTTATTAGTCCTATAAATTATTAATGCTGCACAGATATATTAATAATTATTATAGAATTAATATATCTTTATAGGATTGTTAATATATTAATAAATATACTGGATTTTATTATAATAAATTTTATGTGGTTACTAATATATTTTTATGAAATAAACTCGTGGATACATAGAAATATTGAATCACTAGAACATTGCATACCTAACATGGCGATCTTAGATCAGCGGAGATTAGGTTACACTAAGATAAGAATCACGAGTGATCTAAGATCATTTTGGTTATCCCATTTCGATTGGATCAAGTCATATTCTCTAAAATTTGGTGCCCTAATGTTAATGATTGGTTCAAAACTCTGAAGTTGAGTTTATAATCTTTTTTTTTTTTGAGTTCTTTGAGCCTCTCTTTTGGAATATCATTAAGATTTTCATTTTCTATTGATCAAAGATGGGTGGTTCATGCATGAATGTTTTCTATTGTTATCAGGCAAAAAACTCCCAACACTACTCTGTTTTTCACTGCATCAAATACAATACGAAATCATGATTCACTCCCATTGCATGTCAACTTTATTCATCAGATTTAAATCAACAAAAACCTTTACTTATCAGATAAATCTTATAACAACTTTCACATATTGGAAAACAAATCCAATGTTTTATTCTTCATAAAGGTAGTCTGATCTCATGTCCCACCAAGCAAACAAAAACCTCATGAGCAATTGATCAGAGAGCTAACTGGCGAGAGGTCGAATTGAGAATCCCAGGAATATTTAAATGTGATATCGGAGCCTTTGAAAACAGGTTGTTCATTGTTGACAGAACATTGACCTCCGCCCACTGGTTTGAAGACGTAAGGATCTACTGGCTCAGCACTGTTGAAACCGCTGCACTTCAAGAGCAAGCTTGATTGGCTACATATACAATTGTTGGCTATCACTACCTGGTACTCGGGCTTTCCTTGCACATTGGCTCCTGTCTTTGACTGGCTCACTGCAATGTCGGATAGAGTGCAGTGTGCAGAACCTACAATGACAACAATACTGTTAGTCTCTGACTTGGTAACTTGAATATCTGTGGAGACTAGGATTTCATAACATTATAACCATGACCATAGCCATCTTGCTACGAAAATAATGGTTGAAATGATCAAGGAGAACAGCAGGAGCCTGAATGGAGAGAGAGAGAGAGAGAGAGAGAGAGACCTGCTTTTAAGATGCAGAGGAAAACAAAAGAAGCTGCGAGGAGATTCAAAACGGCTGCCATGTTAATCTTTTACGTGAGTATATTTGACTCTCTGCTCAACGACGAAGGCAGGAGGCTGCTTATATAGAAGAAAATTGCCTGAGAATTTAGGACTTTGAAGGAATGCTTTTATGTGTTTCTCAAAAAGATGGAAAGTTTTTAAATTTTGAAATAAATGATAAATATAAATGAATGATCGACATGCTATATGCGGCAAGATAATAAAAATACCCTATTTGAGACTAAGGCAGGCTTCTTTTGACTGCATTTTTTCCTGATATTGATTCCTCCACACAACAATTTGCTTCTCGTATCAACGAATTAGAAGAGATGTCAACCGGCAACCGTATCTGGAAACAACGGAAGAAGAGAAAGCCAATTGCTTGTTTAAGAGGTGGTGGTCCTTGGATCTAGATATAAATTTATTTCATCAAAGATTAAATAATTTCCTAAAAAATAGAATGAAAAATAAATTTATAAGTAGATTGTATTTAATAACCAATGACTATTCGGTGGCAACAACACCTTCCATTCACTTGGATTGCCACCTAGGATGTTATTTTTAAAAAAAAAATTGCGTGTCAGATTAATTTAGATAAGGTTTAACAAAAAATAATTGAGAAAAGTTTATATGTTTCCTAGAACAATAAACTGCATTTTCTAAAATAATTAAAAAGAGTTTTTGAATTACCTAAAACGATAAAGATATTTCTGCTTGGAGGAAAATATTTCTTAAAATAATTAAGAAGCAGGTTTTCTAAAATAATCTTTTTCCTCTAAGAAATTTCTAAATAGGTGGTTTCAAATATTTTTTCTTCATCATTTTTTTCTCAAATAATTAAGAAAAATTTAATGCATGGTGATATTTCTAACAGCGTCCGATACATGAGGACTCTATGTGGAGACTCTAAATAGATGGCTTCAAATATTCTTTATAATTTGTACACTACACTAAAATAATTTCTGTATGGGGTTAAATATTTTTTTCTAAAGTATTTCTTCATGGGGACTATAAATGGATGCCTTTCCATTACTACATTTTTATAAAATATTTTTTGATATTTCTATACATATTTCTAATATATTTAGATAACTTTAGCATATGTAGATATGTTTAACATACTTAGATAACTTTAATATATCTAAATTGTTAACCCTCAAGAAGTTGATTTTCATTGACTACATCTAATTCTTAGTGTTTGATCTGAATCTCTTTATATACATTCCCACTAAGATTGTTGAAGAACATGGGGATACTCTAGAGGTTGAGTATGAAGTGGATAATGCTAGTCTAGATTGGCTCACCATATCTAAGTTCCAAACTATATTATTAGATTTTAAACTTTTTAATGTCCAAATCTATGACTTTCAAGATTTTTTTATAAAATTGAATTGATTGAATGCAGTTTTTTTGATAGCAATAAGGTTCAAGTCCTAACTAACTCTCTTCCTTTATCGTGGTCAAACTTTTCGTGAGAGCTAAGTCATAAACAATGTGACTTATAACCCTAATGAAAGTTATTAATTCCACGACGATAGAGGAAGAACACTGACATAAGCTAAGCAAACCCCTTTGAAAGAACTCCAAGAATCCTTTCTCCAAACATCCTCAAAATCAAAATTGGCCAAACCTAACTGGACCTCCATATCTGAGTCAAATGCCAAAGAATCAAAAGGAGCCGTTCTACTTCAAATGTAGACGAACCAATGATGTGGCAAAAAATTGTTATATCTAAGGGTTTGTTCAAAGTAAGAGTACTTTCTAGAAATGTGAATAGAGATTCTTATGTTCGTCTTAATCTTGAATATTCATATATCCAGCAAGGTGGACTTTGTCACGCCCCTACCTCTGCAGGACACGTGCGGCACCCAGTACCCACATGAGGGCCACATGAGGGAAGAACATGGAGCTCCCCTGCCATATATTGTCCGGCTCCGGAGCTTCACGCAAGCGTCCTTCACCCCTCTCCAGTTTTGTTTTCCACCCCAAACGTATATGCAGAATTTGGAGATACCGCCTCATATGCTCAGGCTCTGGAACAAGTTTTTCCGATGTGGGACTATTGAGCCTCACACCCTTTCCACCATCGGACAAGAGCTATCCTCGGCTCTGTGTCACGACCCCCGCCCCGTTCCCGGCGGGCCGCCGCGACGGTCCTAGGGTGCGGGTAGGCATAAGGCCACCAGCCACCACGTAGAACCCTATTACCTATCAATCATTAATAAATTCTGAAAATTTTGGCATGATGCATGCACAAAATGATCACCTTTCCTATGGTGACCTGTCAGGATTATCTCATTACATACAACAACGCTACCTGTCAGAGCAGCAATCACATAATCTGTCACATAATAAACCTGGACAATATATAGCAATACATTATCACAGGCACACCACTGATCTGCACACACATATATATATACCTGCTTCCTAATCCATCCATGGTCAACCCATATCCACAACAGGATCTATGACTGTAACTATGCACTATATACAATAGAAGGTTTATAATACACCAAAAGGTATAAACCACTATCTACATTATACTATACTATGGAGCGGCACAGCTAGCAGGCAACCACTAATCCTGTTCCTCTCTATACAATACCTTTCCTGCAATCAAAAACATCAAACTGGGGAGTGAGTATATAAATACTCAGTGAGTGGAGTAGAGAGTACTATGCACATAAGACAGAATATAATCATGGCTCGAGATGAAATCTCAAGATCAATAACAAGATGAACATGAACTCAACATAAAGAATATAGAGTAAATCATCAATATCACCACAATCAATATCAACTCATCTGAAGCATATATGGAATAATCAAGTCAACATATATGCTACTCATGAATATGTTCAACAGGTCATAGTACTGAATCATATAAATCAGGTGTCAATAGGCTGAATCATCAACAAGACAGCTATCGGGAGGTGGGTTTTACGCCCCAGGCGAACCAGCAACAACTCCCTACTGCCATATGCATACATCGAATATGACACCACACCAATATGTAAATCATCACTAGACAGCTGTCGGAAGGTGGGTTTTACGCCCCAGGCGAACCAGCAACAACTCCCTACTGTCACATGCATATGCAGGATAAGACACCATACTGATAACATAAATGCTAGACAACTATCGGGAGGTGGGTTTTACGCCCCAGGCGAACCAGCAACAACTCCCTACTGTCACATGCATATGCAGGATAAGACACCACACTGATCATATAAATGCTGGCCAGTATCCAGAACAGAAATCCATCTCACATCTACATACTAAACGGCACCTCGCGGGAATTCTACATCCGCGGAAAGCCATACTGCACCTCGCGGGGTCTTACTATGCCCGGCGGCAAGCAGAATATAAGTCGTAGGACCGGCTGATCCTACGCCTAGGGCCGTGTCCCCCCTAGGAAGGGACTGGGCTCCGCCCACCCAGAAGGCTACTATGTGCACAAAGGCCGATGTTCAACCCCCATCGACTATAGGTGTCCTGCAGATACTGTCAAGCCATGCATGAATGCCATAATGCACCCTCCCAATACTCTACTAAAAGGAGCATAATTAAGACTACCACTCACTCGACTCCGACCCAATCATAAACTAACATCAGGTTTGGGAGTGAGGGGTCAAGGGTGTGCAATGCAACTCAATATACCACTGAAATGGGCTCTACAAATCTTTGAAATAAAGGAAATGAAATCAATTTACAAAAGAAGTCATTTCACAATTCAGATCCAATTTAATTACTCATAAAATAGTATAATCAAGGCTACCACTTACAAGTCTTTGAAATAGAGGAAATGAAATCAATTTACAAAAGAAATCATTTCACAATTCGGAATCAATTTGATTACTCATCAACCCCTCGTAATTCCTCTCAATGTTCCCTCAAATGCGTGCACAAGATAATCAAGTATGGAGAAACAAAATTATAGAGGAATCTACTACAATATCAATCAATATGCACAAGTGGAATCAATTCACACTTGGCGGTATTCATGAAAATGAATTAAGGATGCTCATGGTGCAAAGTACATGACTCCCACTCACCTGTCAATCTGGCACGGCCTCGATACGCCTCTAGAATTCTACAGCAGGCAGTGGGGAACTTCTTCCTCTCGTTCCCTAGCTTCTTGCCCAACTGTGACATGCATTTACCATACATTTAGTCTTGTATCAAGGTCATAATCTACGTGCCAATTATAATATAGGGAACTTTAATTGATTCAACTCCCCCGTTCCCTAAATCTTTTCTTTTCTTTCTCTTTTTCTTTTTCATTAATTAACTCACCATTTATGTGTATTAGGGACTCCTTTGCATGAGTACAAGGTCCCTTTTAGCTTGATCTAGGCTTAATACTCTATTATAGCATGAAATCCTTTATTTTCCACTCGGATAAACAGTAACCCGGACTGACAGTGAGTTACTTTATCCTGGTTTTGATCCACTTTCCAAACTCCAAATTTGATGAAATTTTTACCTAACATTCTACACTCATAGGGAATTCCAAAGAGATAACATGCATCATCATCGGAGGCCGTTTGACCCCTTAAATAATTCGCCGAAGTTGGGACTTCGACACAGTTTTTCCGTAGTGCCGGAAAAATTTGTCAAAATCCGATTCTTCTTCTTTTAACCGCCTCTACAACCCTTATCCGACCCCTCTAGACTATATCCACCCTTTGTATAGCCTAATGTCATCAAAAGACTAGATAGAGACGGATATTTACCTTTTTCTTTTTGGAAATCGAGGTCCTTGCGTAGAGGGGAAGGAGATCTACGTTTTTCCCTTCAGCTGGAAGTGCAACCGGGATCTCTTTCCTCCTTGAATCCCCTTCCTCTTCTTCTTTCTTCTTCTTCTTCTTCTCTTTTTCTTTCTTTCTTTCCTCTGTTTCACGCCTGAGAACCCCCTCCCTCTTTCTCTCGGTTTCACCAGCTCAAACCCTCCAATTAAATCACATCAAAACACTATTCACCCTTTGTTTAATATTATTAAATTCCCATTTTGCCCCTAACACTTCAACATATCTACCGTTATGCCATTAACTTTTGATTCCTTCCAATTTTACCCTTACCACTTCAATGCATCTACAACTATGCCATTATCTTTTGATTCCTTCCAATTTTACCCCTTATATCAATTTTAAAGGACTATTCTATCCCTTTTTATATATAAAAAAAAAAAATTGGGGTTATTACATCCTCCCCCCCTTATATAAAATTCGTCCTCGAATTTAAAAGAGTAAATTACCTGTCATAGCTGCATTCGATGTCTGTGCCTCCTGTGGATTTACCGTGAACACCCTTCCTTGCCCTCTGCCTACTGGAGCTGACAGTTGAGATGGTCCAGCACTCTGCTGTGATGTTTGTGCTTGACCTCTACCTCTGCCTACAGGCTCCCTACTACTAGGCCTGTCCATCTGCACAGAAGGATAGGATGCCAAAGGCACAAACTGCTGGGTGGCACCCTGCGGGCATTCTCTGACAAAATGACCCGGCTGTCCACATCTGTAGCACACTCCCTGACCCATTCTACATCTGCCAGGGTGCTGCTTCCCACATATGCCACATACTGGCCATGATTGGAACCTAGATTCAGTTCTGGCCATAGTGACTGGAGGACGAGGTACTGATGGTAGAAAAGTATCTTGTGATTGACCTCTTTTCCTCCATTTCCTCTTACGTGGGACAGGTGGAGCTAAGCGTACAGACTGCTCCATCGGGCCCTCCGAGAGATCTACTCCCTCAGATCTATCTCTACTGCTTTGCCCTTTCCCCATACTCATTTTCCTCTGTTCTCTTTCAGCTCTTTCCTCTTTGTTTCTGGTCTCCCACTGTTTTGCTTTATCAATCAGCCTAGATAAGGTGGGGACCTCTACTGCCAGTACTGCATTATAAAGCGGGGAAATCAGACCCCGCCTGAATCTTTCTATCCTGGCAGCTTCAGTGGGGATGATGTAAGGAGCATACTTCCCCAATCTAGTGAACTCACGAGCGTACTCAGATACGCTCATTCCGGGCATCTGCTTCAGCCTCTCAAACTGAAGAGCCCGATTCTGCCTCTCAACCGGAGACAAAAACTCATCCATCACTGCTTGCCTGAACTCTTCCCAGGTTGGAGGATTCCTACTGTACAATTTGTCCTCCACTTGTCTCTGGTACCAGCCCCAGGCATCTTCTTTCATTGTGAGCCCTACAAGTTCTATTGCCCTTGCATCAGAACAGGGCAGTCTCCGTATCATCTTTTCAGTCTCCTCCAGGAATCTCTGAGGATCTTCACCTTCTTCCCCCTTAAACTCTGGGGTTCTGAGCCTCAGAAATTTCTGTACAGTAATTCCCTCATCATCTAGAGCTCGCCTGGCCAAACTTCTTGGCACAGGTACAGGAGGTGGAATGGATACTACTGACGGGGCAGGAGATTTCCCCCGAGCAATCTGCTCCCTCAGAGCCTGATTCTCCGCCAGTAACTGTTCCATCAATGCATCTCTACTTCCTACATCTCCTTGATCATCAACCCTCCGTCTATCAGCAGGAGGAGGTTTTTCTCTTTGGGGCTCGACATGTGCAGAACCCGCATCCAATGCTATATCTGGCTCCATTTTCCTTGGAAGTATTCTTTATATCTCTCTAAAAAAGTCAAAAAGAGAGGACGGTCGCTGCACACTGAGTCATGATATATTTTACTGAGTTGTAAATGACTCATAAAATAACATACAGAAAAATTCTATGCTCCATAGTATAATCCTATACTTAATCCTGACTCATCCTATTGCTCTGACAGGACTCTTCTTAACCTTTGCTCTGATACCACCTCTGTCACGACCCCCGCCCCGTTCCCGGCGGGCCGCCGCGACGGTCCTAGGGTGCGGGTAGGCATAAGGCCACCAGCCACCACGTAGAACCCTATTACCTATCAATCATTAATAAATTCTGAAAATTTTGGCATGATGCATGCACAAAATGATCACCTTTCCTATGGTGACCTGTCAGGATTATCTCATTACATACAACAACGCTACCTGTCAGAGCAGCAATCACATAATCTGTCACATAATAAACCTGGACAATATATAGCAATACATTATCACAGGCACACCACTGATCTGCACACACATATATATATACCTGCTTCCTAATCCATCCATGGTCAACCCATATCCACAACAGGATCTATGACTGTAACTATGCACTATATACAATAGAAGGTTTATAATACACCAAAAGGTATAAACCACTATCTACATTATACTATACTATGGAGCGGCACAGCTAGCAGGCAACCACTAATCCTGTTCCTCTCTATACAATACCTTTCCTGCAATCAAAAACATCAAACTGGGGAGTGAGTATATAAATACTCAGTGAGTGGAGTAGAGAGTACTATGCACATAAGACAGAATATAATCATGGCTCGAGATGAAATCTCAAGATCAATAACAAGATGAACATGAACTCAACATAAAGAATATAGAGTAAATCATCAATATCACCACAATCAATATCAACTCATCTGAAGCATATATGGAATAATCAAGTCAACATATATGCTACTCATGAATATGTTCAACAGGTCATAGTACTGAATCATATAAATCAGGTGTCAATAGGCTGAATCATCAACAAGACAGCTATCGGGAGGTGGGTTTTACGCCCCAGGCGAACCAGCAACAACTCCCTACTGCCATATGCATACATCGAATATGACACCACACCAATATGTAAATCATCACTAGACAGCTGTCGGAAGGTGGGTTTTACGCCCCAGGCGAACCAGCAACAACTCCCTACTGTCACATGCATATGCAGGATAAGACACCATACTGATAACATAAATGCTAGACAGCTATCGGGAGGTGGGTTTTACGCCCCAGGCGAACCAGCAACAACTCCCTACTGTCACATGCATATGCAGGATAAGACACCACACTGATCATATAAATGCTGGCCAGTATCCAGAACAGAAATCCATCTCACATCTACATACTAAACGGCACCTCGCGGGAATTCTACATCCGCGGAAAGCCATACTGCACCTCGCGGGGTCTTACTATGCCCGGCGGCAAGCAGAATATAAGTCGTAGGACCGGCTGATCCTACGCCTAGGGCCGTGTCCCCCCCTAGGAAGGGACTGGGCTCCGCCCACCCAGAAGGCTACTATGTGCACAAAGGCCGATGTTCAACCCCCATCGACTATAGGTGTCCTGCAGATACTGTCAAGCCATGCATGAATGCCATAATGCACCCTCCCAATACTCTACTAAAAGGAGCATAATTAAGACTACCACTCACTCGACTCCGACCCAATCATAAACTAACATCAGGTTTGGGAGTGAGGGGTCAAGGGTGTGCAATGCAACTCAATATACCACTGAAATGGGCTCTACAAATCTTTGAAATAAAGGAAATGAAATCAATTTACAAAAGAAGTCATTTCACAATTCAGATCCAATTTAATTACTCATAAAATAGTATAATCAAGGCTACCACTTACAAGTCTTTGAAATAGAGGAAATGAAATCAATTTACAAAAGAAATCATTTCACAATTCGGAATCAATTTGATTACTCATCAACCCCTCGTAATTCCTCTCAATGTTCCCTCAAATGCGTGCACAAGATAATCAAGTATGGAGAAACAAAATTATAGAGGAATCTACTACAATATCAATCAATATGCACAAGTGGAATCAATTCACACTTGGCGGTATTCATGAAAATGAATTAAGGATGCTCATGGTGCAAAGTACATGACTCCCACTCACCTGTCAATCTGGCACGGCCTCGATACGCCTCTAGAATTCTACAGCAGGCAGTGGGGAACTTCTTCCTCTCGTTCCCTAGCTTCTTGCCCAACTGTGACATGCATTTACCATACATTTAGTCTTGTATCAAGGTCATAATCTACGTGCCAATTATAATATAGGGAACTTTAATTGATTCAACTCCCCCGTTCCCTAAATCTTTTCTTTTCTTTCTCTTTTTCTTTTTCATTAATTAACTCACCATTTATGTGTATTAGGGACTCCTTTGCATGAGTACAAGGTCCCTTTTAGCTTGATCTAGGCTTAATACTCTATTATAGCATGAAATCCTTTATTTTCCACTCGGATAAACAGTAACCCGGACTGACAGTGAGTTACTTTATCCTGGTTTTGATCCACTTTCCAAACTCCAAATTTGATGAAATTTTTACCTAACATTCTACACTCATAGGGAATTCCAAAGAGATAACATGCATCATCATCGGAGGCCGTTTGACCCCTTAAATAATTCGCCGAAGTTGGGACTTCGACACAGTTTTTCCGTAGTGCCGGAAAAATTTGTCAAAATCCGATTCTTCTTCTTTTAACCGCCTCTACAACCCTTATCCGACCCCTCTAGACTATATCCACCCTTTGTATAGCCTAATGTCATCAAAAGACTAGATAGAGACGGATATTTACCTTTTTCTTTTTGGAAATCGAGGTCCTTGCGTAGAGGGGAAGGAGATCTACGTTTTTCCCTTCAGCTGGAAGTGCAACCGGGATCTCTTTCCTCCTTGAATCCCCTTCCTCTTCTTCTTTCTTCTTCTTCTTCTTCTCTTTTTCTTTCTTTCTTTCCTCTGTTTCACGCCTGAGAACCCCCTCCCTCTTTCTCTCGGTTTCACCAGCTCAAACCCTCCAATTAAATCACATCAAAACACTATTCACCCTTTGTTTAATATTATTAAATTCCCATTTTGCCCCTAACACTTCAACATATCTACCGTTATGCCATTAACTTTTGATTCCTTCCAATTTTACCCTTACCACTTCAATGCATCTACAACTATGCCATTATCTTTTGATTCCTTCCAATTTTACCCCTTATATCAATTTTAAAGGACTATTCTATCCCTTTTTATATATAAAAAAAAAAAAATTGGGGTTATTACACTCTGATACCAAATGTCACGCCCCCGCCTGCACAGGGCACGTAAGGCATCCAGTGCCCATGTGGGGGCCACATGAGAGAGAAAACACGGGGCTCCCCTGCCAGAAATTGTCCGGTTCCGAGGCTTCATGCAAGCGTCCTTCACTCCTCCCAAGTTTTGTTTTCCATCCAAAACGCGTCCGCAGGATTTGGAGACACTCGCCTCATATGCCCAGGCTCTAGAACGAGTCTTTCCGATGTGGGACTATTGGGCCTCACAAACTTGGTCATATAAATAGTGATCAAATCCTTCACATGACAAACTTAAGTCGAATTCCTAAGGTATATCTTGATTAAAAATCCAAATGTAAACTTTGTGTGCAGGCAAAGGAGTACTGGAACACTATTCAAGTTTGTGCATAGAGGTGCAAATTTTCTTGATCTTTTTCGTGCAATGCGTATGACTCTACTCATCTAAAGAGGTAATCGCTACTTTATAACATTCTCCTGATATTGTAATATATCTAATGTAATCTAAGAATGAAACACTAAATAGATTTAACATCTTTAGAGTCAAAGCAGAAACCCAAACCAAGAAAATCTTAGAAAAATTAGGTCTGGGCAAGGTGGTGACTAGACTTCAAATGAAATAAGCTTATTCTATCAAGAATATGGAATAATTCATGAAAGTACTCCTCCTTATTCCTCTCAGTCCAATGGTGTAGGTGAATGAAAAAAACCAAACTCTAATGGATATCATTAACTCAATAATAATCAATTCTGGTGCACCCAAGAATTTTATGAGGGAAAATTTTACTTTTGGCCTATTATATCCCGAAAAGAATACCTTTTAATGAAAAGCAATAAGACAACATTTTGATCTTTGCTAGGATAGAACTCTAAGTTTTAATTACTGTAAAATGTGAGGAAGCCAGGCGAAGGTAGGAGTACATTAACCTAAAAGAAAGAAAATAGGACCCAAAATCTTATATGCTATTTTTATAGGATATTCGTAAATAGTAACACCCATAAATTTCTAGTGATAAAATCCGAGATAAATGATAACTCAAATAATATACATATGGAGGCTAGAGGTCCAACTTGCTTTGAAAATATATTTCCTTTTAGAAACAAGGTTCCTAATCCAATATGATCCAAAGCTTCTACTTCTTGTAACCCTGATCTTGTTGAATCTGAGCTTCCTTGTAAATCTTAAAAGAGAAAAAGTTCTAAAGCTGACAGTAGACCTTATGAACCTTATAAATCTAACCTCCTTTCTTTTCTGTTGACAATGAATTCATTCTTAGGATAGTGCTCCTACACTCCTCAGTTGTAGGCATGCATTTCTTATTTCCTTCATATTTTTTATTTTTTAGATTATTTCAGTTATTTGCAAATGTTAGTATACTATTGTATTATTGTCCAACATATAAAGAGAGGGAGAGATTTGCTAGGGATAGAGAATTTCAAGGCCTGATACTCGCTTATGAATTTTAAGGCTGCACTTTCAAACCCCAACATAGAGGTGGGCAACGGGCCGTGCCGGGCCGGCCCGGCCCAGGCCCCCCGTAAGCGGGCCGTGCCTGGCACGGCCCGTCCAGCACGGAAGGCCAGCCCGGCCCGGCCCCAGGCCCCTCTATTGGTGGGCCAGGCCGGGCACGGCACGCCACGGGCCGTGCCAGGCATGGCCCGTAACGGGCGCAAACGGGCCGTGCCAGGCACGGCCCGCAACGTCTCCAAACGGGCCGTGCCTGGCACGGCCCGTAACGGCTCCAGACGGGCGGTGCCAGGCACGGCCCGTCTGGAGAGGGGGGAGGAAAATAGTCGTTTCCAACGGCTATTTTCGTGAAAATGACCCTTTTACCCCTCCCAACAGTCCAATAACGGCTGAATTGAGGGGTATTTTGGGGAAAAAAAAATTTTTGGGCTTCTATAAATAGCCCATTCCTCCCTCATTCTCACCACACCAAACCTCTCATTCTCTCCTTCTCTACTGCTATTATTTCTCTCTTCTAAAGTGCTCCTCTAGCAATTTAATTTTTAGTTTGTTCAAGTGCTACACAAGAGGAGGTTCCTGTTGAGAAGAGAAGGTCGCTTCTGTTGAGAGCACAAGAGGAAGCTCGGAATCTCGGCTCTGCCTCTGCCCTCCGACCCTCTACTCAATTCCTCCTTGCGGTTAGTTTTTATTTTTTGAATTAATCATAGATATGTCATCTTTTGAGGAAAGTCAGTTTGGCATTCCTGTTTCTGAGGGAGAAGAAACTAATCCCCAACCCCCTGTTCCTAGTTCCTCTAGAACTGGTGAACCGAGTGAAGGTCAAACCTCTTCTCGTAAGAGGACTAGTACTGTATGGAATGAATTTGATAGAGTTATGGTTGAGGGAGTCTGGAAAGCTAAATGTAAAAAATGTGCCAAACTTTATAGTTGTAGTAGTAGTGGGGGAACAGGGCATTTAAAAAGACATCAAGAGAGTCATAGGATGCATGATTCTCATGCTCAAACTCAAAGTACCCTTAATATACAAGGGGGATTACTTGTAGGTAATTTTGCATATAATCATGAAAATCAAAGAAAAGCACTTGTAAAATGGATAGTTAAGGATGAATTACCTTTTAGTTTATGTGAATCTTTTAATTTTGAAGAATATGTTCAATTAAACCTACAACCTGCTTACAAAAGAACTAGTAGGCGTACATTTAGAAGAGTAGCTATGACCAATTTTTTAGCAATAAAACAAAATTTAATTGAAACACTTTCTACTTTAAATGTAAAAATTTCATTAACTTCTGATATTTGGTCAGCATCTGTAGGTAGTAATTGTTTTATTGCCATTACTGCTCATTATATTGATAATGATTGGCAATTAAATAAACGTATTCTTGCTTTTCGTGCTTTTGATTTTCCACATTCTGGGCAACAAATTTCAAATATAATTTATCAAACTGCATGTTCATATAATATTAATGATAAAATTATGTTTATTACTTTTGATAATGCATCTAATAATAATTCTGCTGTTGTATTATTAAAAGACTCATTGCATCCCATATTAGATGGAAATTTACTGCATATTAGATGTGCATGTCATATCTTAAATCTTTCTGTTCAAGCTGGCATGGGCATGATTCAAGATGTGATTTCAAAAATTAAAAATGCAGTTTCTTTTATTCATGCTTGTAGATCAAGACTTCAAGAATTTAAGGAATTATGCATAAATCATGGTAATGTTTTAAAAAATTTAAACTTGATGTAATTACTCGTTGGAACTCCACATATAGCATGATACATGATGCATACCCATATAAAAATTTATTAAGTGCATATATTAATGATCGTGGATTAGGATTTACATTGACTGAAACTGATTGGAATAAAGAAAAATTTTGGAAGATTTTTTGCTTAGTTTTTATAATGCTACCAATGTTCTTTCTGGTATCTATTACCCTACTTCATGTTCATTTTTACAACAAGCATATATAATTAGTCAAAAATTTGCAGAACATAGATATGATGATGTTTTAATGCCTATTATTGACCTAATGGAATCTAAATGGAATGAGTATTGGGACAGGATATGTCCTATGCATAACTTAGCTGCTGTATTTGATCCTAGAGTTAAATTAAATGGCGTGCTAATTTTACTTGATGCATACTCTGAAAATATGAATCAAGATGCTGAATCTGCTAAAGATGAGGTAAAAAAACTTCTTTATGATATTTATGCTATATATGATGAAAAAATTCGTGGATCTAGAACACAAATACAAACCTCTATTTCTCCTTCTAGTAGTTCTCGTTCGTCATCTATTTTTTCATTCATTGCACAGAGAAGACACACACATGCTTCAAGTTCCTCTTCATCTTCTTCATCTTTAAGTAGTGAACTAGAATTTTATTTATGAAATGATCTTCATTCTGCATATGATGAAAATCAAATAGAGAATCTAGATGTATTATCTTGGTGGAAGAGTGTTAGAAATCAATATCCTGTTATGTCTGCAATTGCACGCGATATTTTAGCTGTGCCGATGTCCACGGTAGCATCGGAATCCGCTTTTAGTGCAGGTCGGCGTGTTCTTGACGAAAAGAGAAGTAGGATGACGGGCGAAACGGTGGAGATGCTTCTCTGCTTCAAGGATTGGCTGGATGCTGAGGCAAGACTTCAAGATAAAGGTGGACATAATACAACATCCTCTGATGATGATGATACAAACACTACTGAAGACTGAAGACTGAAGACTGAAGAGTGAATACTGATTCACTGAATCACTGATGATTAGTAAGATTTCTTAATTTTTTATAATTGTACATTTTTATTGTATTCTGGAGGTCAGACCAAGGTCCAAACCTCGGCCCTTTCTTAGTTTCTTATTGTATTCTAGAGGTCAGACCAAGGTCCAAACCTCCCTTCATGTACCATTTTGATTTAAATTAATAAACTGGTAGGGGTCTATGCCAAACCCCCCACCATTAAGGTGGCTTTATATTCATAAATCATAAATTCTTAGTGTTTAATATTTATTAATTTATTAAAAAAATTTATGAAGCATTAATTTTTATCGGGCCGAGTCGGGCCCAGGCCCGGACCGTGCCAGGCCCGCGTGCCAGCCCGGCCCAGGCCCTTATGGGCCGTGCCGTGCTGGCCCGCGGGCCGTGCCGTGCTTGGCCCGCGGGCCTAGACCGGGCCGTGCCGGCCCAGGCCCGAAGCGGGCCGTGCCAGGCACGGCCCGCTGGCCAGGACCCTCTAGCCCAGCACGGCCCTCTCAAAGGGGCCGTGCCAGGCACGGCCCGGCACTGTAGCTGGCGGGCCGTGCCAGGCACGGCCCGCTTCGTGCCGTGCCGTGCCGGGCCGTGGGCGGCCCGGCCCAGTGCCCATCTCTACCCCAACATGATCTCAAGAGAGTTACAATTACATTTTGCGATAATTGCTCTAACCCAATTTACATGCAGTTGACTAAAGAGCCAGTCCATTGAAAATTGTAAAGGGGAGACAAAGCATACTTTGAATGTAATTGGATGATCTTGAACTATGGGACCTCCATTCTTAAGGATACAATTTTGGCCATCGGTTGGTCTAACAATATTCAGGTTCACTGACTCGGTACTATCAAACCCATTGCACGACACCATAACATTTTTTTTTTTGGCCAAGACGGGTGGATCATACCTGATGAGTATGGATGCACCCAATAAAATCAAAAAACAGAATACCTTAGAGTGATAGGGGCAACTCCCCATCACCAGCCCATAGAATACTATCGGAGTGACTGGTTACATAAGGAGTCCCTCAATCTGCAGCCCCATTAGCTTCACGAAATACATGCTTGGCCTGAAAGGCCCCCTTCATCCCTTGCCATTGCCTAGATGTCTCGGAGCAGAGGGTGGATGTAACTGTTGCCCCTTGGGGCCCTTCGGATCCAACTAATGACAATGGTCGAGTTTCCCTCCAGGATGATGGAACTGGCTTGTAAGACACACCGGGCATGACGAAGGTTTGCCTAAGCGGCCTGCAGCTCCGCGTCTGGAACCGATATGTCGAAGAGTTGACTGCCCCTTGCAGCCACGCTTCTAACAGACGGGTCCCAAATAACAAAATCTGCACCGCCCCTCGTACCTCCGTCCAAGACAGATCCGTCGAAATTGATCTTGAAGATATTGACACCATAACATTTGATTGAAGATATTGACATGTATTATCGACAACTACTTCATACTTTGGTTTGCCTTTAATGACAACTCTTGGCCACCGAGGTGGTAGCATAGTGAGAATGGAGCTTTGATTTCACCGGAGTGATCCAAATTCGAAATGCGCGGATGTCGATTACATGTGGGAATTGGATGCCTCCTGCTTGGTTTACCTGGTGAAATCGCTATCTGGTCCATCGATACTAAGGTGACGCTGGGGTGACGTACTCACATATGGGTGTTGATCCCAGTGGGGGGAGCTCATGGGTTGGAAAAGGTATGCAGAAACTTACGGCCTATATCGAACATTTCCTGGTGGGAGCGGGACCCAGTGGGGGCTGCTACGCGGGTAAGGTCCCCCCCCCCGATGATTCCATCATACATAATTGAGTTGCGAAAACATCTGGATAGGTATCCTACATCTGAACTGAATTCTTTCTGTTTTGAACAAAAAATAAAAAATAAAAAATGACAACTCTTGTCTTCTACTGGCTTATTTTCATATCTGAGGTACTGCAAAATATAGCAAATCCTGCGTAAATTGTTGAACTTGTTTGTTAGCATGAATTTTTTAAATCTATAGTTACAACATCACCTTAATTATTTTTATTTGAAAAACATAGACCATGCAAAATGGAAACTGGAGATAGGCTTAAAGATTTAAATAAAAATAAAAAAATAGAAGAGAAAAAATGACGGCCTACTTGATGGTGTCCAATTTATCATTTTGCCAAGAGGATTAGAAGAGCAATAATTTGTTAAAAAAAAAACTATAATATGACCCTTCTTATCTTCTTTCGACAACAAAGAAAGTTAAAAAAGAAACTTTTCAAAAATGAAACATGATAATCTTGACATTTTTTGAAGATAAAGAAAAAAAATAGACAAGAAAAAATAGTGGCCCAGTCAAGGGTGTCAAAAGGTCAAGGGAGTTATCAACCTACGTGGATGCAAGTAAAAAATATCCAGATTTTTCGGCATGCCGGTCTCGACCAAAGACTTGTTGCCCGCCCATCCCACTATTGAAAAGAGTGGCCAAAATTAGAAAAATCATTAAATCCGTTCATAATTTAGCAATTTTTTGTCAGTTCATTATCCATAATATATCGGGACAAATTTTACCTAAAAAACTAAGGATAATTCAAGAAGTGCATGTTTTTTAAAAAAAAATGATAAACAGTTATATGGTCCAAATAGTACTGGGCTTGGCCTACCATCCCTACTGGAGGTGGTAAGCTTACGGCGGTAACCGGAACCAAATTCAAGCAAAGATTTGGAAGCACTCCGAACTCTCTTTCATCTATCTGCACAGATCTCATAGTAGCTATTGCTCGATCCAACGGTGCATATCACAAAAAAAATATGAATCATGCTTCGTGGAAAGGTACAACCCGAACCTCCAATCCTTGCAGTATATTGCGGTGGGCCGAGACGACCGCTCTGCTGATATTGCAACTAGATTCGTCCTTGTCTCTTGGGTGCCCCCACCCTCCGGCCATTTTAAAGTGAACTTTGATGGTAGTGTTGCCAGAGAAGAAGACAGAGCAAGTGTGGGATTTGTGATCAGGAGTCATGACTCACAGCTGATTGCAGCACGAGACCGAAGTATTGCCGGATTGTCAGCGGCAAGGGCGAAGCTCAGGGCAGTTTGGGAGAGCATTTCATTTGCGAGGAGGCTGAGCGCGAAGCGCATCATCCTGAAGGGGGACTCGGCCTCAGTGATTGATTGGATACGAGAGAAGGGGTGGAGGGGGGATGCGAGCCCTCTACTCCTCAACAACCGACAGATGATGAGAGGATGCAGCGCTTTTCGGATTGTGCATGTTTACTAAGAGGCAAACCGACCTGCAAATTAGGTTGCTACCTATGCTACTCAGCATTCCAGAGGGGTTCTTTGGACTCTTCAGAGGGTCCCTCGTACACTATTGTGTCGAATTCTTGATCTTGATTCGGTTGGTTGTACCTATACTAAGAGTAGGATGAGCAGCCGGTGTACCAAAAAAAAAAAAAAAAAAGATGAGAACGGGAAGATGACGATGATATTAATATAACCATTAATATTATAGCCGTTGATAGCCGTTTCAACACCAAAATATAGTTATCGGGCAAAAACACTCCCAACACTACTCTGTTTTCACTGCATCAAATACAATACGAAATCATGATTCACACCCGTTGCATATCAACTTTATTCATCAGATTTAAATCAACAAAAAACTCTACTTATCAGATAACAGCTTATCTGATCTCATGTCTCACCAAACAAACAAAAACCTCATAAGCAATTGATCTGAGAGCTAACTGGCGAGAGGTCCAACTGAGTATCCCAGGCATATTTAAATGTGATATTGGAGCCTTGGAAAACAGGTTGTTCATTGTTGACAGAACATTGACCTCCTCCCACCTGTTTGAAGATGTAAGGATCTACTGGCTCAGAACTCTTGAAACCGCTGCACTTCAAGAGCAAACTTGATTGGCCGCATATACAATTGTTGGCTATCACCACCTGGTACTCGAGCTTTCCTTGCACATTGGCTCCTGTCTTTGACTGGCTTACTGCAATATTGGATAGAGTGCACTGTGCAGAACCCACAATGACAACAATACTGTTAGTCTATGATTTGGTAACTTGAATGTAACAATCCAGGACCTCACCCAAAATGGCTAGCCGGAAGGTATTGTTTGAGTTCCTTGATCCTATATAAGTACCCAAGATCTACCCAGCGAATAATCGATGTGGGACTAAACACATGCCCGCACGGATCCTCATATATTCCTCCGTTCAAGCCCTGACGTTCTCGTCAGGCTAAGGGTTCAAATCCATTCAAATCTAATCACAAACACCACGATCGGTTCGTGGTCAACCTCAATGGATCCGTGCTGCAGAGTCCCCTAGTCCACATAAGTTATGGGCCGGATCCGCTCTGATACCATTTTTAACAACCCAGGACCTCACCCAAAATGGCTAGCCGGAAGGTATTGTTTGGGTTTCTTGATTCTGTATAAGTACCCAAGATCTAAGTTCCAATGTGTGCTTCAACCGGGGCCCCCGGAGGGGTAATTAATAAGAAAGATTGAAATTGCTTTTCATTCGACTTCCACACTGGAATGCGAGCCAGCTGGCGAAGAAGTCAGACCAAGCCAGTTTAGAGATTTCCAGTCGGTAAATCCTGAGACTAGTTTACTTCAGACTTTTCCGGCTAGTCTAGGGCCCTAGACCTGGCGGAGAACTACTTCAGCAATAATAAATCCTAATCCCCAGCGAATAACTGATGTGGGACTAAACACACGCCCGCACGGGTCCTCACATTGATTATCTATGGAGACTAGGATTTCATAACATTATAACCAGGACCATAGCTATCTTGCTACAAAAATAATGGTTGAAATGTTCAGGGAGGGAGGGAGAGGGACTTTTAAGATGCAGAGGAAAACAAAAGAAGCTGCGAGGAGATTTCAAACGGCTACCATGTTTATCTTTTACGCGAGTATGTTTGACTCTGTGCTCGACGACGAAGGCAGGAGGCTGCTTATATAGAAGAAAATTGCCTGAGAATTTAGGACTTTGAAGGAATGCTTTTATGTGTTTCTCAAAAAGATGGAAAGTTTTTAAATTTTGAAATAAATGATTGACATGCTATATGCGGCAAGATAATAAAATTCTAGATACAAATTTATTTCATCGAAAATTAAATAATTTCTTAAAAAATAGAATGAAAAATAAATTTATAAATAGAATGTATTTAATAATCAATGATTATTCTGTGGCAACAACGGGCACTCTAAACCTTCCATTTACTTGGATTGCCGGCTAGAATGTTATTTTTTTAAAAAAATTTGCACGACAAATTTAGATAAGGCTTTGCAAAAAATAATTAAGAAAAGTTTATATGTTTTCTAGAATAATAAATAAGAGTTTCTATATTTTCTAAAATAATAAAAAAATTTCTGCCCAACTGGCATGTATTTTTTTAAAGGATTTTTTATTATGTCAAATTTGTATAGATCTTGGCCAAGTAATTAAAAAGAGTTTCTATGTTTCCTAAAAAAATTAACAAGATTTTCTGTATTTTCTACAAAAATAAAAAAATCTATGTGGAAAAAATATCCTATAAAATAATTAAGAAACAGGCTTTCTGAAAGTAATTTTTTTCTCTAAGAAATTTATAAATGGATAGCTTTAAATAATTAAGAAGAGTGCAGTGCATGGTAATATTTCCAATGGCTTATGTGAGGGATTCTAAATAGACGGTTTCAAATACTTTGTGCATTTCCTAAATAGGGCTATGCAAAAAATAAATAAGAAAAGTTTTTATGTTTCCTAAAATAATTAATAAGAGTTTCTATATTTTCTAAAATAATTAAGAAATTTCTGCTTGCAGGAAAATATTTTCTTAACAAACGTACTACCAATTGGTTTTAAAAGACTGAATTGTAAATAGCAAATCCAAAAACAACTAAAACATGAACTAACAAAATAAGCAGCCATGATTCTTCCCATGAATTCTAGGGAAGTATTATCCTCGTGGACTGGTAAGTGGAAGATTTGATCAATTTATGAATCTCGCATTTTGGCATTCTCATGCTTCACTAGAGTTTTTGCAGCTGGATTCCTAAGATATATATGCCTTTTAGCACCCTAAGTCCGTTTTAATACAAATGTTGGAGAATCCCCTTAGTGAGTTCACCTTAGGCCGGGCCACTGTAGAAAAAGCTTTAAAGACAAAACGAAAAGAAAAAAGGCTCCTTTTAGTGAGTTCGTCTTAGGCTCCCAAATGTATTAAGCCGCTCTTACATACAAGCTAATGAAGCCTTCATTAGTACCACATGACCTTTGTTCTTTTATGGTTTTCCATCTGCTATTGTGATTTAGCACTTGTTTGCTTGATTGGATAAACAACTACTGATAATTTTGTCAAAGCTTTGCCACTTGAACCGGAGACTTCTGCTTTCCAGTCTCTTTCTTAAATCCTCTTCTCAAAGTTGGTGTCCGTATTGGAATCATTTTGTTGCTATGAGGAAATGTTTGGAGAGATCATTGACTCGTTGACCTCTGATTGTTGGCTATTGGAGTATCATTTCTTCGGCATAGATGCATGCATCCGACCATGCATTTGACCAACTCCTTTCTTCTTTTGAAGTCAATGACGCGTGGTTGTCTTTGGTGCCGGCTATGGTCTCATATGTTTGACTTGGAATATGTGGGAAGGGTCGAGCACGCTAATCTGTTGGTATATTTTGGAAATATTCTATAGAAAATAAAAATATTAAAGCACCCAGATTGTTCGTGAGAAGAATTTTTTTCTTTTGAAATATTGTTTTTCTGAAAAGTTGATGCCTGTATACATGATGCCTCAAAAAATAGTTTTTTTATGTTCGATTGTTCATAAAAAGTAGCCCATTTGATAATAGCTTATGTTTGGTTGAATTTCTATTTTTCTAAAAAAAATGTACAAAATATCTATTATTTCTTTAATTAAAAAAAAAAGACCTTACTCCATTCTATCTAAAAGCTTAAAGACATTTTTGGAAAAAAAATATCCTATTTTTTAGTTGATGGAAATTAGATTTTTCCATATCTCACATAGATTTTTCTTTCCAATAAAATATGAAAATTTTGATCCCACAAAAAAACTACTTTCCTATCTTTTTCTTTTAAAAAACTCTTATCAAATATGAGACATTCTTTCTCTGCGGGTTAGGTATCTTGAATTTGCTATGGCAAAATTTAGAGCAAAAATTTAAGTAAAACCTACAATAACTGTGCTTTTTGTGTGTGTGTGTGTGTGTGTTGGGGGGGGGGGGGGGGGGGTGCATGCTCACCGCCTCACGTGCCTTCCCCAACCCGTGGGCTCACCCCACTGAGCTCACCGCCGTGTGGGTACATCATCCTAGCGCCACCTTGGTACAAATGGAAAAAAAGTATATCCGCCAGCGAGCGTGAGACATCCGGTCCTCTAATTTAATCGACGCCCACGCGTTTCAAATCCGGACAACTCGAGTGGAATTATCGCCCCCTTACCATCAGACTACCACCTTGGTGGCACAATGACTGTGCTTTGATGGTGTCTATGTGAGCTGGCAAGAGTTGGGAGGTTCATGAATAGTTCTCCAATTGGCATTTTTTTTTGTAGAAGATGAATCTGGTGAACATGGATGAATGTTGATTTGTCGTATTGGCCGTGGAAATAGACACGTAGAATAAAAGGATCTAAAGCTTTGAATTTTCAATGAAAAGGAAAGGAAAATGGAACTAATGATGAGAAACCCCTTGTAAGTATAAAAATTGGATGATTTCAAGCTTGCAAGCATGATTATTTATAAAGAGCCCCCTTGAGTTCAGATGATTAGTCTTTAAGATGGAGAAAGGTTCTAAGTGTTTGCCTCCCTTGATGGGTGACTATAATTACATTATCACTACATGTAAGTTTACAAATATTGTAATCAACCAGCTGAGCTAAGCATGATGGGAACTATATTTCTATTTGCAGGATAAATGCAATGTACGATCACTTCCTAATGCACCATTGAACAAGCTCGTCTCCTTGAAGACGTCTGATAAAATTGAAACGATACAGAGACGATTAGCATAGCCCGTAGGCAAGGATGTCACAGGGTGTGTAGCGCGCTCTAACCAACTAGAATCCATAC
Organism: Phoenix dactylifera; assembly: GCF_009389715.1. Classification (NCBI taxonomy): domain Eukaryota; kingdom Viridiplantae; phylum Streptophyta; class Magnoliopsida; order Arecales; family Arecaceae; genus Phoenix; species Phoenix dactylifera. The sequence continues at coordinate 5,065,662 of NC_052405.1, read as the reverse complement.
ATAATCATTCTCATAGGCGCTTAATACTTGCCACTTATTCTGACTAAATTATTCCTTGATCAATTAGAGCTGTAGTTTGAAGAAACTTGATCCCTCCAATGCCAATAAATTTAGCTTCCCTTGTTTAATGGTTAGAACTGCAGCAAAGAAGTTCCAAGCATTGTCTACACTGAATTATTCCATCCCACATAGGCATAACTGAACTTAGTGAAAGCAATAAAACAGCATACAAGTACATGAATAAATAATAAACTGATACAACGTTATATTAACAAATGTATATTTCATTTACAAGCCAAGTAAATCATTTCTTTTTGTTTTTCCTTTTTTCTTTTTCTCTGGATTACAAACCATGTAGTATCTATTTACATGTGTGCAATTAAGAACTAAAGGATAAAGGTCACATTCCTATACAATTTTCTCCATAGTTGGAATCCAGCTTCCAATGTCTAATATTTGGAAGGTGTAGCTATTTACAGAGTGGTGTTATGGCTATTGTTTGTAGTGCTGGCTATACATCTAAATTCCTTTTTGCATATGCATCATGTTTGATGAGTGCGAAACAAGTTCATGAGTAGGATCTAATCAACCAGAAGCTCTGAAATGAACAGACCTTGAAGAAATTTCCCAAGAGGAATCCGGTGGTGCTCGCAGCCTCAGGAGGTTTAGTAGGAGGCCAGGGATTCTGCTTCACCTTCAGAATTGTCTGACCAATTTGCCTACGCAATGAATCGATGGTCTCGGCATCGACAGGGTTGCCTGACATCTCAGAAAGGCAGAAGGTGTCCACTGCTTTGCCCCCAATCGTCGATATATCTGCTCTCCTTATGCGCAGGCCATTCTCTCGGAATATCCTAGTAATGTCTGAGAGAAGACCAACCCTGTCCTCTGTCCTCAATTCCAATTCCAACCCCTGCAAGGATTCAGAGATTAGACTTTAGAAAACCAAATGAAAGCATTGCACATAGTTCATCATGGCTTGAAGAAGAGCATTATACTTCTGATGCTCGTCTCTCAATAGCTGCTTCAAGGCACTGAATAACGCGCTGTCTTTCAGCCTCTGAGCTTATAGGAAGCCCATCAACATGCCTTATGTAGTATTCCTGCAGTGCAACAAGATCAAAACATTGAGGAAGCTGCATGGAAAAATATTAGGAGCAGCAAACCACATCGATATCGAGCATCAGCAACTTGGTATGTCTCACCTGATAAGCTTCTGCACTTCCTGTGTGGACTGTTCCATGAAACACAACATACTGCATGTCTGTGAGTGTACAAACAGTGTCGAACAAGAGCTTGGGCCGGTCCTTCGACCTCAAAATAACTATAGTGTAATCCTTCTCAGAGCAGTCCATTATTGCAACTTGAGGCCTAGATTTCTCATCTCCCTCCCCGGACGCGCCGAGTCTTTCATAGTCCCGATCATCGAACATCATCTGATGCAGCCTCCTCTCTGTGTGGGTGAGCCCTGCCGAGACCATCATCTTGGCAGTCCTTGAAGTGTTGTCCCCTTTGAGAACATTGCAGAGGAGCTCCCTGATTGTGGAGAGCCTCCGAGGGTCCTCGATTGCACCCCTTGAGGACTCATCGGTGACATGAACCACCGCCGCAGCTCTGGCGTTGTGAGTCCAGACCTCAGCTTTCACCACATTACAATTCAAGTCCGTGAGCACAGCACATATTTCAGAAAGTAGGCCAGGCCTATCGGTGCCTGTTAGCTCAATTGATGTGTGCTCTTTGGAGGGCATCACGCCGACCGAATTCCTGAGGGTGGGGAAGAAGCAAGCATCCGATTCTACGGACTGCAGAACAATTCAAACAAAGAACTAGATAATTAGGTGATTGCCATTTGATCCTATACTTAAATCTATGAGGAAGCGAAAATATAAGAAGTGAACTAGATCTAGGCATCAAAAGTCTTTAAACACAAATTTATATCAAGTGTTTGAAGAATTAGAAGTCCTTAATTATAGCTCAAGCTTACTGTTTGTATGCAGGAGATGATCTCTTCGTCCCAAACTTTATTCCCATCACGATCCGTCACATTAAAGACTAAAACCATAAGAAAATTTAGTGAGTAAATTTCAGCCCATAGATGAGTTAGAGAGGACTTCAAATTTTTGTTTCTTTTATCATCTAGATTGGATCTGGTACCAAGCCTTACCATCCATGAACCAACTCCCATCTGAGGATATGTAAGCTTTGGTGATGATAAGGTTCAGATCAGTGAGGACTTGGACTACTTCTAGGAGAATTCCATGCTTGTTGACACTATGCACCTATGATTCAGAAGACAAAGACAATAAGAAAAAATACAACAAACAAGACCTCCATAGATATGGATAGAGTGGACTTAGTGGAGGATGATGGCTTAAACACTAGAGAAAAAACTCAACCTTACCCGAATAACAGTCGCATTTTCACAAGAATCATTGTCTATTGCAACCCTGCAGCAAAAGCAGTAAGTATAGTTTAGAAGCAATACATAGAACAAGTACCCATAGATTTCCCCAGAGAGAGATAGAGAACTAGAGAACCTAAAAGGAAATATTTACAAAAAAAAAAAAAAAAGTTGACGCAGATTATTAAAAAAAATGGCATTAAAATGTAAAAAAGAAAAAAAAAACAGAAAGGGAACACCATTCCAAAAGGAAGAGAAGACCCAGAAAAGATATGAGAGACGGAGAAAGAGAGAGGTGGAAGCCAAAATAATCCTTGGAACAACCTACAACTTCCAAAAAAAAAAAAAAGAACTTATAAATACAAAATAAAAAACACCAAAACCAAGCAAGAATAAAATCAGAGAAGGAAAAAGCTGTACAAAAACTGATCCTAGTAATCACAAACCGAACAAGCCCCAACCCAACCTTCAAAGCCCAAAAAACCAAGACTAATACAACCCTTCAAAATAAGCATCAAATTCAACAAAAAAAGAGAACAAAAATTGAAAAATAAAACAAACTGAGGAGAGCTACAACTATCCCCAACTAATCACAAGCACAAACTAGCCCCTACCCAAGACTCAAAACCCCCTAAAAAAGAAACAAAAAGATTAATACCCTTGAAGAAAACTATTAGACCCATGCGAAAACACACCCCCAGCCAATTAAGAACCAATTTCCAAGCAGCAGAAGGGCAGAAAGAAAGACAAGCAGAGGAATCTCATACCTTGGCGTATTCATCCTTCTAATGAGCTTAGCATACTCATCATCATCCATCTCCATAGCTGCAGAACTCCCCATGCAACCCCCAAACAAGAGAGAACTCCAACTCCCTGCACATATATATGCACAAGAGAAGAAACAGAGAGAGAGTAGGAGAAGGAAAAGCTGCGAGGGCTGTCAACCTGAGGTCATGCGGAACTTTTTAACTATCTTTTACTGATTTGATATGGGTACGCTTTTTCTTTCTGATGATTGAGGTCCAGGCTTCATATGGAGGGTCAGTGGAGGCGAACTGAAGGAGTGGGTTGTTGAATTTGGGGAACGGAGATATCATGGTTGGGTTTCTTGTTTTAATTTTTTAGTGGAAGTCCACGTGGGAAGACTGGTCGGCTCCCACGTATCAGGCGTGGGCTGGTCGGACCGCTGCCGGTTTTCTTGGCGGCAAGCCCCAGCGTGAGCGACCGCTTCTCCCGCGCCACGTGGACTCTGTGACCCAAAAGCTTTTACCGTCTTATAATTTTATTATTTTATTTTAATACTAAATTTATATTATATTGTAGGGATATACGCTCCATTCAAATAAATCCGGAAGCTTTTACCACTTCACTAATTTCTAATAATAAACACAAACTAGTTATGAATAAATACAAATCTGAATTTTCTTTCAGAAATAAATAAAAAAATTTAAAAAATAAGCATTAATGTAATAACCCCAAATTTTTTTTTTTATATAAAAAGGGATAGAATAGTCCTTTAAAATTGATATAAGGGGTAAAATTGGAAGGAATCAAAAGATAATGGCATAGTTGTAGATATGTTGAAGTGTTAGGAGCAAAATGGGAATTTAATAATATTAAACAAAGGTGAATAGTGCTTTGATGTGATTTAAATGGGGTGGTTGGTGGCTCACGGGAATGAAACCGAGAGAGAGTCACAGAGAGGGGGTTCTCAGGCGTGGAGGAAAAGAAGGAAAGAAAAGGAGAAGAAGAAGAAGAAGAAAGAAGAAGAGGAAGGGGATTCGAGGAGGAGGGGGATCCCGGTTGCACTTCCAGCTGAAGGGAAAAACGTAGATCTCCTTCCCCTCTACGCAAGGACCTCGATTTCCAAAAAGAAAAAGGTAAATATCCGTCTCTATCTAGTCTTTTGATGACATTAGGCTATACAAAGGGTGGATATAGTCTAGAGGGGTCGGATAAGGGTTGTAGAGGCGGTTAAAAGAAGAAGAATCGGATTTTGACAAATTTTTCCGGCACTACGGAAAAACTGTGTCGAAGTCCCAACTTTGGCGAATTATTTAGGGGGTCAAACGGCCTCCGATGATGATGCATGTTATCTCTTTGGAATCCTCTATGAGTGTAGAATGTTAGGTAAAAATTTCATCAAATTTGGAGTTTGGAAAGTGGATCAAACCCAGGATGAAGTAACCGGCTGTCGGTTCGAGTTACTGTTCATCCGGGTGGAAAATAGGGGATTTCATGCTATAATAGGGTATTAAGCCTAGATCAAGCTAAAAGGGACCTTGTACTCATGCAAGGGAGTCCCTAATACATATAAATGATAAGTTAATTAATTAAAAAGGAAAAGAAGAAAGAAAAGAAAAGATTTAGGGAACGGGGGAGTTGAATCAATTAAAGTTTCCTATATTATAAATGGCACGTAGATTATAGCCCTTGATACAGGACTAAATGTATTATAAATGCATGTCACAGTTGGGCAAGAAGTTAGAGAGCAAGAAGAAGAAGTTCCCCACTGCCAGCTGTAGATTTTTGGAGGCGTATCAGGGCTGTGCCAGATTGACAGGTGAGTGGGAGTCATGTACTTTGCACCATGAGCATTCCTTATTCATTTTCATGAATGTTGCCAAGTGTGACTTGATTCCACTTGAGCCTATTGATTAATTGTTGTAGTAGATTCCTCTATAATCTTGATTCTCCATGCTTGATTATTCTGTACATGCATTCGAGAGAACATTGAGAGGAATTACGATGGATCTGAATTGGGAAATGACATCTTTTGTAAAGTGATTTCATTTCATCTATTTCAAAGACTTGTGAGTGGGAGTCATGTACTTTGCACTATGAGCATTCTTAATTCATTTTCATGAATGTCGCCAAGTGTGAATTGATTCCACTTGAGCATATTGATTGATATTGTAGTAAATTCCTCTATAATCTTGATTCTCCATGCTTGATTATTCTGTACATGCATTTGAGGGAACATTGAGAGGAATTACGAGGGGTTGATGAGTAATCAAATTGATTCCGAATTGTGAAATGATTTCTTTTGTAAATTGATTTCATTTCCTCTATTTTAAAGACTTGTGAGTCGTAGCTTGATTATACTCTTTTATGAGTAATTAAATTGGTTCCAAATTGTGAAATAACTTCTTTTGTAAATTGATTTCATTTCCTCCATTTCAAAGATTTGTAGAGCCTTCTTAGTGGTATATTGAGTTGTATTGCACTTCCTTGACCCTCACTCCTAACCCTGATGTTAGTTTATGATTGGGTCGGAGTCGAGTGAGTGGTAGTCTTGATCATACTCCTTTTTAGTAGAGTATTGGGAGGGTGCATTATGGCATTTATGCATGGCTTGGCAGTATCTGCAGGACACCTATAGTCGATGGGGGTTGAACATCGGCCTTTGTGCACATAGTAGCCTTCTGGGTGGGCGGAGCCCAGTCCCTTCCTAGGGGGGACACGGCCCTAGGCGTAGGATCGGCCGGTCCTACGACTTATATTCTGCTTGCCGCCGGGCATAGTAAGACCCCGCGAGGTGCAGTATGGCTTTCCGCGGATGTAGAATTCCCGCGAGGTGCCGTTTAGTATGTAGATGTGAGATGGATTTCTGTTCTGGATACTGGCCAGCATTTATATGATCAGTGTGGTGTCTTATCCTGCATATGCATGTGACAGTAGGGAGTTGTTGCTGGTTCGCCTGGGGCGTAAAACCCACCTCCCGATAGCTGTCTAGCATTTACATTATCGATATGGTGTCTTATCCTGCATATGCATGTGACAGTAGGGAGTTGTTGCTGCATATGCATGTGACAGCTGTCTAGTGATGATTTACATATTGGTGTGGTGTCATATTCGATATAAGCATATGGCAGTAGGGAGTTGTTGCTGGTTCGCCTGGGGCGTAAAACCCACCTCCTGATAGCTGTCTTGTTGATGATTCAGCCTATTGACACCTGATTTATATGATTCAGTACTATGACCTGTTGAGCATATTCATGAGTAGCATATATGTTTACTTGATTATTCCATATATGCTTCAGATGAGTTGATATTGATTGTGGTGGTATTGATGACTTACTCCATATTTTCTATGTTGAGATCATGTTCATCTTGTTATTGATCTTGAGATTTCACATCGAGCCATGATTATATTCTGTCTCATGTGCATAGTACTCTCTACTCCACTCACTGAGTATTTATATACTCACTCCCCAGTTTGGTGTTTTTGATTGCAGGGCAGGTATTGTATAGATAAGAGCAGGATTAGTGGTTGCCTGCTAGCTGTGCCGCTCCATAGTATAGTATAGTATAATGTAAATAGAGGTTTATACCTTTTGGTGTATTATAAACCTTCTATTGTATATAGTGCATAGTTACAGTCATAGATCCTGTTGTAGATATGGGTTTGACCATGGATGGAATGGGAACCAGATTTTTATACAGATGAGTTATATGCCTGAGATAATGTATTGATATATATTGTCCAGGTTCATTATGTGACGGATTATGTGATTGCTGCTCTGACAGGTAGTGTGTTGTATGTATTGAGATAATCCTGACAGGTCACTATAGGAAAAGTGATCATTTTGTGCATGTATCATGCCAAATTTTTCAAGATCTATTGATGATTGATAGGTAGTAGGGTTCTACGCGGTGGCTGGTGGCCTTATGCCTACCCGCACCCTAGGACCGTCGCGGCGGCCCGCCGGGAACGGGGCGGGGGTCGTGACAATTAACCTCTTTAGGATAAACACAAATCTTTGAGATAAATATCTAGTTCATGTTAATAAATAAAAATATCATAGAAATAAACAAAAACTCAACTTTCCACCTTTGGTCAAGTTAGGACTCACTTATGATAAACAACAAAGATAGAGAATAAACATAAAATTCAGATACAATAAATATAAAGTAATATAAAACAAATACAAATAGGCCACGAATAAGTAAAAACCTCCAAGGTGTTTGCTACTTTCCGGCACTTCTCTCTAGAAATACCCAAAAACACCTGAAGAATAAGGTCCTATTTGGGGGAACTGTTAGTAGTAGAGCTTTTGGAAGTAAAGCTGTTGGAAGTAGAGCTGTCTGAAGCAGAGCATTTATAAAAAGCTGTTTGCTGTTTGGTAACTGCATTTCTAAAGTGCTGTGGCGCTTTAACATGTGTTTGGTAAACAAACTGAGAAAGTACTTTTGTGTGACAAAATAACCATAAAGGACATTACCAGTATTATACAACAGAGCATAATAAAATATAATATGTATTAATACATAAATGTATAATATCAATGTAATGTAATATAATATTATTATAATATAGTACTATAGCATTATGTAGTATAGAATAATAATTTAATATAATATTAAATTATTTAACATAACATATCAATGTATTATGATATAATGTAATATAATATTATATTTATAGAATAATACAATAATAAATATATAAAATATTATAATTATTAATGTAAATTAATTTTTCATCCTTCTAATAACCATTTATCTCTCTAATAAATTTTCTAACTAGGTGATAAAATTGGTTAAATAATTACTAATATTATTTATTTATTTAGATCAGATTATTTGCCACTCACCCATTATTTTTCTTTTTATTTATTTTATTTATTTATTTATTATTTTATTTCATTGAAATATAGAGGGGTCGCCGGCCATGGGTGGTGGCCGGCATGGTGGCTGCCACCATGGGCAACCACAAGCTCCCAAAACAAAAAAAAAAAAGAAAAAAAAAAGAAGAGGAAGAAGGAACAGTGACGGCGGCGTTGAGAAGAAGAAGAAAGAGAAGGAGAGGAAGGAGATGGGTGAGAGAGGAAGAGGCGGGATGAGGGTTTTGGGGGAAAAAAGTGAGATTTAAATGGGGTATTTTGGTCAAAAAAAAAGCTTCCCGACAAAGCTGAAAACAGCGTTTTCGGAAAGCTCCAAATTGGAGCTTCTCCCCAAAAGCTGTTTTCAGCTTCCCGCAAAAGCCGAAGCAGCTTTTCGAAAATTTTACCAAACACCATTTTTTATCTGAAAGTGCTTTTGAAGGGCCAAAAAATGCTTTTTGGCCCTCCAAAAGCTCCCCCAAACAGGGCCTAAATACTAACATCTCGTCAATAGACAAAAAATATAAAATAAGCACCTAGTCTGTGGCAATAAATAGAAATACCATAGACATATCAAAGGCATAGGTCCCAACAATTAATGAAGTATTTTTTATTTTTTGAAATGTGGCACTGCTATCCAAACAATTAATGAAGTTTTTTTTGAATTGTGGCACGAAAGAAAAGAAGAGAGTTGTATGAGCAGCTTAATAATGCTTCTTTTTTTTTCTTAACCGCTCCCGTTGACCAATTAACCCAAACCTTTATTACTTAAAGATTGGTTCGGAATCGGATGGCTCCTTTCTTTTGATGTAAGAATCAGACAGCTCCAATAGCGAACAAATTTGCTTCTAGATCCATTCAAATCGATCGTAATCTTTCTATATATATATATATATAGCTTGCTGAGCTTCTTATGGATCAAAAACAATCAAATTTGCTTGTAGATCCATTCAAATCGATCGCAATCTTTCTATATATATATATATATGCCGAGCTTCTTGCGGATCAATATCAATACTCATCTCTGCATTATTTCCTAAAATGGTGAGTTATTCATCCTAAAAAACTATTTAAAATAGTAAAATCAATATGCAATATGGAGTTTTAATAGTCAATGTTTATGAATACATCAATTTATATCAATCAACATAATAAGGGTTGAAATTTTAGATGTATGATATTGATGGCAACTCGATGCTGGTATAAACTGATATATTGAATCTAAATATAAATATTACAAATTTAATTATGTCACCACAAACAGAGACTAAAGCAAGTGTTGGATTTAAAACTGGTGTTAAAGATTACAAATTGATTTATTATACTCCTGACTACGAAACTAAAGATACTGATATCTTCGCAGCATTCCGAGTAACTCCTCAACCCTAAAAGACTATCATATCTTTATGTGGTTCATATGTTATTCATGTCTCTTAGACAATGGAAGGAGAGCTAGAATATGATCGCATTCCAGAATTTGATTATATGTCTAGGTTTAATGTTAAAAAGAACCCAAAGTACGTGAAACATGATATAATAACAAGTTTCAATTTAGCTTTTGACCTAGGCATACGCTGCTTAAATTTCATGCAAGAATGCCTGGCTTGGTTGAAGCTACTTTTTCAGTTAAGAAATATTCATAAATTTTGTATTAACTTTTGACTCTCTAGAAAACTTAGAAAGCAGAATCTAGTTTTTTTAGCCGATCTAGTTTTTTTTAATTTTAATAGTTCTTTAAAATCAATATAAATTATAAAAAATGAATTCCAATCTTTTTGCTTCCTTCCATGTGAGACCCATAAGCAAAAAAGATATGCAGCATGCCCGGACATCACTCATGCATGCTATAAATCATGCACATTATGCACCCATGAAGGAATTATTGTTGTTGTTCTTGTTTTGATATTTTCTTTACTTTGCAATATAAGAAACCTTAGATTCTTTTTTTTTGAGTAATATAATTGTAATGTGTTATTATTAGCATAATTTTAAAGATCGCATAACAACCAGTATCAGCTAATATTATTTTTCTTTATTAGCGTGATCCTGTATCGGTCAATATTATTTTCTTTTGTTAGCGTGATTCTCTATCGATCAGTATTATTTTTCTTTGTTAGCATAATCTTGTTAGAATGATTTTAGGAATCACATAACAACTCATATCAGCAAGTATTATTTTTTTTTATAAGTATGATTTTATATCATGCATATATTATTTTTTTTGTATGGAGTCTGTACATGAGTATATATAACTTTTGAGATATATCAAATATAATGGAATAGAGATTTTTTTTTTTTTGGTGCAAATATTTTGGCAGCTATCATCAGGGTTTGGTTCCTTAACCTCTCAATAGTGGGATTTTGACTTTAGTACCATTCTCCTACCATGAGAATAAGAGAGAAGCAGCAATTCTCCTTTATAAAAGTGGGATGCTAGAATCCTTTGGGCGGTGCGAACGAGGTGGGCCATGGAGAGGAGTAGGGCTCAAGCAACATAAAAAAGGAAGTAGATAGCAAGGTTATCATCATATTTTATAGTACGTAATCTTTAACAAATACAGGCTCATTACTAATAGACTAGTAGATAAGGTAGCTTTTAAAATGCCATAGGATTTGATTACGATTTGAGATTAAGTTACTTTGCCACCAAGCTAAGCCTTTCTTATTCACCCTTTTTGATGAAAGCCATCAAGTTGTAGTGATTTTTTTTATTTTTTTTGCTGAAACAGATATATTATACATAGCATAATAACTTTCGGAGTGCACCAAATAGTCCCCTCTCCCCTCAATCTTTATAAAATTAATCACGCAATCAATCATAGCCACGTGGATTAAGCACACGCAGCATGTCTCTTTCTTTTATCTCATGTCCTAATAAATTATGCCAACTAATCCCTAACATTTGAGAAGCTGCTACGTGGCAAATTGTTAACCGCAAAAGACTGCACAAGAGATAAGGAATGTGGCCTCCCGAATCCTGCCACGTCGCCCAAGTCCAAGTGCCACCGTCATCCTACCAAAAATCTTAATGTGGGGCCCATCTAGAATAAACTATTGACTGGGCCCAACCCATGAGAAGGTCATGTGGCTTAACGGAATCAAAGGGTCCCAGACCCTTTTTTTTTCCAAGGGACGTGGACGGTGGGGAATTGTGCCTTTTCTTTTGTCTTTCAAATGGACAGACCCACGAAGAGGACCAACAGATTCTACTCTGGGTCCCACCTAAGCTATTATGGTCCTACATGGACCAGGTTGCGACTCAGTCCAGCTTGCTCCAGACTCAAATCGTATGCAACATGGCTTAGTGGGTTCGGATCAAGCTTAAGTCTCTATTAGGTCCGAATCATAGTCGCATACCGTTAGAGAGAGATGCCAGCCAGCTAAGATAAGATTGAATAGTAAGATTATATTTAGTTTTGGAGATTAGATTTGAATTGAGTTAATTTTTGCAGATTAAATTGAGCATGTTCGGTTTCAATTAGGTTATCTTCGAATCCTCGCTTTGAGTAGAGGTTGGGTCTAAGGCCAGATTTAGGTTAGATTTAGGTCTATCCAAACCACTTCGACATAGGTTGCCCTAACTTCCATATATCATTCTCCCTTGTTCACCATGAGTGGGATCTTGGGTGCAAGTTCTTGCCTGTTGGTAGTCATGGGACCCAAGGGGGGGGAAATGGACAATGAGACATTAATTGGAGTTGAAATGCTCTGGATTGAAATGGCCAAGGGGTTATATAGGGGCTAAGTTGCAAAAATGTGAGTTCACACAAATAGGGTGGTTGGGAAAGGATTAAGCATGCAACAAAACAAATTCAGGGTGCAAAGAAGATAAGATTGGATGCTATATGGGTTTGTTTGGTTATTGTCCTGTTGTGTAAAATTGTGTGCCAATCTTCGTTGTGCATTCGCTATCTCGACTTGCAAAATTCTAGATATTCTCATGATATGTCACTTGGACATAATGTTATTCTAGAGAGATGTGGGATGACTCGCAGGATTTTTTCTAGCCAATCCAAAGATTGGTGGAAGTATTTACGACCGCATGTTAGAAAAAGTCATCAATAGTGACCTAGTGGGACCATCACCTGATTCCTTGCATTAGGTTACAATATTCCTAGATGCTTTTATAAGATATATTTGGCTCGTCTAAATGGCAGCTTGAATAAGATGAGGCTCAACTTATTTGAACAAACTACAAGCCCACTTATACATGAAGCAAAAATTGACATGACAAGGCACAATCAGTAGATCATCGATCCCTACATGCAAGTAGTATGATATTCCTCAAACAAAACTTTGAGTAGTGGAAACCAAAATTTGCGATAAAAATGATTTGAGCTAAGGTTGGTGTGGCTACAAGAATCAATGATTAATTACGAGCTAAGAATATGAGCAAAGCTCGACCTACCCTCACTTGTATCATGCGTGTGTAGATAAAGCTTACTCATACAGAGAGTACAATATTTATCAAAAATTAAGATAAAGAATGCTCATTTTACAACTATCTTTTCATTCCTTTTCCTCATGAAAAGATTGGAAAAAAAGGTTGGTTGATATTATACTCGACATATGCATTGTAAGGAGATGTCATGAATCTTCTTTAAATTCTTTTCATGTCATGGACATTCTCTATGTTTGTTTTTAGCCATCTAGAAAGTCCATTGAATGGAAGCTGTTGCTGGAAATTGGACCCGGGGGTGACCACTGGCTGAGAAGGAGGAGCTCCGGCGGGTGGTGCGTCGGCGGGCTGCGTCCTCCGGAGGACCTGCAAGAAGCCGGTGGCCGGGATTTCCAGCGCCGGCCCTCCGATACTTAAGTCAGAGAGGGCTTTTGTGAAGAAAGAGAGAGAGATTGCATGTAAGGTCCAAAAGCCTCTCCTTTAAAGAGGAAGAAGTTTCATTTTTATAGAAGTGCAGGGTTACCTGTGATGTGACTGGGAGAATTAATGAGTTACCATGGGTGACTGGACGGAGTTGAGTGAGTCAACTAGTTGCCATGGATGGCCTAAGATTTTGAGTAAGCTGGAGGTCCGTGGAGATCGTGCGCATTTAATTGTTGACAGCCACTCAGGCGGAGGTTGCGAGATTAGATCCTAGGAGATGAGGAGAGGAGTGGAGAGGTCTGCTTCATTCTTTGACTAGGTTTTCTTCGGACTTAAGGTCGATCAAAGCCGCAAGGCTGTGAGCTCTGAGGTCGGGCGCATTGGGGTCGGGCGCCTCTGAGGTCGGACGCCCTGAGGTCGGGCGTCTTGAGGATTGTTGCCGTAGCGCCTGTCATCACGTGCCAGCAATGCATCCACGTGCTTCGAGACAATCCATTTTTTCCCCAATATAAGCTAATCTCACCATCATTATCATCTTCTTCTCCTCCTTGGAAAATAATCCAATTTATACTATTCAAGAACTCAAACTCCAGCCTTTTAAGTTAAAACCAAGGAATGACATGATGCAATGGATGGAGCAAAGTAAAACAAATCATGAGATAAAGATAAAATACATTATGCACAGGAGTATGATCAGAAAATAATAATGCCAAAAAAATATAATAAGTCTTGGACCCTATAAGCTAAGCCTAGAACTCTTGGTCATCTGGTTGACTTGAAAAATGACCAAGTGAGAGGAACTTCTCCATGGACTATCCCTCATAATCTGACATACCCATAAAAAAAATGTAAGAAGCTGGATTCAAATTAATATTAAGTTCAGATATTAGAGGGGCATTAGTGAATTGCATTATGGGAATAGAATTATTAAGATTAGCGGAACAGGCACTACATTAGTAAAAACAGTTCAAGCTTAAAATTTAGAAGAGTATGGACATCAAGTCATATTTCTAATGGTTTAAATCTAACATACTAAGAGAGTAAGATTAGTCCTTTCGACTCATGTCAACAAATTAATTCTTCTAGCTCAACTAATAGCTTTAGATGTTTGCTGAATGTAATATACCTTAGTACACTCAGTTGGAGACCTTAGGATTGGGATGGAAGTACCCTTAGTATTGCTGAATGCAAATGAAATGCAAATGAATTGGATGATCTCTTGCTGCTATTTTTTTTTTTGGCGTTCTAGGTGGGCCAACTGACCCAAGCTTCTTTCTATGTTGAACCTAGAAACCACTTTTACCCAAGGATTAGTCAACCTTCACACACACACCTAACTCTCAAGGCCTTGGTGGGATGGAGTCCCCTTCAAGAGGATACTTACAAAGAGGGAACTGAACCTACTTAGGATTTGTTTGGTACACATAAAAAAAAAACTGAAATATTTTTTTTGGAAAGACGGCTCATGAGAATATGATGTCTCAAGAAATAGTTTTGGCATATTTGATTATTCATAAAAAAGTGGTACTTTCCAGAATGGCTTATGTTTGGTTGAACATCCACTTTTCTAAAAAAGCTGTATAAAATACATATTATACTTTTAATAAGAAAAAAGATCTTATTTTATAGATTTTGATGGCTTAAGAGTATTTTTGAGAAAAAAAAGGACCTTAATTTTCAACTGGTAGAAAAGTAGTTTTCTCATGTTTTTCATGGACTTTTGTTCCCATGGACTATGGGAATCTTATTCCTATTGAAATGTTACTTTTCTATTTCTCTCCTTTGAAAACTTTAACCAAATAAGAGACATTTTCTTGTTTTTCCGTTGACCATATTTTCTCTCTTTCTTTTTCCGCGAACCAAACGAGTCCTCATTGTTTAATGGCTAGTGGTCCAAATTAAACCTTTTCATCTACAACTTGGTGGAATAGTGGGGCATGGTTTAATGGCTAGTGGTCCAAATTAAACCTTTTCATCTACATCTTGGTGGAATACTGGGGGCATGGACACAGTAGAGCCCTCTATGAAGTAGATTTTATATCCTACACCACATGCACCATATAATTGTGCACTACGTCAATCACAAACACTCGTTTCTGCATGCCAATGATCGAGATGAGCATACAATGAATGGAGCTCATAGAAACAAACATCTATGATTGGCACAGTGCACCACCGCATCATGCACGTGGTGTGGAATATAATTTTTCTATGTAAAGAGGTTATTAACAAAGAGATAGGTCTTGACCAAGTCCTAATTTAGTGGCCAGTGGTCCAACCCTTGGAACCTAGTGTCTTTAGAAAATCCCTTAGGACCTTGTAACTTTAGTTGGGTTTTGAGCGCACAGTTCCTAGTTGAGAAGCAACTGATAAAGTGAGAGCAGTCAGATCTTGGGAGGGACTCCATGATAAAATAGCCATAGTAGCACCATGATTGATGTTAACTCCCTGTAAGCCGCCCTATAATAATTGTAGACACCCAACCAATGGCGAGGTGAGAAGGTGCATCAAAATCCAAGTGCCATCTGTGGATAATGAAATCTCTGGTCCTTTTCATTTGTGGGAGGTTTCGATGGTCATGTCATATGAGGTCGAAATCAAGCTGATCCGAAGATCCAGTGACAATTCACCTGCAATCGACCCTTCCCAGCAGCCCCAGACTCTACAAACCTTCGTCCTGTTTGATGTTACTTTTTTTTCCAAATAAAGTTTTTTTCCAAACAAAAAACAAAAAAAACCAGTGGCTTGGTTTTCTATGTTATCCAGGAAGCTGCTCTCTTTTTTTTTTTTTTTTTTTTTTTCGACATCCATTATTAAAATAGAAGAATGAAAGAAGAGAATTGTATTTCTATCTTTCTTTACAATATATAAGAGCAGTAATTATATAGTACTACAAGGTTGACGAAATTTGGTGAGGTCGATTATGTTTGGCACAATTAATCACAAATCAATCAAGATAAAGTTTGGTAAGGCTGATTAAGTTTGGCACAATCAGATTTTATGGAGGCCGACTATGTTTGGCACAATCGATCGCAAATCAATCAATGGTCCTACAATGATTCCAACAATTATTATACTTATTGTTCTAGAAAACACTGGTTTACTTTAAAATTATATATATATATATATATATATATATATATATATATATATATATATATATATATATATATATATATATATGATTTGAGTTCCTTCTAATAAGTTGACACTTGGTTGCCTTGGAAGTCCAAGTTTCAAACTATAGAGATGTGCAACTATGATACAAGTAGATACTAGCTATATCACTGGATTAAAAGAGAAAAAAAAGGCATGATAGACAGTTATGTGAATCTATTGTTCCTCTGGCATGATCGATGAATTAAAAGCTATCATGTAGCTGGTTTTTGATCTAGTGTTGATGGTTCATGGTGGGCTGGGCTGGCACATAAACTAACAATACATGGGCCTGTCTAAATGCTATTGGGCTTTGGTCGGTTTATACTAGTTTAATGGCTGGCCAGGTTGGCTTTTCACTGGTCCTTGTGGACTATTGCTCACACTATGATGGGCTTGGGCATGGTTAGGGCAGCTATATCAGTCCTCACTTGGAAGACAAAGACAAGGGGGGATATTGAGGACAATAGAAATTGTTTCAAATCCATAACCTTATTATTGCACCAAGGCTTATTATTAATATATAAAAATCATAAAAATTAATTTTGATTTTTCAAGATTTTTTAAAATAAAAATTATTTATGGCCATTCTTGGCGTATTAATCATCATAAATACTACTCCCACCACCAACATTAGCTCGACTGCTATGTACTAGCCATTAGTCACCACTGATTGCAACCACCACCAGCATCACCAACTATCATCGTCTGGTATTACCATCACCGTCGGCCGCCGCCGCCAACCATTCTCTCATTGCCCGTAATAGGTGCTAGCTGCTACCATTGTTGCTCCCTATCACCATCTCCAACACCGTCATTGGCAAAATGCAATCCAAATGACCATCCAACAAGTTTTGAGTTCTTTTTTTCTTCCTAATAAAACTAGCAGTAATACCAAATGCTATCTTAAGTTAGTATAATATGTTTGGGCTTGATTCTTAACAAAGGGTATTCAGGCTGCAGCAAAACTTGACAAGAGATGCTCCAGATGAGTTAGTTTTTCCAAGACAAACCTATTATGAAGCCAAACTAAGTTTGTGTTTGGTTATGTAACATAACCACCGCCTAAACTGAAGTGATAGGGCCATACAGGTGATCGCATGGTTCCCTTCAATCCAGAATTAAATAAAGATTGAGCCCCAAGTTGTCCAAGCCCATAGTTTAGAATTCAGGTCTCATTTGATTTGCCGGAAAATGAGGGGAGTAAGAGAGATATGAAGAAATGCCGTATATTTAGTTGGAATTTTCAAAAGAGAAAGATGAAAAGGTAACTTTTCATATAAATCAGATTCTCATATTTGATTGGAAAGAAAAATTTATATGGGATATAGAAAAACCTAATTCTCACCAACTAGATATTAGGGTATTTTTTTTCAAAAGTGTTCTTAAGCTTTTTTTAATAGAAGCGTATAAATTTTTTTTTCTTTATTAAGGGCACAACGGGTATTTTGCATAACTTGTCTAAAAAAAGTATATGCTTGACCAATCATAAGCAATACAAAAATTATTTTTCAAATAACATGTACGGGGATAAATTTTTTTAAAAAAATATTTTAAAAAAAATTCTTTCTGCAAATCAAATAACTTTGGGCAGGCCTGGCAAAGACCTTCGCCAGAATCTTCACGAGATGACAAACCGTAGCACAAACTCTATACATATAATCGTCCGAGCCCAATCCTCTCTTTCTCTCTCTTCATCCTTGAATCTTGCAAGCTATGGTGAGGTTTGAAGAGTAGAGGTTCTTCCCCTTTTTTTCCTTGCTAAGAAAAGCAAAATTTTAAAAAAGATCGATGCTAGTGACATTATGCATCTCATTCAATGGATGAATCTCTAAGATGAACAAGTGGCAGAATCAACAGATTATCTTCTTGCACAAAAGCATGCATCATGAAACTAATACATGACAAGAAGAAATGTTACAAAAACAATTAAATGTAATTGATTGGACTAGATTTATAGCAATCTATTTGACCAGTGGTCCCACCCAACACATCTAGTAGGCACCTTGGCAACCCTAACCTAAAAGGGGTACATAAGTGACGATATGTACTGCGTTATTTTTTTCATAATAACCTGAAATCAAAACAAGAGGAATCCTGGGCAACATCGAGATAAGGGTGAGAGTTGAACCTTCCAATATATGCTACAGTATTAAAATATGATCCACTTTCAAATATATTTATCTCTTTTATGGTCTATATAGGTAATTATATATACTCATTGATTGGGTAGCCGGCTTGAGCATGGCTCATATCAACGCAACACCACTTGGCTCCAATTCTATTGAAGGAAAAAAAAAGATGGGGTCTTTGAAAAACTACCTCCATAGATCACAGCTCGTATCCATAGATCGATAAACATTTACAAATAAATTTATCTTTTTTAGAATTTATTTGGATAATCCAGCATAATTGGATTAGATTTTCGGTTGGATCTGTCGATTGGTACCTAGCTTGGGCATTGCCGATATCAATACAACACCTCTACTTCAAGTTCAATTTGAGTAATAATAATAAAAAAAGACCTCAGTGAGCCTTTGAAAAAATTCTACGAGTTCTATCTTTAATCTATGGGTCTTTTTTTTTCTTTGGACCAACAAGCTCATAAGCTAAAATTTAGGCAGATCCTTAGAAAACTATGGGTTGAACAACTTATACGAAAATATTCAAATTAACTTTGTTATTTCTTTTAACAAAACAAAAGGATAACATTTTATAAAACAAACAAAATGATATTTTGGTAATTCCAATTTCCACGTGCCAATTTTCCTTTCCCTCTCCTCTCGAACAGAGGAATTAACAACATTGCTTCGTTATCAATGATGTGCAGGCTGACGCTCGTGAGATTGGTTCTCAGTAACCTGCCGATCTACCTCATGTCCAACACGATTGTTTCGAAGTCGGTGCTACTGAGGATTGAGCAGATGCTCCATAGCTTCTTGTGGGGCTCGTATGACGGCAGCACAGGGTGCACCTACTGGCCTGGGGTGTCGTATGCTATCCAACTCAAGAGGGGGGCTAGGTGTTCAGTCTCTACTCAGGAGGAAAGAGGCACTAGTCACCAAACATGCCACGAGGCTGTTCCTTAAGCCATAGAGCTTATAGAATCAAGTGATAACAACCCGGTACAACCTTGGGACCGCTGATGGGGTATTCCTACTATTTTGGCCAACATCAGATGGTAGATCGGAGACAGGCGCAGTGTGTGGATCTAGTGGAGGACCCCCGGATGGATACCTTCTGGTGAGACTTTGGCCAACCATGGTCAATATTGAGGCCGTGGGTGGGTTGCGGGTTTGTGATCTCTTCCGCCTGAATAGAACTAGATAAGACTCTAGCTGGATTGGTCACCTATTTGGAGAGCACCTTGCAGATAGAGTGCATTCATTGGTGGTTCCTAGATGCGACACCCCGAATATGGAGGGTCTGGAGTACTTTTTGCAGTCCGAGGGTCAGTGTCAGGGATATCCACAACTTATTCCAGAGTGAGTAGCGTCACAGGATGGACTGTGCCTGGATCTGGATGTTCAGTCTTCATCTGAGGGTTGCATTATTTTTGTGAAAGGTAGCTTGGGGATCCACTGACAAGGAACGTTCTGAGCAGGCGCAGACTGAGTATTTTGTCGATCTACCCTAGGTGTGAGGTAGAGGAGTCCGTGGATCACGTGTTATTCTAGTGTGATCAAGTTGTGAAGGTGTGGAGGCAGTCTAACATCCGCTAGAGGCACTACACCAGTCCAATTCATTTACCCAGGCACTCAGGAGGTGGTCTGGTATGCCTCAGACTCAGTATGTGGCCATCAGGGTAACTTATGTTGCTTATCACATTTGGCTGGCTAGAAATACTTGATTTTTTGGATAGAGCATTTCGAAACCTACGCTCATCATGGAGAAAGCCCGAATGTAGGCTACGGAGATCACCCATATTGGTCCATCGGGCCAGTTGTTGATAGCTCGAGGCACTTAAAACTCTTCTTTTGCTCATGCAGTGTCTCAAACGGTGTACATTACCTGGGAGCCTCCACCCTCGAGCTTCTTCAAGATCAACTTTGATAGATGTGTTTTGGATGGTGACAAGAGAAGTGGCAAGAGAAGTGGTGCGGGCTTCGTAATCAGGGGCTCGGACTCTAAAGTGATAGCAGCTAGAAGGAATCCGATCTACAACATCTCGATTTCTAGGACTGAGCTGAGAGGCTTGGACCAGACTGGGTGATGCACGGCATGTGCTACGAGTCAGTGCTATTCTGCCTCCCTCTCTCTGGCGTTCATTTTCTCTTGTTTCTCACAGGCAAGCGTCCAGCCGGAGGTGGCCGGGCCGAGGAGCCTCAGCCGCTCCCATCTCCCGACCCCCTCGCCGGGTTTCTTGGGTATCCGGAGGACCTCCTGTCCGGCGTCGGAGATATCCTCCGCCGCCGCTCTCTCCGGCGGCCATGGGCTTTCCCCCCTCTCCCTTTTGTCCTCTTCTCCTTCGTCCCGAAGGAGCGCCCGCTACGCCACCTCAGCTCGTGCCGAGTTGAAGGTCAGTGTACGGGAATTTGGGGTTTCATTGCTGTTCTTTTTCTTGTTCATTTTGGATTAGGGTTTCCAGAAGGATTTCTAGTAATGTTTTACTTGATGCGACATGCCCTTCTTTCTTTATCCAGTGATGGGGATTGGATTCTTGATTTATGCTATATTTGATCGCCTTGATTCTGGGAGTTAAGCTGAAACAAAGAGAAACCATTTTAATCGTTCAAGAAAAGAATGTCATGAGAACAAGATGTAATCTGCAGTGAAACCTACCATGTTTGATGGGATTTTAGTATGTTATTGCAGTATTCTTGAGAAGTTTAATGCCATTTTCTTGAACCTTTTTTTGGGGGTTTAATGGAATTTTAAGTACATATTGTAGTTTCTGTAAAATCTTTCTTTCTTTCTTTAATGTTGGAAGCTGCATTCTTCTTTGCTGTCATACTTGATTATTTTTTGATTTTCAGAATTAGGATAACACAGAAAACAAAAACTTTTCCGTTTCTGATTCTATTATGGTACTTTCAAACAATGCCGCAAGAGTTTGATGTGATCTTGACCGGAGCATATTATTTGTAATTGAATATGATTTATATGAATATGTTATTGCATTATTCTTGAAAGCTTTTTTAGGTTTTTAATGGAATTCTGTGAGCGTGGTTTGGCTAATTTGTTTGTCTTTCTTTTTAATTTGCGGAACTTGGATTCTTATCTGATGTTATGAGTTTAACTGTGTATTCTTGTGGGATCCCTTATTTTTGGAAACTTTAACAAAATAAAAAGCCTTTTCTTTCACTGGTTCTGCAGAAAAATTTCAGTCTCGTAAGATGAGAATGCCGTGAGAGTTATTAGATGTAATTCATATTGATATCTGATATTTGCAATGGAACCTAATATTCTGTTGCGGTGTATTTTGATAAATTTGTTGGGTTATGACAGAATGGGGTTTATTGGTGATGGTCACTGATATGAGCTTTTGATTTCTGTCATGATTTTTAGAGATAACAATGTTTTGGCAGAGTTTTTTGGGTTCTGATAATAGTTCTGTTCTTTTTGGAATTTCAGGAAGCTGAATTGCAGCCTAAGGTCACCAACAAAGTATTCTTTGACATTAGCATTGGGAACCCTGTGGGAAAGCTTGTCGGAAGGATTGTGATAGGGCTGTATGAGGATGATGTGCCCCAAACAGCTGAAAACTTTCGGGCTCTTTGTACAGGTTGAAAGCTAGCTTTTGTTTTTTGATACCTTTTTCATATGTTTATCATTTTTCAGTGTATTGATTTATTTCGGAGAAAATGCAGATGCAATTCTTAGTTACATGATGTTTTGTTCAGGGGAGAAAGGTTTTGGCTACAGGGGATCGACATTTCATCGTATCATCAAAGATTTCATGATCCAAGGGGGAGATTTCGAGAAGGGAAATGTATATCCTCTTTTTCCCTGTTTTCTGATTTTCATCTGCATGCTTCTGCAGAAAGTTTAAATATGGTAGTAGCTTTTATTTTTGCCACTGCAATGCATTGAAAAACTGGCACGTACTACAATCATCGCTTCTTTAGTGACACAACAGATGTTGCCATATTTTTGGCTACCTTATGTATTAGAATATCAATCTAATATATCATGTTCATCTTCTACATACTTCTATGTTTCCAGCTGTGAGTAATAAACTTGAAATAATGGAATTTCTATGGTTGTTGAATTAAACATTAAAGAAGATATAATTTTGTTGCTTAATGATTCATGAAAAATTAATGCTCCTCATCTTTTCATGATAAATCATGAAAAACAAAATAGTTGATTGTAAATGTTCCATTCCTTATTCATCTTCTTATAACTAGTTCATGAAAATATAAAACTGAACACTCAGAATTGACAACTTTGGACTTGAAAAAAAATTGAAAGTCATACTACATCATGAGAACAACATGATTCATACTCATGAATGTTGAATTCCTTGTCTATGGTGTGTTAGATATGGGAGAACTGACAATTTAACTAGTTATTAAAAATTAAATAGCACGAATTATTCATGAAATTTTATGGGGGCTTATGTAAATAACATGAATGTTGAATGTTAGATGGGAGAGGACTGACAAAATATGTGCTTATTAAAACAAATGGATTTATTCTTCTTCTAAGTAACAATCCTTTTGTTATTCTCATAAGCATCGAACAAAAGAATTTATGACATAGCTCTGTATGTTCTATTGTCAAATAAGAAAAGTGCCACTGCTCTAAATTAAACTAAGCAAAAATGAGATTATCATTGGAATGACTCCTTTCCTCCCTGTTGTCCTCTGCCTTATATTAAATGGAGTTTCTAGCTGGCTGAATTAAAGTTGTGTGAGCTTTTAGAATAGATACATATGGGAATTTAAGGTTTGGACCAGTTTAGATTTGACTTTAGTGGAGGGGTGTGATTCATGGAATTTTGATTGTAAGGTATTTGGCCAGGTCATGGAATTTATAAAGGATTTCAAATTTGTCTTTCTAGTTCTTGTTTTTTAATGGATATGCATAGTTGCATGCGGATTTGTGGAGGTACTAAGACCAGCAAGGGGTGAGCAACATCTTCTCCCAAGCAAAAGTTGGAAAATGACAAGGTAGTGGGAGGGCCAGAGGGGTCTGACGGAAAGGGCAAGTTGGTTTTGACATTTATCACTCAATGGTCAATTGTAAGCTTATTACTTGTGAATGCATGTTGCTTAATAAAGGGGATGATTAAAGAGGATAAAAGAGGGGGGAAATGAAGGAAGAATAAAAGAAAGGGAGTCATGCGTCTGGCTTTGGGATGGTTATTTCTCTATTCCAAACAGGGGTTAAGAACAAGATTTCTCTAATTGCTTTTGTGACACATGATTTATTTATGAGTTTCTCAAATAAATGTTATAGTTTGTAAATTTAGTGATTCATATTGCATTTGCTTTCTTAGAAACTTTTGAGATATGATAATTGATAATTTTTAAGAAATTAGGAAACATCAGTATCATGCTTGAAATCCATGGTTCATGTAAGATTGATTAAAATACACAGAGATTTCATTTGGTTATAAAGAGTGGGTTGGGAGAGTTGTTATCTGTTTTGGAGTGTCTATATATCTTATTATTAAGGCTTTGGAAAATCTTGAATTTTGTAGTTAGATGATTGATTAGCAGAATATTGTTTGGAAGTCATTCTACTCTAAATGCGCATTCATTGTTCTCGTATTCCATCTTTACTCTTTTCTTGTCTCTTATATATAAAGTGGGACGCACTGTTTATCTCTTTTCCCACAATTCTTTTTGTTATGGATTAAAGTAGTACCTATGATGCCTTTTTAGCCATGGGTTGGCATAGCGTACACACCCACTGTGTGGATATGCTGATGCTGTTGACATTGCAAAGCTTGTTTTGCAACGAGGGTTTCTAGGATTATGGGAAATGTTAGGTTGTCGGAAGCATGAGTTCTCAAGGCCATTGGGGGTTCAAGGATTCCGTTTGCTGGGTTTGAGCATAGAAGAGAAGGATATGAGAGGCTATGAGGGGGAGAGAGAGATGCAGGGGAGGGGGAGAGAGAGATGCAGGGGAGGGGGGAGAGAGAGAGAGAGAGAGAGAGAGAGAGAGAGAGAGAGAGAGAGAGGGGAGGAAAGGAGGAAGAGGGAAGGAAAGGCAATCAGAGAGGAGACATGGGGAGTATTTGAAGGAAGGGGTTGCTCTCTTTTCAAACACTGGTTAACTCAACTTACAACCCAAGACTGGATTCTCGTTGCTTGGTCTAATGCAATAAGACATGGTGGCATGGTTGAGAAACATAGGGCAGAGAAGCATAACCAACAACTAATAAGAGAAGAAGACTCATAAAAAAGCTATAGAAGGTGGAATAACAAGATCATGTAAAAGTCACACGATTGTGAAAAATACTAAGCCCGTTATTCTTCTTTGTGATCCCTTTCTAATTGGATAATATTTGTGTAAATATTTACATATTGTTTAACAGAATAGCTGTTTTAAGATTTGTAAGAGTTTTTAAATGTTTATGAGACGCAGAAGTAACTCAATGCTTGAATTAATTTTCTGTGAATTTTAGGAGATTATAAGTATATCTGGTTTTAGAAATTCAGCCATTGTCCCAACATTACAAACACGAAATTACTGAAATCAACTGTGAGCAATATATTAAAAAATAGATCACGGGCATGTAGCGGCTGGGAGGTTGCATAGAGGATAGGATAACGGGCACTGTAAAACCGAAGTAGGTTGTTAAAACAGATCAATGCTTTCTTTTGTTATCAAAAACAATAGTTCATATCAACTTCGCGCGAAACAAGAAAGCAAGGGCAAAGCTATAAAACATCATCAATGCAATATCATAATATGATATCAACATTCATATAATATAAACGTCCACAATCTAATAACAAGTATCATCGTCTACCACAGATAGTAAGATCACTCAAAAGATAGATGTCCACAATTACACACCATGAACCATAGAAGAAACGACTCCACAATCATATTCATATAATATAATGCACCAAATAAAACATTATTATCAATGGATAAGAGACTCCACTGGAGTCTAGACAAAAAAAGTCAAATGACAAATGGATGGTCGGCTATCTTAATGATCAATCATCTACCACTTCAATGAGATCTATTCCTTTAACATCAAAAGTAGAGGAATTCGGGTCGTCCATTTTAACATATTCTGCCTCGCATGACTCTGATAACTTAAACTCAAACTCATCAATCTTTACATTTTGATTCTTTGATTTCTTTGATTGTGAAGATGAAGTTGTGGTTGCTGCAGCTCCAACATCTTTAGATCTAACTATCCTCCTTGTGTACCTCTTATGAGTGTGAAAGCCTTCCTCTGTTCTCTTTAATGAGCTTGGTGGTGTGCCAGCTACGGAACGCCAATGATGGAGCTTCAACTTTGGAGCTTTGGTGGCACAACACTAGGAGGAATGCCTCTGTTCTTCTCTTCTCTTCTCCTCTTCTTTCCCACTCTTTTTTTTAAATAGGGCATCAAATAAGTGAATTGACCTTTCTTTTAATAAACTTCTGAACTGGTCTGCTTAGTTGTTGAACCAATCCTATTAGAACCAGTCTAACCTCATTTGAACACGTTGTTAGAATTTACGATCCATGATCAGGATCTTATGATCCAAATCAAAATGGCCTAAACAATCTTGAGTCCCTTAGATCATAATTACCAAACTGATCATGCTATTTGCATGTGAAATCATGCGGAAATCCATTTACATAAATTATCATCTCTAATAGATTCAAGCCTATAAAATTGGCAAACTTGTTACAATTTTTAACTTCTAAAAATAAAAATAAAGAAAACTAAGAGTTCATAGAATCAAGAGGCGATTTTGATATTTTTACTACCATTCCTTGAACACTTTATTTCTAAAATATTCTACCTAAAAGGATATTTAAATTGATTGTTATATATATATATATATATATATATATATATATATATATATATATATAATTCTAAATAATTAGACATATTAAATGCCCTGTTGGACATGTTACATACGGATTTATGATGATGGAATCTACACTACTTATATGGATGGCCTTTTTTTTTCATTCATCTACATGGTAATTTACTTATTCTTCAATGTTTAATATTTGTTAATATTTTTAAATTTTTAAGAAATTAAAAATTTTATGATTCACAATTTGATCCATGATTAGCTCCAATCTAGCCCCCTACAATTTATGACTTGATGGAACATAGTGTCCATTATAGAGAATTAGTTTAGCAGCTGCTATAGCGTATTTTCACTCCCTATACTGGGGTGCTATAGGTCCTATATGAAGTTTCCATGGCACATAGCATAGCAGTTTTCATTGAAACCACTAAAGCTGCTGTAATAGCTGATTTTTAAAACACTGACTTAAGAGGCAATGGAATTACCTGTATTTGAGAGATAGATAGATAGATAGAGAGAGAGAGAGAGAGAAACTTAAGGCTGGTGGAAGAGCTGGAGCAAGATTTGGAGAAGTTTTGGAGAAACAAGGGAAACGTGTTAGTTTTCGTAACTAGCGGTAGATGAAAGGATGAGGGGCATGTGGTGCTTGTCAAATTGGAAATTCCTCGCTGAGCCCTTAGAGGAAAATGGGATAGAGAAAGGTTTTGTTTTTCAGCATGAGGAATAAGGGAGAAGTGACAGGAGGAAGAAAAGAGGGATGAAGAGTCTAATGATAATGGTGTTAAAATAAAATTGTAAATAATTCTATAAAAATCTGTTGATGCTTATTTACAAAATCTTGTGAGGTAGCTGCCTCAAGATATTGTCAGCAGCCCATTAAATATATGCTTTATGGGCAACTCTTGTAAGCATACAGAGCAAACAATTGTTGCATATTGTTCTTGTTATCGATGTAGCCTTGCCCTATGTGCCTTTGCTTATATATATAATTTGTGCCTTTGCTTATATATATAATGACACACGTACACACATAGTTCATACATATATATGCATTCACATATACATGTATATGGGCATACTTAAACACGCACCTAATATGGTATGATTTACTGTTCCTTGTTTTCTGCCAGCATAAGTTGCATCTCAAAATCCATCCTTTTTACTTCTTTTGCAGTAGAGTGAATATGGTGCAAGTTAGGAAAAATCCTAGCTTGGCCATATGAGGAAATATATGAAGCATGAACAAGGATAACAGATACGGATATGACATGTTATGGACACACCGATATGACAAACTTTGAAGATGTAAAATGTAAGATTTGCTACTAGGATACATCAATGACTATGTATATATGTATGTATGTATCTTATACATACATGTGCGCACATAGATATGTATATAATATATGTATATAAAGAAAATACATAAAGAATAATAGGTCATTAAAATAACTGTCCGTACTTTAAACAAGAGCATCAATTTTCACAATTGGTGGCAAGTACAATTTAGATCACAAAAAATATAGGATATTTTGTTTTTCTCCAGTACAATACACTTTCAATTTCATCTTGCAATGCCATGCACTTCTTCTTACTATGTTTGTCCTGTCTCTGCACACGTTTTCCATGTGGTGTTTAAGAACTCCTATTCATTTTCTTAATGTCCATTTTTTTTGAATAAAAAAATTTCACCAGTTGTATTTGGCTAATTTAGTTGAATAATGCAATTCCCCTATTACTGGGAAGGTTGATTCAAACCTTGCAGCGGGCTTGGGATTATACTATTAAATCCATCACCTAAAACCCATCTCCTTCAAGCTGGTATTGTTACTTTTGTAGGGTCCCAATTGAAATCTGGGTAAATGATAGTTGATTAAATGCCCACCGACGTAATTCACTTTCATCTTGGCCTGATTATTTATTCACTACGACCTTATACTCTATATAATATGATGTGCATTATATTTGACTAAGAACAATTTCAAATTATCCTCCTGTACTCACTTCTTCTGCATATGCGAGCACATGCTGTAACTAGAGTGCAGCTTAAGTTGTGCACAACCTTGTTTCTCAGAAGTAAACAGCAAGGAGTTTCACACCTCTCCAACATATTTTGGTATTCAGTGAATCTCAAGCTTGGAGTACTTGTACTGCTTGTATTTTGCCTTTGTATTTTTTTTCTTTCAGTTGTAAACATTGTGACTATTCATATTTCCCATCCCTTCATATTGTTATATAAGATGGAATGTTGCTCTTCAACATGCTTCTTTGTTTTATGTTACATGAATTTAAGAATCATTGCTGACACAAAGTTATAATCACATATCATTTCAGTAAAGAACTTTTTGTGTATTTTTGATTTTTTGGAACTTTGTAACCAAATATGTAAATCCTCCTATTATGGTACGCCGTACCATACCAAATTGGATGGTATGGAGTGTATGTTGTACCAATTCGGTACCAATATAGGGTATGAAGGGTGTACCAACACTCGGTATGTTGAACGGGCCCTGTACCATACCATACTGATACAATAATAGCTAGTGCTGGTACGGGGCCTGGTACCGAGACGGCGTACCTTGCCTCCAATAGTTTGAATTCTTATGAAGGGTATGTGCCTTTTGACTTCATATTTTTAGGAGGTTCTTGCATGTTTTTAGACTTTGCTATTTGCTCATGACACAAATGAAGCTTATTTTCCCCCCTTGTTTATAGATATGGTACTAAGTTGTGGTCCTATTTTTTATATATAATACTATAGTATTTATTTCACTTATATAAGAAACCCAACTCAACTCAATTCAACTAAGCCTTAATCCCAAACTAGTTAGGGTTGGCTACACGAATCCTTTTCCTCCATTCTGCTTAGTTCAGGACCATATTTTCTGAAAAATGTTGAGATACCAAGTCCTTCCTCATCCCATGCGATTTCATTTTTTCTCTACTTCTCTTTCCTTCTACATATATGAAATCACTCCATACTGGTGTATCTCTCGGCCTACACTGTACATGTCCAAACTATCTAAATCGTTCTTCCATTTTGTCCTCAATTGGTACTCCTACCTTTTTGCAAATTGACTTCATTTTTTACTTTAACTTTTTTTGTATTATTACACATTCATCTCAACATTCTTATTTCGGCTACACTCATCTTGCATATATGTTGTTTTTTAACTCCTCCATATTCTATACCATGCAATATATCTAGTCGTATGGCTGTTTTGTCATTTTTTTCTTCAACTTGGTAGGTATCCTATAAACATATAATATCCTAATTGCACTTCTTCATTTTATTATCTTGCTTTAGGGCTCGTTTGGTTCGCGGGAAAAGAAGGGGGGAAAGTGTGGTCAACGGGAAAGTAATGAGATGCCTCTTGTTTGGTTGGAGTTTTCAAAGGAGAGAGAAGGGAAAGTTATATTCCCATGGGAATGTGATTCCCACATTTCATGGGAAAGTCTTTCCCATGAGAAACATGGGAAAGTTACTTTCCCATGAGGCGGGAATCACTCTATTTTTACTTTTTCCCAAAAAGTCCCTTCAGCATTAAAGAAGCATTAAAGAGGCATTAAAAATCTAATTTTTATTAAGGGCATAATAGGAATTATATATAACTTTCCTAGGAAAGTGGATGGCCAACCAAACATAAGCACCTTGGAAATTTGTCACTTTCCCATGGTCAACCAAACATGCCAAAAATACTTTCCTAGGCATCCTCTTCCTAGGAATTTGTTTCCCAGGAATCATATTCCTAGGAAGGAAAATGCTTCCCGCGAACCAAACGAGCCCTTAGTTCCATGGAAAACATCCTTTTTAATCTCTCTTTCCTTATGAATAGTCAACTCTAAATACCTAAAATGATCACTCTTAGGAACTTCATAATCCTCAATTTTCACTCCACCTTCATCTCTGTTTTTGATAACATTTCATATGTTCTATCTTGGTTGTACTTAACCTAAATCCTTGTATTCTAATGCACTGCTCTATGATTCTAATCTACAATTAAACCCGACCTAATTTTATCCACTAAGACTATATCATCCCCAAATACCATGCACCGAGGAATATCGTTCTGAATATGCCTAGTTAGTTCATTCATAAGTAATGCAGAAAGTTAAGGATTTAAAGTAGTTCCCTAGTGTAAACTTGTTGTGATCGGAAACTCACTCATATTATCACTAGTAGTTTTCACACTAGCAACCGCTTGATCGTATTTGATCTGAATCACATTAATATATTTAATGGAAGCTCTTTTCTTTTCTAACACCTAGACTTCTATAGCGACTCTATTATATGCTTCCTCTAGATCAATAAACCATATAAAGATCTTGTCCCATTTCTCTATACCTCTACATTAACCTCCAAAAGCGAAAAAATGGCTTCCATAGTTGATCTTCCTAGTATAAAACCAAATTGGTTCTCTAATATTTTTATGTTATATCTCAATATGTGCTCAATCACCCTCTTCCAAAGTTTCATAGTATAGCTTATGAGTAATGCCAAATAATTAGAACAATTTGAATATCACTTC
Organism: Phoenix dactylifera; assembly: GCF_009389715.1. Taxonomy (NCBI): domain Eukaryota; kingdom Viridiplantae; phylum Streptophyta; class Magnoliopsida; order Arecales; family Arecaceae; genus Phoenix; species Phoenix dactylifera. Next base: position 5,035,204 of record NC_052405.1, on the reverse strand, counting down.
TTATAAATTGGTAGTACAGTGCTTTTCACTTATTTAAGAAAGTAAACAGTAATTCTTTTCTAAGGTCTATCTCATATAACATTCAAAATTTGGTGAACATCGACCTTTGTCATATTATGAATGTCTTAAAATTGCTTTTGTATTAATTTTTTAAGGAATTATTATTTGCCAAGTATCATAGTTATTTATTGATTCACAAAAAAGATGTTATAGTCAAATATTCCGATTCTTTGGGGTTCCAACCAAATAAATATGGTTAAGGCAAGTCCAGAATGTATATATATTTTTTTTTCAAGAATGTGTTTTTCAGTTCTTGTTGACCACTTATAAAATATATGGTATGCAGTTGCTTCTGTTTGTCATCATGTTATATGGCATTGTGTACCAGTTTGTCAACCCAAAATATTTACTCAACTTATCTAAGAGAGCAAACAGTAAAATTCTATAAGTTTTAGTATTATCAAAGAAACAATGTGCAATATGCACTGAGAATGTTTAGTAAAAAAAAAAAAGTTGTAACTTTACATTTGTGACAAGAATTCAAATGTGACAATTGTAAAGTAAAATATGATTGGTAACAATGCAACATGCATCACGTATCAGTAAGGAAATCCATGAGGAGCTCGAGTTGTTGATCTCATTGCGTGGGAATTGATAAAGCTTGATCCTTCTGAAAATAGTTTCATTAGCTAGCTCATTATTGTAGATCTTGGTGGATGAGACCATGATATAAAGTTGGCTGTCTAAATTAGATCACATTAGTATGTTGTTACCCCCCTTGTTACCCACACCATTTGCCCTCTCGCACGCCTCCTTGCTCCCACTGCACAGTGGCCAGTATGGACCCACAGTCTTACTGATGCAGTGTGAGGTCTGGTGCGTATTCCAATTGAACACACATCACATGGAGGGTAATAACCTCCAGGCAACAGAGGATCCGCACTCCAAAATCGTAGATCTAGCAATTTGATTATCCTTGAAAAAAAGTTAAGCAAAGAAAGCAAAGTCAGAATCACGTACTGTTTCTTTCTTGAGGGGAAGAATCACAGTGTTTCAGATAAAAGAAACACTCACAGGCACAAAGAGATACAGGCCCCATATTGACCCCTATTGATCCATGTCAAGAAAAGAGTTGTATGGAAATCTTTTGAGATTCTTGAAAGATATAGAATATTGTTTTGTCTGGGAGAACTTCAGCAATATATCCGTTTCTTCATGGTCTTCTTCAGTGTTAAATCTTCTTTATTTAGACATTTCTCATTTCTCTTTTGTATTCCACTCTGCTCAAGTCATCATATCTGCTAATGATTCTGCATCACTAATTTGCTAAGTATGTTATATCAGTTGGTAGAAATGGTTAATGATTTAGGGCTGTTTAGGCTAAAAAGTTTGAAGTCCATTTTCCATTGTGTTTGATGAAGTAGTCACAATCTGGCATAACAAGTATTTCCATTTTGATCCTATCTTGCTATAGGTTGTGTGCATCTATTACTGAAAAGTGAAAACTATAACCAGCTTATGCGTGGACAAATATAGTAGCTCACAATATGTTTGTATGCATCTGTGTATCTTTGGGCAATCATTTACTTGAGAACAGGATTATAACCATGCAATAAGTTTGCCGAAATATTACTGTCCTGTTGCTCTTGATGGCACATATTTAGAATATATTATGCGGCCTTTGGCAGATGTTTGTCTCTTAAACACACATAAACAAACACGGGCATGGGCATATGCACATGCAGACACATGCACATGCAAACATTAAAAAGTAGTAGTTACCATCTTTCCTTTTAAACTAAGTTTCAGAATGTTTGTAGTTGCGTGTGTCAATGTTGGATAAAGTTTGGGTTCTCTAGGCTTGTGGATGCACATGTCTAGGGGTAATACCCCTTATCCAGTTATCCTCTCTTTCTAGGGCCTTGGATTGCTGGGACCATAACTAGGTAATGGCCCTTTATTTCGTTTATCGTGGGTTATAGTATTGGACTGTTATTTTCTTTGATTCCATCTTAATGGCAGCATTAGTCTCAAGTTTTAAGATGCCCTGGGAAATGCAAGTGATGACTAAACATCTCAAAAATTCCAAGCTCATTTCGTGGTTTTGAGTGTTGCTCATGCCAATTCATGCCAGCACTACCACCTGGCATTGGATTGGTACTGGATACCAGGCAAGCCACTCGATATGAAGTGCTAGCTCATATTGACATGTTCTGGTTCTGGGTCAATATGTCCTAGTATCAAGCCAAAAAGGCTCAAGAACCATCCTTATTTGTTTTACTTTATTTATCATATTTAGGTTTAGTAATATGTACTGTTTGGACAGCTGACTGCACCCCCCTGTGCTAATGGCACTTAAATCTGTATCATGTGGGACCTGGAGTGGTTAGCATGGCAAATGCCGGGCCCAACACCAACGGAAGCCAGTTCTTCATTTGCACTGTCAAGGTAACTGACCATATTATTACTCATTTGAAATTATGTTCCAAATCTGTATCCTAGTTTTGGTTCTGGTTTCCAGCAACTTTTGGATGCATCATATTGTTTTGTCATGTTATGGGGTCTAATTTATCTTGACTGGGAACTATACCATTAAATGGTGTGGTAAAGTGCAGGTTAATATTGTTACCTTGATGTCACTTTCTAAGCGTCACAGCTTTTCAACACTTAAACATGATACGGCAATTTTCAGTTTCAAAATTCTGATTTAGGTAGTGTCATGCAAGTTAGCCAGTATAGTGTACATACCTTATGCACATTATAAAGCTAATTCCTTTAAGTATTGTATTTAAGTAATAGCAATCCTGAGCAGGTTTTATTCAACTTTACATTGACAAATTCATGATCCATGGTTCATATTTAAGAATAAGTGAGCTCTTGTGTGTGCGCACATGTGTGTGGTTCCCAAGGTTCCCACTGAGATTTTGGAGGCTGATCTATTACCTCTGGACGCTTAAAGACACTTTATCAGACATTCAAGCATCCATAATGCAAGCCTTATTTCCCCTGCTATCAAATATCTTGAAAACATAAGTCTAGAAAAACTTCTCTATTGTATTTTTATGTCATAGTTATACGGAAAGATGGAACACTGACCAAGAAGCTCTTGCATGTGCTTTCGGTTCCTTAAAAAAAAAAGAAAAGAAAGAGAAAAGAATAATCCTGAAATTTGAATCACTGACTTTGGAGAACTATTTGAATAAAAATTACTGGCATATGCTTATTGCACAGGCACATTTTGATCATGTTTTGAAGGGCATGTACTAGCTCTAGTGAACTGTTTCGTGTACAGTTTTAAATTTCCCTTCAAATTTCATATTATCTTGGCTACAGGAAACCCTTTATTATTAATTTTTTTGCTTTGTTCAAGCCTCAGTTTTGTTGGTCACATTGTTATCGGGACCTGTACTGGCTCTGGTAGAGTAGTGTGCAAGCATGTGCTTGTGCTGATTGTGGGCACATGGTGGCTGCTGATCAAGCTGACAATGCAACTTGTGTATACTATTTTGGTGCAGACACCTTGGTTGGACCAGAGGCATGTTGTGTTTGGACAGGTACTCGAGGGGATGGATGTAGCGAGCGTGATCGAGTCACAAGAGGCTGACCGGGGGGACCGGCCAAAAAATAAAGCGGTCATCAGTGAATGTGGTGAGCTTCCAATGGTCTGAGCAAGGCTTGAGTACAGGACCTACCCACCTTTCTTTATTCAAGCGGGGCACCATCCTATGATCCTCCAATTTTTTTCTAGATTCAAATCTCATCCGCTAAGCATGTCATTCCAAAAGATTCAGTGGCCTCATGCGAACTAGCATTGGTATTTCCAAAATGCAAATACTGTTGATTTTAAGCTGAGCATAGTTGGAAGTGATGATCCACTTGCTGCCTGCTGTTGGGATACTGTGCAATCTTTTGGAATTGCAAATCAAATATGAAATTTGATTTTGTTGCTATAGTTCTGTTGTTGACTGGTGGAAGTTCCACGCATGGATGAGGACAGAAGCTGGTGAGCTGGTGTCATTCGTCATCAGAACCCAAGACCCCCACAGAATATTGCGGTTCAAATTCTTGAAGTGAAGCTGATGAGGGGATTTGGATCCATGTAAATACGGTTACTGATGTTGGAGGTCAGCTGATTTTAAGTTTGATGAATCGTAAGCATTTCACAGCAGTAAAATAGTAAATTGTTCCTGATACAGGATTGCATTTTTTGCCCGGTTATATCGTATCGTTTGGACTATGACTATTCTTATTGAACATCATTGGAATGCTCAAAGATTTCTCAAAGTATCTCTCTGGAGATGGGACAAATATCCTATCGCAGGCTGGAGCCAAACCAACCAAACTATGTTTCCTCCAGGCTTCAGTAGTTGGACTGAATATTGAATTTGGAGTAATCACATTGAACATGCGTTGTGCTGTCGAGGCTCTGATTGGTTTATGAATAGAAGCCGTTTGTTTAGGGCTGTTTGGTTCGCCTTTTGCTTTCTTCTTCTTTTTTTCTTTTTTTTTTTCAGAAATCCAAGAATATTGAACTTGATTGAATATTCATACATAATGAAACCCTCTTATCTTAAAATTATTTGCAACATTTTGAGTGGATATTTGGTTGTGGAATCGATTTTGGAAGATATTCCTTGTAGGGGTAGGGCATTTGGATGGTTTAGATTTTATCGTAAAGATTAAATTGCACTCACTTTTTTTCAGTGTTTACGGCGTGGGTAAGGGTAAAATGGAAATTAAAGGGAATAGTAACAGATGTATTCTAAGGTATAAGTATGCACCATTTTGGTGGGTAGACAAACACTGTATAGGCCTATACACCGTATAAGTTCCTCCTCTATGATATTTTTTTTTTTCTAATGTTTGGCGCCTCACTTATTCCGCAAGCAATCATGCTCTTCCAGCTTTTGGCGGGAAGGAATGCTTGCTGCCGACATCAATCTACAAAGGGTGCTTTGGATTGAAAGTATCTTTGACATGCTTACCATCAAACTATTCAATCAATGCGGACGTACATATTCTTCCAAAACCTATCTTATAATCTCTTTTATTAAAATAACAAATATTTGAAGCAAACAGGACTAGCTCAGAGCTCTTCTTTTGTCCATTTATGATCGAATGTATTCGGTCAAGGACTGGTTTTAGCGGTTGTAGCACAGAAAAAGGTCTTCTCTTCCTCAGTTCAGGGAATGAGTAATTGAACAATAGGTGAGGTGGCTCACAGACTAGCAGCAAGTAGGTGCAAGAACGTTAGGTTCATCTCTTTGGACTTCTTTTCTTGAACTGAGGAGACACTCATTTTTCTTGTCTTGTTTTATTTTCCCACAGCTTGCTCTTAGGCATCCTATCAGATCTTATCCCCTAGAGGAAGCATCGATGGAACGGCTGTCATCATTTAGGTCATTTCTTTCCAAAAGATCGGATCAGATAGCCGCCAAACTCAAGAGGTTTGGGGTGGAAGCTTCCCGGTTGGACGGCCGTGGTCCGGCTAATGATTGATAGTGCCAGAGGGATCTCCAAATCTGGGCCCAAGTAAGTAACGTCACTCGTGACACGAGATGGACGGCCGCTAGTGGGGGTCCCACATCATCCTACGGTGGTCCTACATCGAACAGCTGTCCGTCGCCACCACACCGAAATCTTAGTGTAGGGCCCAAAAGCCTATCGCTCGCGCTTCTCCCTCCGCCCAATAAAAACCTGCGAGATATCTTGCCGTTGTACCACATCGGTTTCCAGGAAGCGGAAAGTTTGACCCCGCCGTAGTATTAGACCGGACCGTGCCGGAAGCCTGCCCTACTTTGACTACCCTATTTTATTATTATTATTATTATTATTTTGATAAGCAGAATACATCATATTATTCTTGTCGGGTGAGTACATTCAGAAAAAATACAAAAAAAAAAACGAAGAGAGAGAGAGAGAGTGTGTGTGTGTGTGGAGTAGAGCGATAGTTCTCACAAAATCAGCCATCGAAGTGCTGCGCAACGAATGAGACGACTCAATCAGTTAAGTTATTCACTTCACAATAAGCATGAGCGACCTGAAAAGCAATACAATCTTTCAAGAGATCTTTGATGTTCCATAGCAGCGGGTGCTCGTCCCTTGCTCTCACATAATTCTGGATCCATTGATCACAGGAGCTGAGTCACCTTCCATATGGATACGTTCCGCTCCCAATTTGTCCTGCACATAAGTGATTCCTTCTCAAGCAGCTCTAAGCTCGGCTCCAAGAACAAAAATATCATAAAGATGACTACCCCCCTGCTATAATCAGTCTAGACTCAGCGTCCCTAATCACAAACCCAGTCCCTTCTCGGCCTCCCTCCTCAAGCACACTTCCGTCAAAGTTTATCTTGAGAAAACTCGAGAATGGAGGCTCCTAGAAGATGAGAGTCGTTTGAATCACTCCAAGAAATGAGTGGGGGCTCAAATGTTCCTAGCTATCCCAGATCCTTCGATAGCTTGAGGCTGGGCAAACTCCTTTGCTTGAATAATCGTCCTAGCAACCACGGTCCTCAAACTCTGTCTTTGACCCTCAAAGGTCTTGGCATTCCTATCGAACCATGTACGATATGCAACATAGGCGGTAGTGACACCCTCAAATCCCATGACTGGACTGCTAATGGATCCCTTCAAGTAATTAAGGAAAGATGCCACTGCCGTCGGAGATTGCAAGAATCCCCAATGGCTGCCTGCCAACTGCCACACCCGAGCTGCTCTTGGGCACATGATGAGCACATTCTCAACGGTCTCCTCCTCCTCCCTAAACTAGTCATAAGTGGGATGGATGCACACACCCCGCCTACTCAACACTCCCCTCGTTAGGTGGCAACCCCACGCCACCTTTCAGAGGAATAAAACGATCCAAGGGTGAACATGGAGCCTCCAAAGCCGGGCACCATCCATCAACTGAGGTGCCTCAACTCTATACAACTTCCCAAGGTCGCTAACTCTCACCTTAGATCTACAAGTTGAGCTTCATATCCTACTATCGGGTCCTCCCCTCTTAGGCACCAGAACAACTAGGATCCACTTTGCTAACTGATCACCAAATAGACGTCGGACCTAAAAATATAGGAATAAAAATATAATATTCCATTGCCATCTAACTAACTTAATCCAAAGGATGTATAATTTATAAGATTTTAGGAATAAAAATATAACCATACAAAAGACAGGAATTAATATGCAAATATAGATAATTTTAGGAACTAAATTGTGAAAAACTAATTGAAGATTTACTTTAATTTCTCTTTTTCTTAAGTAATACTAATTTACTTAGCACACAAGGTTTGTTAGCTTAACTTTTCATAAACCACATCAAGAAAAAGATACATGCTAGCTAGATTTTAAGACAAGAATCCGGCTGCAAGTTGCTTCGTATCTTTCTCTACATGTGGTCCAATTAAAAAAGGGACCGCACCCACTAGATATTTGGTTGGGTTGGTTTTGGTATGAGGTGGCACCGGATCGAAAGGTGGGCCGACAGGATCGACCAAACAGGAAAAGCGGACACGCAACTCCGGCGGTAGCACCGCTTCCCTGTCCGACCCGTCCCTTTCGGCCCTCTACGCGTGTCCCAATCTCGGCCCTCCCAACCCCGGGGCTCCAGATCACGTGATTCCGCTGGATCCGGGATCTTTATTGCTTATCGTGCCCGATTCTCCAAATCCGACCCAACAGTGGTCCACCCTGTTGCTTTATATCACTTTTATGCATTGGGATCTTGAAGGGCAACCGAACCGGGCTCGGTCCATTAATTTAAGATTGACCCGGATCCGGTAAAAACAGATGGTAAAAAGATTTGAGTGCTTATTTCTCATGACCCTTGGGATGATTCTTTGAGACAATTATCTACCAGTTGTTCATTAAAAATTTGTTCTCATGGCATTGTTGTTATTTATTTATAATCCATAAAGCAATTAGGTGACAACTAGGAAAATGCACTTGCTAGTTGGGGGATATCGTTATGTAAACTATATGACAATCTTGGATATATATATATATATATATATATATATAGCTATTCCAATGCAACGCCAATCCTCATAATTTGTGTGTTCATGAGATCTTTCTGTCCGTCCATCTTCCACGTATCTGCATCTCATGTTTCCGCTCTCTCTATATATTTTAAAAGATAAAAATCCTAATAGCTCGGAGGTTCCAATCTTTTCTTTAACATTTTATCATTATTATTTGTTTAAATATTTTATTTATCTATCTTTCCATGCATTTGCATCTCATGTTTCTGCTATCTCTATATATTTTAAAAGGTAAAAACCCTAATTGATCGAAGGTTACAATCTTTTTCTTAACATTTTATTATTATTATTTGTTTAAATATTATTTAGCATTTATTTGCATAAGTAATGTCTTTTTATTTACTATTTGTTCGATAAATCCTAATTTTTTTAAAAAAACAAACACATGCATCATACCAGTATTTGTCTTGCTGCTTGTGTCACATCCAATCCCTACCTATAAATAAATAGTAAATTAGTCTTGTATTTGATTCCCAAGTTCATATCGGTGCTTGATTAAATTCTTCTATGGATGGTAGGCTAGCTAGGTTCCTATCTTTAATCTTCTAGCTTATTTCATTAACTTATGTCAATTTTAATAGTATCCTTTAGCAACTAATCTTGTTATATATATATATATAGGATTTTGATCATCTTAACTTAGACAATGGAGGGCTTATCTATCATCCAATGACAGCCATCCTTGATTGACATGACTGTCATGATTAGATGGGATCCATGGGCAGTGCACCTCGTCGAAGAACACCAGTTTTATTCAATCATGGCTATTAAGTTACCATGGATGGCCATGATAACAAGACAAGCCCCAGCTAGTCAAGAGGATCCTCATATATATTTTCTTTTCTCTTTTTTAAAAAAGGGTGATAGATGTCTCAAAGTAAGGCTATAAGATTAGGTAGCTCAAACCACTTAATGAGAGATTACAGACTAGTAGTATCTTCACCTAAATAATCATCAAATATGACATACTTGAACAATCCTCTAGCCATCCTGTACTTAGAATCTCATTTCTCACATCAACGGCTACCAGACAATATATAACTATGCTCCCTCACTTGTAATAATATAAGAAATCTTGCAGTTTACCTCCAATCATAGTGATCCATCCGAAAACCAATCATAGTGACTATTTTTTAATGATAGTTTGTGTTAAAATAATTTTAGGGATCACATAACAACCTCATCACTCATAATATTTTTCTTTATCAGTATGATTCTGTGTAAACAAGAATGGAAAAAAAGGGGCTCCAACGGGAGCAAATCCTACATGCCTTTTTAGAGCTTGGTCTCGGGCATCTTCTCTCCAAAGCCCGCTCTCCTTGCTTGCTCACTGCCCTTGCTGCTGCTAGCTTTCGACTTATATTAATTTTTTTTGTTAGTATAATTTTGTTAGAGTAATTTTAGGGATCACATGACAACCAATTTCAGCCTATATTATTTTTCATTTATGGAGTCTATACACGAGTATATATAACTCCTGAGTTGTACTTGTTGCGGGGGGAACCTAAACATAGTCCCACATCGGCTAGTAGCGGAAATGTTCTGTGCCTTAAATGAGAGGTGGAAATCCTTTCCTCTCGAGGGCCCTTTTGTGGGACAAAATCGTGAAGGCACCAGTCTCCCCCTGTCAGCGCTGGATGCGCGGGCCGGAGTGCCCAAAGCGGACAATACCTCAGGAGGAACGCAGTCCTTTTTCTCTGCTAGCTTAATGTGGGGTATGCTGTTCAACAATTTGGATCCTAATTGGTCTGGCTCAGAAAGAATTTTTAGCTTGATTGAGAATCACAAAATGGAGCCTGTTTATTACTGTAAGGCGAGTCTCTCCTTGGCAAGGGTATATTCCAGAAGAGCCCAGTGGTTGGTGGGAGAACTTGCACGCATGGAGGATAAGGTGTCCCAATTAGGTGGCTAGACTTGGGGGGGTCTTCTTGGTAGGTGGTCGGTTTCCATAATGGGAAAAGGACCCCACAAGAGGCCACACGAAAAAAGTTACCCTTCCCAACACGTGTGAGACGAGATGAAGAGGACATGCATTCATGGGGGACCAGCAGCCGGATGTGATGTGATTGGCTGGAGGGTGGCATATATCCATCACCATGGCCTCCTTCCATAGTTGGCAATCATCAGCATATCAAGGTCTTGACCCCTCCATGATCTCCATCTTGAGTTTCTCACATGCTCACTGGTCACCAGATGACATCAACATGATTTCATATACCATTGATTGTCAAATGTTGGTGATGGATATGATATCTCATTTGATGAATAAATTGTGTCACATTTTTTGCTTGGAATGTTGGTTTCATAATTTGTTACATAAATTACAAAAACCTCCTCGAGATTTACAATTGTTACGCTTACATCTGATAGTTTGTAAAGTATCCAGCTAAATTAATGGTGTTAGTAAAACCGTTGAGCTTTGTGTGAAAAGGAGGACACACACGATTTCTTATATCGTAAGGTGGTTGTTATGTCACTTTAGGTTATTTCAATCATTTTTTAAATCTTTTTCTAATATGGTATTTGGATTCTATTTAAGGTTAACAATTTGATTAATATTCTATTAAGTTATGGGTTAGAGTGTCGGATAAAAATAAACCTCAAGGGATAAGTGAAAGTTTTTTAAATTATCGAGTGTAAGTATAATTTACTCCTAATCTCAAAAGAGAAGGAGATATAAAATGTGAAAAGTTATATTAATGCATGCTTTGTCTACCATGCTTTTCGTCTTTAAAGCATCAACTAACCCGTCTTAATTGAAGACGATAACTAGAAAACATCAAAGATGGCTACTTAAGAAAAGAAGGAATGTCAAGCAAAGATATAGGAACATGGTGCGGGGTCGAGTTTTTCATATTAAACCTGGACAGATTTGCGAATTGCGATGCCTATCTCCTTGGTCAAAAATATTTATTCCATGGCTATCTCTTCCTAAGAGGAGGGGGACTAGCCTTTAATCAAAGTATGAAGGCCTATGATTATTTCAGAAATATGCTTTTGCTCTGTCTTTTTTTTAAAAAAACTTCATGTGTGTGTTTTTGTTGGAGTGAAGGGGGAGGGAAATTCCATCCAATGCTTTTGCTGATTTCAGCAATTACCTGTTCAAGTATCCTATGCCGCAGTCTCTACCTGTTCAAGTATTCCAACTATTTATCCAGAGAATATAACGTTTTAGATTTTAACTTTCCATTACCCTTCTGCTCCATTCCACATACTTACTGGAGTAACTCAAAATCCCTTTCCTGTCTATGGTATTGTCATAGTTCAATTCTAGCAGATCCAGTAAAGCTTTAGCTGACTTATTGTTTTCTATCCATTCATTACCACATGTACAGAAAAATGCATGAAAATATTTGGACAAGGCAGGGAAAGAGATTGACAGAACTTATAACTCAAACCATAAGAAGCTTTCTACATTAATATTTGTCAGCCAAGGAAGAAGTTTTCTGAAATGTTGCAAAATAGCATAGTTAGACAAAAAGTTTCAGAATTTTTTTTTCCTTTAGTGTTCACATCGATAGGGGACCGGACCAAGGAAGAGAATCCATTCTATTTACAGCATCCAACAATTCTTTTCCCTTGTAATCTTACAGAGCCATTGGCATTCATTCAAGGCCTAAGCCAAGATGAAAGGAAGTTCAACTAGTTTATGTTCGGAAACTAGTACATGCTGAATGCTTAACTTGGCTATTTTTACATGCGAATTCCATGCAAATCAGAAGGTTACCTGATCTCAAGAGCCTGATCTAATAAAACCCAAGCTGTAGAGGAATTTCTCCGATCTGGACCTGAAAAGGTTACCTAATGAGAACTTCCCACCATCCTGCGGCGAAGATTTCGAATACATGTCATCCTTTACATGAAGAATTGTCTCCCCTATTTCATTCCTTAAAGCCTCAATTGTTTGGCTTTGAACTGGATTCCCTGATGCATCCATGACATAGAACACATTCACAGCTTGAGAGCCCCTTGTGGAGACCTCTGCGCAGGTGACTGTGAGCCCATTTTCTCTAAATATTCGGGTAACGTCGGAGAGTAGGCCGATCCTGTCATCGCAGCAGAGCTCTAGTCTCACACCCTGGATTGTGGAAGCAATGTTGACATCAGTTCAGGATAGTTTTCATTGTGAAAGAGAACTCTTTACCAATTCTCTATTATCACATACCTCTGTGTTTCTCCTTTTAATTGCAGCCTCCAAGCAAAGAATTAGCCGCCGCCGCTCCGCTTCCGAGCTAATGGGGAATCCATCCAGGTGCCTAATGTAGTACTCCTGCATCATATGAAACACATAAATTTCATTCAATGTCGCTTCATTCATAGGCATCACATGCAAGCTAATGACATGATGATCATAATGCTGAATGCTCTTTTCCTCTTGATGTAAACAGTGGGGGTTGTTTGCAATGAGTTTGAGGGAAACCTGATATGCTTCTGGCCCTTCAGCAATCAAGGTTGCATGGAATACAACATACTGCATATCAGTTAGAGTGCAAACAGTGTCGAAAAGCAGTTTAGGCCGATCTTTGCACCTCACATTCACCACCGAATATCCTTTGTCGCTGCAATTCTCGACGGTCACCAGGAGCTTGCTCCGATCACTTGGGGACTCTTCCTCATCGACATCGCCCCGATCATAGTCACGGTCGGCATACATCATCTGATGCAGCCTCCTCTCAGTGTGGGTCACCCCTAAGGAGATGGCAGTCTTCGCGCTTCGTTTGTCTGGATTTCCTTTCAGCACATAGCGAAGAAGTAGCTTGATCTTAGAAAGGTGGTCAGCATCATCAATTGCTCCTCCAGTAGCTTCATCAGTGATGTATACCACTGATGCCATTCTTGAGTTGTGGGTCCAGACCTCTGCAGCCACCACATTGCACTTGAGGTCTGTGAGAACAGCAAAGACCTCAGAGAGCAGCCCTGGCCGGTTTCTGCCGATCAATTCGATCGTTGTGTGCGCCGCAGAGGCTTGGACACCTACCGTTCTTCTTAATAACCACAAATCAAATGCTTTTGCTCCTAGTGACTGCAAGATGATGGTCAGCACTGAAACAAGTTAAATCCCCTGAGCTTGGAACATATTATCAGTAACTACTATCCACAACAAAATGGAAGGAACTATTGAGTCATGCCAAACTAAAATAGTATCTTGCAACAAAAGCTCAAAAAAAAAAAAAAACACTCGGTTCTCATCAATTACCACTGCTCTGAAATATTTGTTTATATTCCCTTATATCTAAGAAAACTTTAGGAAAAGAGAAACAGCTCAACTGAGTCATAATTCCTGACAAGGTATTGGATAGAAGAACAACCTTACATCTGCGTGCTAATTGAAGACCAATATAAGACATTTCATTTGACTCTAATCTAAAAAAAATCCTCATGTTTAGTAAGACAAATATACATTTGTATGCCCAATACAGAGTAAACAGCTATAAAAGAAGTTACATATTCTTGAAAACATAATAAAGAGTTAGCAATTTTAAATGACAAATGGGATTCACAGTCTTACTTGTTGAATTCGATCGATGACTTCGCTACCATGTAGCTTATTCCCATCTTGGTCGACAACATGGAACACTACAAATGGCAGTAGTAAAGAATTTTTTTTTTAAAAAACGAAAGAAGATTAAAAACGAAAGAAGGGAATTGAGAGGCCTACCATCCATAAACCACTCTCCATCAGAGGAAATATATGCTCTTCTAATGGTGAGGTTGAGATCAGTTAAGGCTTGCACAACTTCTAGCAAACTCCCATGCCTGTTAACACTGTCCACCTGCATTGAAACAGAGCCGAACCTCTCAAATCCAAAGCCTAATAAGACATAAACCCAAACACCACCCCACCCCCAAAAACAAAGGCCAAAACTACGCAGCTGACCTTCACCAAAGTGGCTTTCTTGCTGGAAGTGTTGTCCACAGTGACCCTGAGAGCAAAAAACAGAGCACACACAGCCTTTGTTCATCAAAATACTCCCAGCATCCCCCCACATAGATTGGAAATCCCTCCAGACTACGAGATATAAACTTGAATTAAGACAGGGGAGATGGAAATGGAAGAAAGTTCTACCTTGGAGGGTTCATTCGAATCACCAGCTTCCCATACTCATCATCAACGTCAACAAGAGGCCCATAATCCATCATAGTGTGAGAAGCACTGCAACTGCTAATAGCAGCAGAACAGGGACTATAGGAAAGGAGAAGAGCAGCAAGGTTGTGAAACAAAAAGTCTTCTCCTGTCCTGTTATATCTCACTCCTTTCCCTCTCAAAAGGCCATGGCTTCTGTGTCTTCTTATATTGGTGTGTGCTTAGGAGCCTTGGTGGCTCTTCAGTTGTCCCAAGAGGGGGAGAGGGAAAGGAAAGAGAAGGCTCTCTCACACACACCCAGAGAAAGAAAGAGAGAGAAGGCTCACACACACATGCAGAGGGAGAGAGAGAGATGTTTGTCTTGTTTTGGACCCCTGGTGCAACATCTAGTGTGTATATTTATGTGGGGGGGAATGGAGAAGAGATGGGCCCCATTTATTAGCGTACCCAAAATGCCCCTAGGGTTTTGGGTAAGGTGGCCTGCATTTCATCCCTTTCCACTTTATTCATGCAACCCTCATGAAATGTGGGATTCTGTGGACTAGCTTTCCTTGCTCGGTTATCCACTCCTTTCCATCATTTATTTTTGTATAACTTTGATTCATGAAGTTTGCATACATAGAATCATTCTTATGTTGCCATCTAAACTACTACAAGAATAAGGCAATGATATAATGAGATATTTTAAATGTTCATGGTCCTTTGCAATTTAAAGTTTATTGACAATTTAATTGGGTTTTAGAGGGCATGCATTAAAAAGAGAGAAATGTATTAACGCCTAAGAAATGAATAGTTTTCTATATTTCCATTAGTTTTCCATTTAAATGTGTTTCTTTTTAAAAAAAAGCGTAAAACCAGTGGAATTAAGTTTCAATTAAAAAATGGA
Organism: Phoenix dactylifera; assembly: GCF_009389715.1. Lineage (NCBI taxonomy): Eukaryota > Viridiplantae > Streptophyta > Magnoliopsida > Arecales > Arecaceae > Phoenix > Phoenix dactylifera. The sequence continues at coordinate 5,020,191 of NC_052405.1, read as the reverse complement.
CAGACTTGATGAACTTAATATAATGTAAATACACTAATCAAATAATGTGCACACAAACATGTTTGCACATAAATAACAAATATTTATATTTTGAAAAAAAATAAAAGCTAATTTGGGTGTGCTTTTGGGCTTTTTGTTTTTGGCTTTTAGCCCTCCTTAAAGAAATATTTATTTTGAGTTATGACAAAAAAATTCAAATCATTTATTTCCTACTACAGTACTACTTTATCTAAGCTATATGTAAAAATGATAATTTTAAATCAAAAAACATTCTCTCTTGATTCTTTTGTATCAATTTTTATATCAAAAATGCATTTTTATATATTTTAAATAAATACACTAATCATCTCACAATCATTCTCACTGTTACTACTAATTTTACTTTCTTCTCGTTTTCTAATGACTTCCTTCATAAAAGTCATAAATAAATTGAAAGATAGAAATATTTTGGATTTCTAGATTTGACTGCTAAATAGATTGTATATACTCTATCACTCTCCCTCTTTTCTTTTCTTTTCTTTTTTTTTTGTTTTTTTTTGTTTTGCTTAACTCTCTCCTTCTATTCTTCTCCAAACATGCTTTGCACCTTGTTGGTTGCTAGTTTTTCTAAAGAAAAAAATAGAAGTACATTCTCAAATTCTAGCATGCCATCACAGTATGCATTAAAGGAAATTATTTGTTTTCAAACATAGACCACCCATCCTAGAGTAGTCTAGTACTTCTATCTTGCAGCAAAACTTCCCATTGCAACTAAAACCATATGGTCCACTCTTTATCTCTCTCCATGGAAATGAAACCCAATTAAAAAGTGAATTTTAAACATAAGGGTGAATATGATTTAGGGCAAGTCATATGCATACTTAACCATGATTCTCTTATGATTTGGTTGAGATTTAGATATATTTTGCTCTATGTTATAAGATTGGGTTGAGACATGAAGACTGTGCCTGGTATTTGTTCGTGCTATTTATTTCAAGGCAAGGTTCTTGACTAGGGAAATCCTAGAGAAGTTCTCCTCTAAACATTGGACAGAAACAAAATGCTACAACGGCAAACTTTCATTTGCATGGATCATACGAGACATTGTTCCTCCTTGTCAAGAAAAAAAAATATGAAGGCTTATTTGGATAATCCTGCTGAATCCTCAGGATTCGGAAAACAAGATTTGTGGTATTATAGAATATAAGGCCTGGTCCAGCTAATGCTAACCAGACTTTTCCCAGCCCATTTATGCAGGGAGGATAAAAGATATGAGGTCTTTTTTTCTCTCTATAGGATTCGAGTCTGCCTGCTCTAAAACTAGTCATAAACATTCTGTAACCATATGCTTGGCTCGGCCTATGATCCTACCAGATTACCTAGGAATATCCAAACAAGCACTAAGGGCCTGTTTGGATATTTCTGCAAGATTAGGCTAAAAATCCTATAGAAATCGGGCATGTTGACTCGTCCTAACTCACATCTTCCCAATCATGGGCTTGTTAGGTTGCAGAAAAGTAAAAAAAAACCCTATGATGGCTTGTTTGGATGTTCCTATGGCATGTAGGAATTTGGCTTGTTAGTCCATCTATCTTGCATTTTCTAAGAGTTAGTCCAAATCTAGCCCTGATTCTTTAGATTGTAGGGAGAGAAAAAAAGATTCATAGAGGTTTTAATTTGTTTTACCATAGGATTTGGACTGGATGGTATTTGGTTGATACAGGGCCAGCTTAAATGGACGGCTCAAATCCACGAATCTTATAAGATTTTCCGTATAATCCTGGAGAAATATCCAAACAGGCTCCAAAATTTTTTTTCTTTCAATAGAATTTGGACTGAGAGGTGTTTTGGTTGATAAAGTTATGCTAAAATGGGTGGCCCAATCCACCAATTCAGCAGAAAATTTAACTCAATCCTGCTAGATTACTCAAACAGGCCCCAAATCTCATGTTAGAATATCAGCAAACAGTCATCTCAGCTCTGTTCTAAATTGATCCAATTTTCTTTAAACCAGGCCTAATAAGGAACATTCGGGTTCCGATTCTTTTTCCTAAAACAGTCATGAAGCTATAATGCCTGGATTATTTTTTTTTTGGTACAATGGCTCAATCTTTTTGCTGACTGGATCTTGAATAAGATCATGTTGTAATCTCTTTCTTTCGGATAGAATCCTATAAGCATGCGTCCTTTGTTATGAATGAATAGCTTGATACGATTCACAAACTATGGCCAAACAATAATAAAGACCAAGAGCTCTAAAGGATTTTATTTTTCTCTTTGATCACCAAGAAGCGGAGCTCATAGTTTGAAATAGTGTGTGTTACGACGTTGTGACGACCCTCCACCCAAATTGTCATTGGCCGTTTTAATGGTCACAACAGCTATTATTAATCTAAAAAAAAAATTGAATTTTTAATATTAGAGTAACCATTGAAACCATGGCTACCATTATAGTATAATACCAGGAAATAATGGCCCATGATGGAAAAATAACATTATGATATTTTCTTTGTTTTATTAGATATATTACTATATTTTTGGGAAACGTACAATTACGTTTGGAGGGAATTTTGAGAGAAAAAAAAATCAAATTTTGAAATAGATATTATTTCATGGAAAAGAATTAAAGAACCTGGAAAAATAATGGCCACTATTTGTGTTATAAAGACCAACCTAATGAAAAATAACGAGCATTATTTTTTCATATTATTTATCTCAATAACTATTATTTTAATGACCATTATAATGGTCTGACCCTGTTATTTAAAACTATAGTGGAGAGGATATGCTAAAATTTCTCTATGACCGTCTACCACTCTTCAAAATTACATATAGAAAATAGTTAAATAACTAAATATATCAAAATCATTCGAGAGTGTTTGCTCAGATGGTAGCATCTCTTGCCACTTGACCCAAGATTAGTGTTCGATTTTAATTAGAGTCAACTATTAAAAATTGAGTAGATATAGAATAGCATGTTTGGAGCTGTATTAGTGGAGCTGCACTATAGCTTAAGCTACAACACAACTCGAACTATACTGAATAGAAAATATTTAATAACCATATTCTCTCTCTCTCTTTCTCTCTCTCTCTCTCTCTCTCTCTTTGAAGTCACCCTTAAATTCATCTCATATTCATCACAATTTTTTTATAAATAGGCTGATAGATGGTTTAAGAGTGCTCTTAGCATAGAACATAGATAAATTTATTATAATGACCATTATAACTTATAAGTACACCTTCTAGCTCATAACAATGATATAGTAGTATTATTAAGTTTATTTTTATATAATTTATAAATCTATATAAAATGTGGTGCCATAAATTAGAGCAACTATATCATGTTTGGTTATAGGTGAAGCAATTGAGCTGTTATTATGGTGCCACAAATTAGAGCAACTATATCACGTTTGGTTATAGGTGAAGTAATAGAGCTGTGAGTCCTCCAGTATTTCACCATGAAAGAAGTCGCCAAGTGGATCCATACAGAAGATTTTCTTGATACGTTGAGATGGAGTAAGCACAATTAACATCTATTTAAAATTGTTATTTTCTTTTAAATTTTGAATACGTGGTATTTAGAAAATATAAGGAGAGAAGTAACTGCAAGTTGGAGAAGAGATAATTTTTATGATTTTATGTTAATTTTGAGGTAGATGGTCTGTCTTCTATTTGTTTTAATTGGTTAAAACTTAAAAATAGATAGAACAAACAATATCCATTCAGATATATTCTTGTATAATTTGAACATTTAGCTAATATTCATATCTGTATCTATATCCGCCAAAGAAGAACGGATAAGAATATGGATAGACAATTATTCTATTCATATCAGAATATTTGGCTCGATTTGTAAACCCGTTTAATCTTATATATAACTCAAAAAAATTTAAGAGAAATAAATGAATGTATGAATATATTACTAACTTAATTTACCTTCCATTTAATAATATCTTTAATTTTATGGTCACAAAGTTTAATAATCAGATTTGTATCTATATCTATTCTTACTTTTAGTATCTGATATGTATCAATCTGCATTTGAAATAAATATGAACATAAATTTTTGTAGCTGATTTATATGCATTTCTGCATTTATATTCACCCAATATGAATATATACAAATATAATATAATAGCATCTGATTTGTATTCAATCCATTTTTAGCCTTAATTAAAAAAAAGGTAGCAAGTAGAAAAGAGAGAGAGAGAGATGAAAAATTCTTAAAGCCCGACGATATCTTCTCTTCTTCTTCGAAAATAATAAAAGAAAAAATTGAGATTTCCCATCTTCAAACATTGCGAGTTCCTAGAGACGCGTCCATTTGTCAAATCAATTTTATTCTTCCTCCTTTAATTACTACCATCCATCAAATATTCTTCCAATATGTTCCTATGCACATTGCAGGTGCTGAAGTTCAATCCAATATGAAAAGGCAAGAAATCCAATTGGACCGTAAGACACCTTATGCTTTTAATTGGATTTCCATGACTTCTCTTATCACTCAACTAGCATAATGTAGCTAGACTTATTAGCAAAAAATAAGAGAGAGGGAGAGAGGGAGAGAGAGAGAGAGCAGAAAAGCAGCTTGCAGCCGAATTGAGTTTATAGATGAGGTCCAAATTGAGTTTATAGATAAGGTGGCGATATTATTAGATCCGGACTTAGGAATCTTGCGATTGATTTCGCATTTATCTGTAGCCCATGGAGAGGGTAGGCATTATTTGATTGGGGCCACTAAAACTTCGTTTATCAATTTCATATCCATCTGTAGCCTATGGTGAAGATGGCCATACTATTAAATTCTGGCCTTTAGGAACCTAGTGATCGATTTCATATATATCCACAAACCACAACAAAGGTCTCTAGGAACCTTACAATTATGATCGATTTCTTTTTCATTTGCAGCCAATGGTCAAGATGCTGAGACTATTAGGTTTGAACCTCTGGAAACTTTTTTGATCTTCATATCTGATGGGAGGCAAAATGGATTGTCCTATTTCAGCATGGAGCCACCCAATTCCGGCCGAGTAGACCTCAGAGCCGAACAGGCCAGACCTCGGTCCCTCTAAGAGCCAGGCTGATCTCGGACCCTGCCGAAGGACGAGCCGACCTCGGCCCTGTCAACCTTGATCCCGTCAAAGGTCCCGCAGATCCTCAGAATTCATATTCAAACAAATCTAAGAAAATATCTCTCAAATCCTCTGCCCGCGGGATTGATCTCCATGATTCGCGCCGCCTCCAGCTAATAGTTAGCTGATCACAACTCGGTCTGAGATTTCAAGTAACGGCTAATGGCCAGCTGATCACAGCTCGGCCCGATATTTCAGGTAACGGCCAACACCCTCATCCTATAAAAAGGGGGTAGGGAAGGATCCTCGGTAAGCCATAAGAGGCCATTGAAAGCACTCGTAAATTTTTTCCAAAAATTCTGGATCAACTTACTTAGCCATGAAAGGGCCTTCGTCGAAATCTCTGACCAAGGCTTTGTACAGGTACACCGGAATTCAAGAGTTGGCTCCCTTTCTCCATCCCGATCGGCGCCTTCTCGGATTCCTCCGGCGTGGTCACCTTCACACCAAATTTCAACCACAACAATATCCATTTACAAATGTTGTCGAAGGCCTTCCAACTCTTGCTCCAAAAACCATAACAAAAAGAGCTACTCCTCGTGCCATTTGTTGTCTAATTTAGATTTATGTGAAGTGTCCGAGATTTTATCCTTTATTTTTCACCCATTAAGACATTGATTTACAATTTTCTTAATCTTTCTATCACTACTGATTTACTGATTCTCTTTCAATATTTTATGACCCTTTATGGCCGTTTAAGTAGCGTAAATGGGTTTTTGGCTTAGCTAACATAGACCACCCCGAGCAATAACATGCACAAATATAACCTAGCCCAGCTTTACCACAGAACTCAGTGAAACCCTAGACCCAACACATCTCCAATTTTTCCAACCCAATCACTGCATTGGACTGGGCACATTAATGTCAAGTTGTTTCCTTTCAGGATTAGGGTTAGGCCGAGTAGAATCCTTGGTATAGAAATTAAGGCTTAGTTTGGGTTGCCAAGTCTTGCTAGGTATGTATATTGACTTGAAGAGTCGAAGTCACACCAGCACAAGTTTTTCCACCCAAATGCAGTCCAAATTAGGGATTTGTTCAACAAACCCGTCCCAAACTGTTGCTAATCCCGGATCGGTATTAGGTTAACCCAACCTAAAAGAAGTTCACTCCTAAGTGACATTTTTGTAACCGAGTTCTATGGTACATACAAAGATCTCATCTCATAAACATTGTTCATTTGTTGACACGTGCGATGGACCGTGTCGCCATTCAAATGTTTCTTATTCATCTGACCGTCTTTTTGGATCAATCTGCATGTTGATTTCCTTTTCTGTAAATATATATTGCTTAGAATTACAAGAGATTATCTCTAATTTACGGCAAACTTGACCTAATTCTCAATCTGCAGGTTGATTTACAAGACACATCGAAAACTGGTTGTTGGAAGATGAATGATGTTCGGGATCGATGCAAATGGACTGCGTTAGATTGCACCTAATTTGACCCACATTTCGACCTAAATTGTTCTGCTTGTGGATGGTAACCAACCCACATACGATGGAAAAATACCTTCACTAAGTAAAATATGCATAAATTGGATATGGGTACCTACTCAAATTGGAGGAATGAAATATCTTATGATGCTCCCTGCTCTCATTTTGAGCTTCTAATCATCCCCTGTATGGTGATGAAAGAGATGGAAACTGAAAAGATATAAAGACAAAAAGAAAGAAAGAATACTGGCACAAAGAATTAGTACATGGTGAATTGGTCACTTCATGGATATAATAGGTTTATTAGCACACTCTTTTGAGAATAAGATCAATGATCTCTGTGGATCTAATTCATTCTTGAGGTGGTTGTTTTTCATGCCTGGCATTCGGCCGAACATAGGAAACGAGATTGATAAAATTCCTGATATAAGGAATCATCCCATAAGATTGGAAAACATATTGATGCCTACTGCCAAGAACACTAGAGTGAATGAGAAGGTATCATGGTCCACCCTATTTTCAGTTACACTAGTTCGATAAGCTAGCAGTTTGCACATGCAAAACATTTGATTGATTGCTAGAAAAAATAAACTTACAAATAAAATTTGATTTATGATATTGAATATCTATTTACATCAAAAGATTCTACTAGGAAATAAAAATCATAGGACATGATTTAGAATATGAATAATGATAATAGACATGCGTGTAAAGTATGATTTTGTTAAAATGCGTACTCGATATAAAACGATAACAAGCATGGGTATATTTAGCCATGTCTTTCTAAAATGTCTCATAAGTTTAAGCATTTGGATTATCCAGGATGTGCAAACCAAGAACAGACATGCGAGCAACACAGTTTGCACTTCCATTAATAGGATTTTATGGTAACACAAGAATAAAATAGCATTAACAAGGTTTAGACATATACAAAAGCTTCTAGCTAATAAAATATTATATATATATATATATATATATATATATATATATATATTACAATAAAGTTTCCTTGTGAAGAAGAGTCCAAGAAATCCAGCCACACTGCAAGATTCATAGTTTGCACAAACCAAATAAAAAGTTCCTAGCAGTAGTAAAAGACTGCCTTATCATAATTTCAAAAGGAACACTACCTGAAAATATTCTTGCTCTGAAGTGGATCCATTGTTTTGTACAGGTATGCAACATGATATATGTATGCAAATGTATGTATGTATGTATGTGCATATATATGTGTGTGTATGTGGGTATATCTATATATATATATGTGATTGGTAGTATATTAGATCCAATGGCTCAATGTGCAATTCCCATCATCCGATTTAGATCTGAACAGATCTCGAGTGAAGATCCAATCAAGTATAGCCAAGTCTTACCTCAAATAATATTATATATATATAATCACATACACAAACACGCACACTAGTCCAGTTGATTATAAACATCAATTTGGTATCATGAAGATAATTGAATATTGTTTATACTTTATACCTCAGCAAGGACTAATTAACACATCTTGCATAACCACCACAGGAAGTACTCTTGGGTAGAAGAAGAAGCCTCCTGCATTATACTTTTGAGTAACAATCTAGGATTCTAGCTTCCAATTTGAGCACAAACAAGTATTGAAATGATAACACTAACTGCCAAAAAAACAGAAGTCACATAACCTTATTCAATAGCTTGTATATGATGGTAAAAATAATAAAAAACAAATTTTACACAACATCGTTGCAAGCAAGTAAAGAAGTAAAGAACCGATGTTTTGAGGTGCTTAGACAACTATACAGAACCCATGTTTATTTAACAGAAGCAAGTAAACAAAAGAAACTTGCATATGCATGGTCTGAAGCTTCTTTGGGGCATTTAAACAAAAGATAAAAGGCATTAACCATTTGATAGAGTAGACAATCAGAACTTGCCCATATGTAGTAGGGGAATCTCTCATGCTAACACCATCAGAAGCTCCAACACCATTACCAGTAACTAGAACCACTGCAGGATGAATAAATCCATGTTAAAAACCCAAAGTGAAGGAGGAAGAGATTACTTTGAAGAGATATTACTCCACTAGCGAAGGGGAAAAAATTAGAGGAAACAAAACTTCTAGTACCAAGATGCAAGACCAAATTGAGGCATCAGTCAATTCCTGCTCAGTCCTCTACAGAGCTGTGGCTTGATTGGTGGGGTGGTGGAGAAGAGGATACCAATTGAGTCAGGCCGGACCAGCACAATTGAGTTGGGTTCACTTGCTTACAAGCCCACTGCTTTAATTTCGACATACAGGTACATACATACATACATACATGAATGCATGCATGCATGCATGCACACATGCATACACATATATTATTTCCAGACTAAAATCTCAAGCATTATCTGATAAGATGTCTGCTTCCCAACATTGTTCTACGCAACAAATATTTGGTATTCAGAAAAAAAAAGTTGGCAGGTGAACAAAAACAAAATCATGAGTATTCAAAAATTTTTAATTAATTGTTCTCTTCAATGTCAAAACTGATACATGCAATGTTGCTAGATTACAATTGAATGGGCATCTTGCCACAGGAACCAGAATATAAACCCAACAATCTTATGGATCAATTGTCTGGGAAGCATGAATAAGTATTTTCAGCTAAAGCATAAAGTTCTGCCGGAAATTTTAGTATAGTAATAGGTGCAGGTTAGCTTCTCTCTTCAGTGAAACAATCTGACCATTTTTTCATGAGATGGCAGCATAGATCAACAAGATAGATGAATCAGCACCTGATATACAGAAAATAGTACAAACATGGTCTCATCATTTCAAGAGATCCAAGAAGACAAAGCCGTTCCACAGGCTATGCAAGAGCATTGAAGCTAGTAAGTTCCGTGATCTTGAGAACACAACCCCCATTACCACACCAAGGAATACAAGTGGCAACAATCTCTGCACATTGAAGTGCGCTAAAGCAAAAACAACTGCACTCACCACGATGGCCCACCAGAGTGGCATGTACCTTGTCAGTGAGGGGAGAAGAAAGCCACGGAACACAATCTCTTCCCAGATCGGGGCACACACTGAGACCACCACAGCATACAGAGCCATGGCCACAGGATCGCGAGCCACAATTGATTGCTCCACACTGGAGATCCCCACAGGCGGGGCAGGGAGAACCGGAACCAGGCTGATGTTTATCTGAGATAGGAGATTCACCAATGGAAAGAGCAGGCATCCCAAGCCTACATCAAAGTGCCAGTTACCTTTGAGGCTGAAACGGAACCAACCAGATGGAAGGGGGTGGAATCTAGCAAGGCACCGCTGAAGGATCGCGATCCCAGCTAGGCCTTCAGCAACGTCAGTAAGGAGGCTGTATAGGGCTTGACCTCTGTGAGTAAAAGATTCCTTGCTGAAACCAGCAGCATGAACCAAAAATGGAATTATCCAAGATCCAACAAGCCAGAAGGATGCAATCCAAAGAAGCATGACCTGCACAGTCATAACATATTGTTCAAATTTCATTTTAAGTACAGATATGTAATACTGTGAGTTTGGTTACAGAAACATTCTTTAAGCAAAAGATGACTGAAATCATGGAGTTGAACTATGGTCATGTTTAAATGGAAAGCGCAACATGATTTCAAGAGGAGAAAACACATTTTGAAAAAGGTAACTAGAGCCCTAACTCAACAATTAAGGTTTTATATGTTCCCAAGCCCCCCTCCTTGTGCATGGCGATGTTCGCTAGCTAAATGGAAGAACAGGAACGAATGTGTGTGTGTGTGTGAGAGAGAGAGAGAGACTCCCGATCACCTATCCTCTAATACAAGCTGGCATTCTGAGTTGAAAAGTATAGTAATCCTGATTAAATGATCCTCAATACAGAATACAACTTAACAACCATGTATCGAGTAAAAGATGGCAGGGACATATCTGTATACCTTCTAATGTAATTTTTGGAAGTTTTCTTTATCCTGCATGTTAAAAATGTGTTTCACATCAGTTAGGCTTCAACTTTTTGCCACAGGTTAATGCAGTTCCCTATAGCAAGCCTGCCTTCCTGCCCTCTTTCTTCAAGGAAAGATTGAAGGCTTGCTGCCTAGTTATGTGATTGTAATGAACAAGGTGGTTCTTCCTACCCTTTAACTACCGTCTTCTGTTTCATTGTAGATTTTTGTCCCACCTAAATTGACTTGGTCAGAAATTCAGCACCATCAGAAAAAGAGCTGATATCAAATTAACTACAAATCATAAAAAGGAAAATAAAATTAGATTTTAATTTATCACACTATAAATCAATAAAGATTACATAAACAAATGGAACGGCTCTTGCTTAAACCTAAGACTATGACTGGACTCCCAGCTGCACAAATGGTTGTTCAACCGCATTTAGGTGAACTATGATAGCCTCATACATCTCTTCAGACCTCGATAACATGTTTCAAGAGTTTCCTAAGACTAACTATGTTAAAGATAAAAAAACAAATTAAAAAACTACCTGGAACCTCAATTTGAATGTACATCACAAATTGGAATTGAATTTAGGACTTGTTTGGTTCGCGGGAAGAGGAGGGGGGAAGTTTGGTCAGCATGAAAATAAATAAATGCCTCATATTTGGTTGGAGTTTTCAAAGAAGAGAGATAGGAAAGTAGCTTTTCTATGGGAATGCATTTCATGGAAAAGAACACTTACGTGAGATACAGGAAAGTCACTTTTCCCCGGGCTCGAAATTGAGCTTTTTTTTTTTCAAAAGTGCCCTTAAGCTTTTATATAGAATGGGATAAGATCTTTTCCTTTATTAAGGGCACAACAAGTACTTTACACAACTTTTCCAGAAAAGTAGATGCTCAAACAAACATAAGTCACTTTTAAATATAGCATTTTGTCATGGTCAACCAAAGATACAAAAACCACTTTCTCGGGCATCATATACCCCAGCTTCAGCTTCTCAGGCAAAACATTCTAATAAGAAAAAAAAATTTCTGCAAACCAAACGAGTCCTTAAAATAATGAATTGGTCCGACTAATTTTTAACATGGCAAGTAATTTCAATGTATTAAGATTCAAAACAAAAACGATCAAATCGTACTTACACAATTCAACCAGTAAGCAACCAGCTAATTGAGATCAAAATTCTCTTTTTGGTTAACCTTTTTTCGGCAATCCTTTGATTGTAATAAATCATGACCCAAGAATACAACATAAGAAACTACTTACCTGGACAATGGTTTCTGCTGTCCACGGTACCATCCAAGGATTGCCATGTAAAGTGAAGATTCTGTCTGCTACCTGCAATAGCAATCTCCATATTAGTTGACCTGATGCAGCGTAACAACAACCACGGAAACCAATAACTAAATTGTTTTTCAATCTACACCTGATTAAACCAATTGTTACATGAACTAGTTCAATCACCAATCAATAAAAGAATTGATTTTGTAACCCAAAATATGGGTTTCATGGTTGAAAAATAGCCAAACAAACTGACTCAGCAGATATTTTAAGCCCTGAAGTTGAAAGACTCATTTATATTGACAAAAAGTATAACCACTTCTTCCATAAGTTAACATCTGGTGATTCCTTACCAAGCATGCAGTAAATCTAAAGCAACCATGTTTTCTTTCCAGAAATGGTATAGGAATTACCAGATTGTAAGTTGTAATTTTTTACTACTTTTATTACATTAATTCTCTAGAAGAGATTAGCCACAAACAGAATTTCAGGCTTTCAGTACTTACAGGAGTGACAGATTTGTATTAACCCATAGCCACAACTAGAACATGCCTAGGCAGCAGAACACCATCATATTAGACTTAGAATAAGATTTACATATCTAGCATTACATAAACTGCGGACCTACCTAAACATAGTGAACAATCTGTAAGTCATTCATTCAAGTGATACAACTAGAGCATAACTCAACAAAAAATTTCTAAGGAAGGTCAAGCTAAAGACGGCATCAAGAATATGTAACTGCATGCAGAACCATTTTTCTATACTTATCATGAGCTACAAAAGTCAAACCTTCAGTTATTATCTTCTGCAATTATAGACTAGAAGATCAGGACTTACTAATACCTATCACATCTAGGTGTACTTGGGTATTGTTTCTCTAATTGCTGCAAGCAAAGTTTTTAACTCATATGGCACATAAATTATCTTAATATGCTGGATTTCATTCAGTTAGAAAAATAACAAATAAATCATCAGGTTAATCATTTCGCTACTTTTGATGCCTCAAAGCCTACGATAACAGTTTTGTTTGTTTTCAACCATGATCTAGGTACTTGTTTTAATATTGCACCATAAGCCATAAAGATCAAACCAGATAGAGCACGAATTTGCTCAAGTACTCCAGGAGAATTAGAGAAGCACCACTTAGGAATTGCACAAATCACATGACTGTTGAACCATTCCTCCCGTTCCTTCTAATGCCTTAAAGTCACGAAAATGATCAACAGCATGATTCTTGCAGGTAGAACTGAGATCCTTGTACTTTTTCATGAATAGGAAAAGCTATATATTATGCTAGGTATCCCTTTTCTTATATTTATGTTAATAGCATGCAACTGTGTAAATAGTTAATCATTTAAAGGCATAAAAGTTGCAATTTGTCTCAGCTTACTCATAAACATAATAGTTGTTGCAGCAAGTAGTGAATATAATATACAGGTTTTATGGCTTGGTCAAATATATTTTATTTTTGTCATATTTTTATCCTTTTTTGATAAGTCCCAATGGTTCAATATATCACAGTGCCAGTCTGCTGGCTTTCATCACTATACGCAATCAAACAAACTGTAATTACATGAAACACGGGAAAGAGATCTCATCAAACCCAAGATACAATAACTCCTAAACTCGCAAATAGTCCTGGTATGGTGGCAATGCCATTGAAGAATGTTTTTCGTCACCACATTCTTACATATATTACTTATATCCAAGAAATGGAAGGGTCCTAGTAAAACATTAATTTTGCCTTCTAACCACCTATCTCACCGTATCAAAAGTCGCCATGAACTGTGAAGAGACAGCAACACAAAATGTGATAAAGACCACTTGAAAAGTGAAGGAATATAAAGAGGAAAGCAAATACGGCAGGAGGTGAAACACAATGTTGAGCAACATATAAATGCCAAGGAACCGAACAAAATTTAAATATGGTTAGCCATAAGCTATGCAAGGGCATGAGGCTGAAGACCTTAAAAAACCATAAATATTCTAAATCACCAAAGAATACAAAATATGAACAAAAGAATCTTTAGTGACAAATGATGCAATAAAAAAAATTAACCACAAAATATTTAAATAATGCCACAGAAAAAAATTATGTAATAAAAGGTGACTACGATTAGAATGGCTTGGAGTCAACAAGAAATCCCTGATAAATTAAAAAATGCCACATAAAGAACAAATGCAAGGAAAACGAGAAAAGATCTAAAGAAGTGAGATAGGGTCATGGCAGTCAAATCCAGATAAAAAGAAATGAAACAACCGAAAAATGATAGAATAACCAATAGAGGAGTTTGCATATAGTAGAACACCTAGAAAGAATATGAAGGACAAAACTACAGTACAAGATCAAATCCCAGGTAACAAGATGCCATAAAACCATCTGAAACAGCTAAGACATATTGATAAGTACTATCCAAAGCTATGCTTAGATGGAATAAACTATAAGGAGATGGGAGCTGCACAAGTTAATTTGACAATTTAGATTGAAGGTGGATGTTGAAATTGTTTATTGAAATGGGGGACTTGGCTATCCATTTCATGGGGGATAATTTTTGGTGATTTTGGTGGAAGCTTCTCCAATAGTTTCTAGATGTGTGTGTAGGAGGTCAATGGTGGATGATAATGAAACTTGGAAAGTAAGATGAGTTAAAAGCTTGGGAAGGAGTGGAGCTTCTAAAATTTAGACCATATTCAGTTACAGAATAAACCCGGGATAGGGATATTTTATCCCACCATCCCGCCAGACACCTTTCTGTTTTGGGAGATTACGTTAACCTAGACAACCCTACTTTTCTCAATATTCTGGATTAATTTAATTACAATGGGAGGTGGGACCCCCCCCCCCCAAAAAAAAAAGGGTGTTTTTTCTTTTTCCTTTTTTTCTTTTTGTGTGTGTGTGTGGGAGAGGGGGGGGGGTGTGGATATCTATTTCAGTTAACTCCACCAAATCCCAACCAAAGAGAAATTTGTTCTTATCTCAGAGATAAGGATATTTTCAGGGATACCAGGAAAATAGGGCTTGTTATGCGACCTTCTTCTATCTTGCAACCAACCAAGGCCTTAAAGTGATGGGGGACAAAGAAGGTGGAACAAATATAAGAGGAAAGGCTTGTTGTGAAGGAAACAATAGATGAGTTGGAGTCAAATTGAAAGAAATTAAGATGGTAGTAAAAAAAAAATGTGATGTCCTATTCCATAGATGGATACTTTAACATTCAGGGAATTGTCATGAACTAGGGTGTTCGTTTGGTTCGATAAGGCATGGCACATGTGCTTGATGATGTGGTGTATAAAAATGACATTTGACCTTAGTGCATTGATCAAAGAATATAAAAAAAGCCCATTGCAGGCTATTAGAAGCAAAACAGGGGCAAGGGAGAGGGAGGCAGTTACAAAGATTGATAGTGAGGGCCTCATAAGCTTTACGAGGACAAGATAAAGAGTACAACTGATGTGAATGGCCTACCAGAAAAACATGCTCAGCATCATCATTTTTATCCTACGTTCTAAGAAAAAAGTAAATGGCATAAGTAATAGGCACTAGCCACTCCATGTAATATCACAATTCATAACAGCTCCTCCATCCCCCTTTCATCTATTATAAATAATGAAAATTTATAATTTAAGAATGCTTTATTTGGAAACAAGGTTTTATGACCACTATTTCTTTTTTTTTCCTTCTCCTTGTAGCTTAAGGACTCCCAAAGTATAAAATTTCCAGGTGCCATATATCTTGCCAAAAATCAGGGGTTGAATTGATATCTTTTCAGCTGTAATTCTGGTTGAACAATGTAGTTACCCTTCAAAATGGTGAAACATGCATATACCTGGGAATGCTTATTCTATGGTAATCAATTTGGCTAATGAGTTAGATACCATAACCATAACCATCGAGCATTATCCAAACTATTTGAGGTTAGCTTTATGGATCCTCCTTTGCAAAGAATTCTTATCTAGGCCCACCTATTTAAAGGATTACGTTAATAAACTTTAGAAGGAGAGCAAATAACTGGATATATGGGCCGCCGAACCCACTGAATCTGTAACTTAAGCAGAAGATTCAGGCTGTTGGCATTTTATCCAACTGTAGCTGAGTTATTGTTGTCATTTCCAATAATTATGACCACAAATTTTTTTTTCTCACTAAACTAGACGTCTCTACTTGGAAGCCGCGAACAAAGAAGGAAACAAGAGTGTAATGAGCAAGAGGGAAAGGCCAAAAGTTTTGATTCCACTAATTAGCACTCTGAAGCTCCACTCAGGTCTCTCTACAGGTAATGCACAATTATCCAACAGATGTGGTCCCAATCTCACTCAAGTTGGAATTCAAAAAGATTTGCACAAGGAATACAAACTGGACTTGGATATGTTTAAGCTCAGATTAAGAGGTTAAACAATAGGAAGGGTGGATGAAAGATAAAGAAATAGCGTTGCCTTCCATGACTAGAGATTTCATCATCACCCTATGGTAGCAAAAACGAAATATTAGACCTTTGCGCTTTGAGTAAAATATATCCTTCTGACACTTGTGGGTTCAATGAGGTTACGATTCAAGTCTACAAATTGGCTACTCCAAATCCTAGAATTGATATTGAAGCTTTATTATTGTTTGAGTTGACCGCACTCACAAGGTATCTTGCAGGGAAGGTAATACTTAGGAGGAGATCTCAGACACTGCAAAAAATGCAGCAAATTTGGCAGGGATCCAAGAAAGTTCTCGATAATCAATCAGGAAGAACATTAAATTTATGAAAAGAAAGAAAACAGAATTAAATAGGTTAAACTAACAACTGATAGCAAACAACAGCATGTGTAAATGAACAACAATTATTTTATTGGTATTCAAATAATTCATGAATAAGCTGTCACTGTTTTTATCTAAATTAATGAAGTATCTGAAAATTTGTGAACTTCTGAATTATTCAAGTCATTTGGCTGTTGAGTAAGCAAATGGGCTAAGCCTTGCTTTTCAGTTATCATGTTTGTTGTGCTAATCTACCACTGAGTTTGAAACCATGAACCTTAAATATCCTACCAGCTATTGAACATGATGGGCATAAGCAAGACATAGAATTGCACAAAGTCAATGGGGATCTTTACACCAGCATGATGGGCTCTGCACATACAAGACCGAACAATGTGAATTGGTTACCAAAATATGGCATGACTAAATATTTCCATGGGAAATCAGAAATGGCTTGTAGTCATATCCATATCTCCTGGTGCACAATGCACCAAAATACTAAACGATGTAACATCTCCAGAGGTTCAACCAAGTCCCTCTATTCTTAAAAGCTTACTATGTTCTCCTTTTCCCCTATGTAACACCTCCTGGGAAAAAAGATAAAAACAAATATATGTGCCTTGCCTTAAAACACAACTCTGTGTGCATGTAGACTCTAGCATAAACCCAGCAACAGCCCATCATCAAACAGACCCCAGGTTTTCTCCCCTTCATTCTGTGGTACCAAGGATGCATGGTACCCACTGTTTCCAAAAAAAACAGGCTCCAAGACCCACACGCCCTCTCATGTGCAATCATGTGCTACAAATTAGTTTTTATGTGATGAAAAGAGGAACCTATGATCAAATGTATTTCATGCCGAACAAGCAAAAACATGGAAAGAATTATGATAATATATGGAATGGGACAGGTTTAAGATTTAACTATCTTTGACATGTTCTAGCATCAAATAAGCACTAGGAATAGCAAGAATGATGCTCATATACAACACAAACTTATACAAGCAAAAATGGGAAAAGATCTAAAAATATCACAACTAAGGATGACAAATGGTTAGGGAGGGCCCAGCCTTGGACTGGTGAAGATTTCGTGCAGCAATTTTCTACTTGCAATGATGTGAATCAAAAACTGTATCAGATGGTGCTCCAACTGACCATAGAAATATAGCAGAATTGATATTCAGATACATAACTAAAATAGTTGGCTACCATGACCAAAATAATTGACACGCTGACATATGTATCGTGCAAAGGGTTCCAAATAAGTGATATTATGGTATCCAAGTCCATAATCAGGGTCAAAGTACAACACAGATTAGCTTTAAAATACTAACTAGTGCCATAAAATCATGGCAAGATATCTGTAAAAGACAGAAAATTTAGTAGCCCTACTATGTACACACTTTCATCTGTATATCCTGGTACATTATCTGTGATTGATGTGTTGTTTATTCTTTCTATGAATGTATACATGTATGCAACTATGAAATTTCTAGGTATGAGAACATCTATAAACTAATTTTCCCAGCATCGAGAGAGGAAAAGAAGGGAAAAATCATGGCAGCAAATATAAGATAAAAAGTAGCGCACCTTTCTAATTTTTGAGGTCCAGTGCCTGTTCTTCGCACTTGATTGATCCAACTTAGCCTTTCCCAAGTCTTCAATTTGCTTACTATCCACAAACTCAAAACTGCCATTGATGGAAGAGGCTTCTTCTTCTTCATGCATAAAGCATGAAACACGACCTAGCTTCCATTTCTACACATAAAGAAGGACTCAATTTGGAAACTTGATTCCAGTAAATAGAAGAAGTGCAGCGACCAAAATTAAGACTGCACATAGTAGGAAATATAAATTAATATGAAAACTCTGAATTGGAGAAGACCACAGTCATCCTTTCAATACTGCTTCCTCTCAGTACTAGCCCAACCATAAGCGCAGAAGTTTTGTGGATAAAATAATAACAAAATCCCTCCAAACAACCCAATTTTTGGCTTCCTTTTACCAAAAATGTGAAATTACCCATAAAAAATTCGATTTGCATCTTATATTTACGCATAAAATGAGAAATTCATCAAAAAATCCATTTTTTGTCTTACCGTTACCCACGGTAAGGCTCGCTTGGGAGCTGCTGACAGCTTCCATCGCAGAGAGACGAGAGGGAAACGAGAGCGAAGGGGAGGAACTGGGGGAAGAAAGGAGGGAAGCGAGGACTGGTCCGTCTGCCGGGTTTGGGAGAGAAACGTTAGGGCTGAGGCTTGTCGCGGGGACGAGAAAACAGCACCCAGAGTAGACATCATTGCAGAGTTCCTCAGGAACGGTCCGCCGTCTCTCTCTCTCTCTCTCTCTCTCTCTCTCTCTCTCTCTCTCTTCGCTTCTTCGCCCCTCACCGTCTTTCCACTCCGCCGCTGCTCCTCCTCTCCTTCCTCCAATCCTCCGGCCCTTTCTCGCAGCGGTCCTCGCGGCCAGCAAGGAGGAGGGAGGGGAGGAGAGGAGAAGAAGGCCGCAGGAGAGGATGCAGCGGGCGGCGGCGGAGAGGCCGGCGGCGGGGGTGGAGAAGTTTGTAGGATTTGATGGGGAGTAGGGAGATGGAAGGGAGAAAGGTGGAAGGAAGGGGAAGGGCAAAGGGAAGTTTTGATTTGGTGCTGTATGGGCACGTGCGTTGCACGTGAGCATATGCCTGGAGCCCATCCCATCCTATTCCTGACTAGAAAAAAAATTAATAATAATTAATAAAATAGATTTTTAATAAATAAATTGAACTATTGACTCTTTTTGCAAAGCAACTTTAGGATGAGCCGGATGTTAAAAGCCCTTTTGCAACTTTTAAAGGAAACAATTTTAAAAAATAAATATTTGATAATATTGTATAGAAAATACTTCTGCAGAAATATAGTTAAAACAAAGAAGCTAAAATTTTAATTTATCCTTTTATTTTCATAAAGTAGAAATAATACAAAACATACCCTCCCTGAATCTAGATAAGTAAACAAATATGATATATATATATATATATATATATATATATATATATATATATATATATATATTGTATTTTATTTATACATTACCTTATCCAAGTTTGAACTTGAAGTCAGGATAAAATCATCCAAAAACTTCTAAAATATATTCTTAAAAAATATTGTAATTATATATATATATATATATATATATATATATATATATATATTATTTAAAAAAATCTTTAATCACATAATTTTTTAGAATATTTTAATTAGTAAGATTATTGTTTTTTCTTGAACTTATTTAACAGGATCAATTTATTAGAAGATGGAAAAAAAATCCTATTATTAAACCCGAGGTGAAGGTTGTAGGGATGCCTATCTCCATGTATATCAATGAGGCAAGGCATATGTGAGATGTACCCCCTTTTTTAATTATTAAAAATAATCAAATAATATGAAAATTTAAAAGAAAAATTTAAATGATGCTGAAATAATGCATAATTTTGAGATTTCTCTTTCCAAAGAAAAGTTAAAAGCCGTAAAATTTTACACAAAACCCAGTGCTAGTTTTTTACAAGTTGATCAAAAGATCCACTCTTTCTCTCTCTTGTGGCAGGGCATTTTAGTTTGCGAAATATTGGGCTTTTTATCAGGCTTTTTTAATTATTTTTGTTATATGAGAAATGCTGTGGTTAATTGCTCAACTTGCTAATCTCTTCTTAAATTACTAAAGAATAAGGATAAAAAAAAAAGGGATAAACTAGAAGCAGGAATATCCGGATGCAATTTCAAAAAGAAATCTTTAAAAGTTGGAAATGATCCATAATTAATTGGCTTCCAGACGTAAAAATAATTATATTGGCGTGGCCGGAGGCCTCACAGAAGGCATATATAAATAAAATTACATGTTGTATTGTTAAATGTACTAAAAAACATTGAATTCGTAAGAGAAAGAACACATAATAATCTTGGAAAACCTGCAACTATGAGTTCATATGCTTCAATCATTTCTTTTTTTTTAATGATAAATTTAGATGAATAGATGTAGCACCTGGAAAACATGCCAACAAAGTGTGTAGTGCCAGAAAACGTGCCAGAGGATCTGCACTGCATCAAGGAGACTGCATGGCTTTCAATAATATTTAAAAGAGACATGAATGGAGTAAATCATTCAGCAGCAGCGCGACAAAAAACAATTTCAGCAAAGACAATAGCTGGTTTCTCTCTTCAGTCAGGAAAGGTACTTAACCCAGCATCCATCGAGGCGAAAGGCACCGAAGGTTACACTTGGTAATGCAGAATTGATTTTAGAACACAAACCATGAATGGGGTTTCTACTCTTCAAAACTTTAACATGCATATCATTGTCACAAGTACACTATACAGGAAAACAATAACAGTTCTCATGCCAGATTTACCCTCCAATTTCAAATAACCACAAGTTTCCATTATAACCAAGAACATAAAAGCAGCTTGTGAAGGCTTGGCACAACAGCAGCAACTGCAGGCAATAGAACTCAAGCAATATAGACTAAGATGGTGTGAAGTTTGGAGATGAAAGAAGGTAGGAAACACGAGATGATATAACGACAGAAACTCGCTAAAGAAAAGTGGAGTTTGCATCAAAGAAGGAATGTATGCCAACCAAGATACATTTTGCTCCACAAGGGAGAAAGAGAGGAGCTTTGCACATGTTCTTGCTCAGGTGGAGAGGATGATAAGAGGTAAAGAGAAGGAAAACCAGTTACTGGAAAAAGGTCGAGCTGGCAGATTATCTTTAAGTCTTATATGAGTCAGCAAATTCCTTTTGCTATCAGTCTTGACTCTTGATATCCTTCTGGAGTACAATCCTTGTGGCTGCGAGGAGTGATGCATGTTTGTAGCCTCGGATTTTTTTTTTTTCATGCAGCAGCCTTGTTCTTCTGAGGATCTAAGCTTATTATCCGACTCCTCCATTGAATATTGGCACTCCGGATGGCTGCACATGATGCCTGTGTTTTGGGCATTGCAGCAGCTTTGTGGGGCTTTGCTGTGTCTGCCTGATACTTATCAGTGGCCAATCAAACAACCAAAGTGCATACAGAAGCCAATCTTTCATCATCTTTGCCTTTGTCAGTTGAGGTACCTGCATGCTCAAAGAGACAAAAAAGAATATCATTGCATCATGGTACACCAGACCATCAACATTTGGTAGCCACATCCTTGATACTGCTGGAAAAAAGAACAATTGCATGGTGCTCAACATTTTCGACCATTTTTTCTCACCAAAAAAAAAACATTTTGGACCATGATGTGACGCAAATATCCTTGGATAAAATCTAAAGGATAAAACATATTGATCCCATTATCCCTGAGAGCACATAGTCAAAAAGTTTCAATGACAATGGGGACAAAGTTAACTAAAACAAGCTAAATATCAAGGGGAAGGGATAAAAAAGAAATGAAGTTTACTATGTCCATACTCCAAGATTTTTTCACCCAGATTGCCGACGTATGGTCTGCTTTCACTTTGATCATCAACCTTGCTTTTTGGATCCCGCAATGCAGTCATGTAAATCAGCATTATGATATCTGACATGGACGGTGCTTGCTTCTATAACCAGACAAAGTTGATGAGGTAACACTGGCATAGATGATATATGGTAGTTTTCCGAGGGAAGTGACACAGCCACCTGAAGAATTCTTAATTACAAACCACCAAGATTGGTGCTTAAAATTGCATACATCCAGAACACACAGCATCGCATATATATGTGGTTATTCTGTAGATGCAATGAAATTGATAGATGCAGAAGCCATAATGCAATAAGTTCCAATTTGCCGTAGCAGACAAAAGTAACAAATAGTTCACGATGTCAAATAGAACATCAATGGGGAAGGCTTCCTGTTAATGGTGACCAAACAAAAGGTAACTAGAGACCTCATCTGTCACTATGCTAATAATTATGTTTGTGGCTTTCTTCAGTATGCGATGAAACTGATAATACAAATCCCATAAGTGTTGGAAGAAAGAATAATATATACAACAGATTCCTGTTTACAATTCTGTCATCTATTTGACATGAGGTTGTATCACACACAGCGACCCCATTTTTTCATGTTTAATTCCTCATACAAGTAACACACTTCTATGCCCTCCTTCATATGCTATCCCATTACTCCACGGGAATTGTGATCTTCTTAAGCCTTGTCGGGATTTTGTTTGAGAATGTATGGCCTTAGATTAAGATCTGAGTGAATATTTTGGTTTCATATGCAATAATCAGTTAGCGGCATGGGAAGGAGCTCTTTCTTTAACCTAAGGAACCAAGGGTACTTATACATTTGCTTTAGGTTGCATATAAAGAGGATGGTGGCAATTGGAGATCTACATGTTCCTTTTGGGTTCTTCAAATATACAGTGGCTGGTTGTCATTCACAATGAATTTTACTTGAGCAAATAGCAAAAAATTTTAATAATAATTCTACCTAAATATAGCCAGGACAAAAATCATGTCATATCAATTAAATTATGCAGTACTCTAGATGCTAGGATTGTAAAAAAGAAGTATATGACAAAATTACTCCTAACAACATTTGAAAAGAATGTTTTGACATTGGCCGGCTATAAGATCTTAAGAGACAGAATCATACCCCAAAACATGGAGAAAGTTGATTTGCAATTGGGGCTGCTCTGACTGCATTATTCGTTGGATAAGATGAATCCTCAAATGTTATTCCTGCAACAAGAACACCAACGGGCTATCCAGTATCTCCCAGCTCTTTCCCTCATGATCAAAAATACACAAAAGTGAGCCCTGGGGACCAAGCATGTAGGTTTCATTATGCAGCGTTATTGCAACTTCTTTTGCTATGCAAATGTTATCATACCCATAATAACGCCAGCCTAGATATTTCTTAACAGCCTTCCATGTCTCAAACACCTGCAGCAATGCCATAACACCATAGAAATACTCCATAAAAATGATTTGCTGACCATAGCATGTACACTTGGTATCTCTCCTGTTTTTCCTTTTAAGTTAAAATATAACAAAATCACCAATTGTAGTTATCATTTGGCCATTGATTCTGACTGAGGCATAATAATCATTTACATTCTATTCCCACTAAACTTTTTCTTGCTGTACTTTCCTTAATTACAAAATTTCAGTCTTATGTTCTATAGTTTCTTGCCTTTATTCCAACTGGGGTCCAACCTGGTTCACTCCTGTTCAATATATCAGCATGGAGAAAACCAAATGGCATCTCCAACTAAGTAGCAGCTATTGGTTCATACATTAAAATTAAAGAGAAGAGCTTATTAGTGATCTCCGGTTATGCACCTGCCATGATAAGTGACTTACCACTCTCACCAAGGATACTTCACACATCACACACCTGTCATTATACAATACCCTCTGGAACGCCAATCTTCTTCAAATTACCAAGCCATGGCACTGCACCTCATGTCCTCCCAGAGTCAATAAAAACCATGTTCAGGTCCTCTGTACTCTCTTAATATTCATATCACGGCCACAAGCAAAAATTTAGCTAAAAGGACCTTCTGAAGGAAGTGCAGTACCACCAAGCATCATTCTGATTGAAGTATTAATGGGACAGTATAAGGACATCATGTGCTTATTTTAATGTCTGGAATAACTCTTTCTACATCACATTCATTATTTCCTCAACTTTACAGCATACATGAATGAAGATGCATTTGTTCAACATGAAAAGCAAAAAGGGAAAGCTCAATGACTTGGAAAAGATCAGACCTAGTGTCCATGTTCCAAAGTTATGGCCTCTGTTTATGGAATAGAGACAAAAGCATACGCAATGTCTGAAAGCATTAACACATCATGGTTTGCTATACCAGTAGCATCCCGGGCATCAATTACAATTACCAACTCCAAAAGAAAAGTTACAGTTTCTTATTTCATGGTCATTTAACAGAGTAATGCAATCAAAAGACAATAAAATTAATTATAGAATGGCGAACAACATAACTAGTTAAAATTTAAACCACTAATTGGTAAAGAATTGGTCATGCAACTATTGTAGATGTTTAGGCACACCATCTCTCAGAGAATCTCTTAGGTGACAAAATAGAAACTTTATATCTTTATTCATAAAAAAAAAAAAAATCAATCATCACCCCATCCAAACCTAATAAGATGGTTTCATCTCTTATCTACACAACTCCAGATAGACAAGATCTTCAGCTCCATCCCCAGCAATTCAGCTGCCCTCGATATAAACCTGCATCAAAAACCAACCTTTGTCCATCATCGTCGTCCAAAATGGCCAAAGAGAACAAGTTCATAATCCAAACAATTTGAGAAAGAACAATACCAGTAAAATAATCAGATACCACTATGAAATTATGTAGAGAGAAATAAAGAGCATGCTCAATAATCCAGTAACCAATTCATTCGATATCTGAAACCATTCACCTCTGTTCTCCGGTAATAATTCTCAAAGCTGCACACAGAAGAAGACCGATCGACCGACCAACCAACCTAATCCTGTTAGCCTCTTCGATTGCAATTTTCTTCAATCTCCTCCTTGAATTCTCCTTCGAAGCTCCTCGGCCCCCTTGCCTGTCTACTGCGTTGACTCCTGTGAATTATCCTTCGGCGACACCAGAGGCTGCTGATGATCATGATGCTGATGATGCAACTGGCCGCCCTCGCCACCCCTTCCGTGCCCCATCTGCAAGTAGAATTGGCTCAAAACTTGCGAATTTAAGACTCCACCCATGCTTCCATCTTGTGAGAGCCCGAGCTCCAGCCCCGGCAGCTGCTGCCCATGCCCGCTGAGCATCGACAAGAAGCTCATGGCCCCCATGCCACCACCGGCGCCACCAGGCAACTCCATCCCGTGGAACCCAATGTTCGGCATCGCCGGCACCGCCGATGCCGACTGTAAAAATCCCGAATTGAACCCTCCGGCAGCAGGCGGCTCCCATAGCCCCTGGTGTTGCGGCCGGCCGAGGCTGGTAGTAGTGGTGGTGGAAGTACTAGCAGTGAAACCGGGCCAATTGGTCTGGGGGGTGGAGCCGGCGGCGGGGGCGGAGGAGGAGGAGGAGAGGGCGGAGGCGGGGATGGTGCCGGAGCCGGTAGCGGCGATGATGGCGGGCTCGGCCTGGTGGAGGAGCCACTGGATGGTCTCGCCGTCGGACTTGTGGCCGAGCTCGCGGGTGAGCTGGAAGATGCGGGCGGCGCAGAGGGCCGGCATGCGGATGCGGCGGCCGCGGCCGTCGACCTTGGTGTGGCGGTCTTTGTTGGAGCTCCGGCGAGGCGCAAGCTGCCGCCTTTGCTGGTCCTCTTTCTCGGCTACTGCTGTGGTTGCTGGTGCCGTGGAGGTCATCGTCGCTATCTGGAGGTCTTCCTTTCTGCTGCTGCTGCTGCTGCCGCTGCCGCTTTCTTGGTGTTGGAGGGTGGTGGTGGTGGTGGTGGAGCCTAGTCTGGCCGTGGGTTCTCTTTTATCCCCGGGGGGGAGGCCCAGGGCCTGGTGGAACTTGGGGGCCTCCGGGGGGCCCTTTGAGGAGCCCTTGGGATTCATTGATAGCAGAGAGAAAAGCTAGAGAAAGAGAGAGAGGAAAAAAAAAACCTTCTTTTCTTCTTTTTCTTTGTTAAGGATGGAGAAAGAGAGGAAAAAAAACCTTCTTTTCTTCCTTTCTTTGTTAAGAATGGGAAGGAGTTTGGATTGAGAGAGAGAGAGAGAGATAAGAGAGTGGAATCGAGAGGATGGGAAAAGGCTGAACTTTCGAGGAGTCTGCCTACGGTAACAACTACTAAAGACGACTGGGGAGAGAGCTGGTGATGCCGAGTTTTGGGATTTTTTTTAATCGACTACTACTATTATTATGAATATTATGATGCAAGTTGGGGACAATCAAGGGTGTCCATAAGGAATGGCCATCTCTTTCTCTTGTTCCCTTCATAATATTATTGCAAGATGGGAAGTCATGATTACAAGAAGGTGCACCTCCTCTTGCGTGTCTTCCTCTGTGCTGCAACTTGCATGCATCTTTTAAGGAGGAGAGTGTTTTATTTGTTACCTTGGAGGGCAAAGAGACACAGGTGTTCAGGTGGCACTATGGAGAAGGATACATTTGGCAGGGCATGAGTGGATGTTTGGCCATGTTTATGATTCAGTGCAGGCCTATGCTTCAGGTAGAAAGGAGGAATTAAATACTTAAAAAATATTATAAAAAATTTGAATGAGGACAGGGGGTTGTTGCAGTGCTCTCTTTTGTTTTTGTGGGACTTGGATGCTTTAGTTGTCAGGGGACTTGAATAGTTCTGGTTTGGAACTTTTAGCTGGTTTTATAAGTGAGCCTTCTGAGTTTCTCTTGCTGGGAGGAGGTTTCAGACCCTCTTGGCAGTTCATGGCCTCATAGGGCAGTGTTGCTGTTTCTGAATGCTTTTGTGGAGATGGAGAAATTGTATGCTATATGGCTTGCAAGCGCTCATCTCGGTGCACCGCTATAAGAATGAGCGGTTGTGATTGGCCTGGTGCACGGCATGTAAAATATAGTTTCTTCACCTTATAGGTGCTCTGCTAATAATGTTTAGAGAATAACACCTGCCTTTCTATTGTAAATGCCAAAACTCAGAGGAGAATATTATATGGGGTCCCTACACATCCATCCTCTCATGATACGGATGCCCATTTCCATGCGGACTTGGAAAGTCATATCTTTTTCATGCTTGGGTATCCTTGCACACCTCATTGGATGAAAAAAAAAATGGAGGTAAAGAGAAAAAGGCCATCCACAATTAAAGAAGAGGAATTTGGTGGAGATCTTTCATGTCTTAATTCTTCCAAGTCCACTTGGAAGGAATTGTTCCAAGGGAACTGCAATGCGTAGCTGTCAAGGATAAGCATACAATTCAAAAGAAAATGGACTTTTCTTTCAAGCTTGGATTTTTCTCTCTATCTTTTTCGTTACCCTTTTTTTTATTTGGAATGTTGCAGTAGAACTACATTAAATTGACAGATAACTTTGTCTTTATAATCATTGATTGCAGTTCGATTTAATTGTTGGATTCTCTGTTAACAATTATATGACCCCTTACCTATAATGAACAAGAATAATAATTACAATTATAATATGAACCGCAACTGCTTATACTTTGTATTGAAGTTTCTTCTTCCACATCCATTCTTCTCTGCTTTTGCATGATTAATGGCTTATGAAATTGAAATCGAGTGTATTTGAAGTCTGGTTTCTTATCACTAACTTGCTTACTGGAATATCCAAATCATTGCAATATATCACTACAACCAAAGAACACTTTACCATGACATCTTAATTCAGGTGTTCCTTTATTCGTGATTGCGTTCCCCTTCTCTAACAAAAGAGAGAATGGTATGGTCCCTGACAATGATTTTGTTTTGAAAATTCTATGGTGGTAGAAGCAGCATCCTCCGAAAATTCATTACTGAGGCCCTATCACACTAAAAAAGAAAAGGCTGGGTATAATGAATCAAATGAAGAACATGGAGAGAGAGAGAGAGAGAGAGAGAGAGAGAGAGAGAGAGAGAGAGAGAGAGAGATGCAAGCACTTCTTTACCCTTCCTCGGTCATATAGACTTATTTTATAGCCTTACCTTTGGAGAAATCATTGGTTGGTCCAGGTCGACCAACTCAGCGGTGGACCAGTCCAACCAGAAAGCAACATGCACAGACAAAGATGAGAAAGAAAGAAGAGAAAAAAAGGAAGATGAAAAGTCATATTTGCCCATGTTGCTTTCTGATTCTCAGCAGTAGATCTGATCCAACTACAATTTTCTCGTTATTTTTGGCACGAAGAAGACTTTTCAATCGGTGCGAATAAAGTATTGTGGGCGTGCACTGTTTATATGTTGGTGCTTGAACTACTTGTCACATGTGCTTCCCACGTTGGGGACACAAAATGCCCTCCTCTCAAGGGTATCATATCACTCAAAGATCAAGGAATTAAAATATATCTTTCTTTATATGGTTTGGTGGGCATGTTGGGATAAGCTTGGCATATATGTTTGTCCTAATCTTTCCAGCCTCTTAACCATCTTTTTTCTGAAGCTTTTAATGAGATGGGAGGTGGCAAGAAAGTTCCTAATTATTTACTAAGTCACCTATGTGAAAGTCTAAAGTCTTCTAATAACATTTGTATGCTTAGGCTTTGTGTACTTCCTCCTAGTTTAATGGACTCTGCAGCTGAAAAAGGGGAACAAAGATCTAGGGAGATCTGTGGAAAAGGTCACTAAGGTTGGAGCCATGAGTTGGGCCACCCATCTTGGGTTAATTTAATTTAATTCCACCTTCCTAGAATTGGCACTCACCTCTTGCAGGAATCAGCTAAAAGGTGTCTATGTACTTGTGGCCGTGGGTGTCCATGTTCAAAGGGAGGGCAATGTACTTCATAGTACTGCATCTTGCTGCCATTAGTGTTATGTTTGTAGTATTTGATTGATTAGGTTGATATTAGCATTTATTTGCAGAACTCCATGGAGAGAGATAAATTACAGCATAGTCAATTCTTGTAGCTGGATTTCCTTTGGGTTCACAAAAGACCAATAGTCTCGCAACCTGGCTCTTAAGAAGGGCAGAAATTTTTCTTAGAAAAAGATGACAGCAATGAGACTGGATTGAGATTGGACAGATTATGACCAACCATAAAGATGTATTCTGTTTTTGTGGTATTCAAAATTAAACTTTTTGCCAAGATGAAGGGAGAAAAAAAAAAGGCTACTGTATGCCTTCAAATGGAAGAAAGCTGCAATTATAACCACATATTATTGGGGTCCATCATTCATGTTGTTCAAGCTCGTGACAAAAAAGAAACATTGGCATTATTGTCATAAGTCATATTCACTTAGCAATCCTATCCGTTCCGACCCCTCCCACCTTCCCTCTAAAGAAAATCATGGACTCTTGATATCTCGAGGCAGCTGGGGCTTTTCCTCTGCAGTTACAGTGCCTCGGACAGTGTTTATCACTTGGGATCTCCCACCCCCGAGTTTCCTTAAGGTTAATTTCAATGGATGTGCTCTGGAAGGTGGTAGGAGGGGAGGTGGAGCTTTTATCATCAGAAGCCCGGACTCGAGAGTAGTTGTTGCTGGTGGGCACCAGATTTTCGATGTCTCGATTCCAGAGACTGAGCTAAGGGCGGCTTGGTTGGGGCTGGGTCATGCCCGACATGTCCTAGGTGTTAGAGCAGTCCTCCTTGAGGGAGACTCATCTACAGTGATCAGCTGGATTACGGGGAGCACCGACGGTGTGCACGGGTGCCACCCCCTGTTGTGTGATATCTGGGATATGGCTGAGGGCGTAGAGTTTCAGGCTAGGCATGTCTTTAGAGAGGCGAATGGGGCCGCGAACTGGGTAGCCTCGTATGTAGCCGACCACTTCGAAAGTACCCCATGGAGTGGAGAGAGGGAGTTGCCTATGGCATTTCACAATTTGTTGTTTTCTAATTTTGTTGGATGCATTCGTACTAGGTCTGTATGAATCATCTGGTTAACCAGAAGAAAAAAAATCATGTGCACAGACTATTCCAAAGAGGTCGGACCCAAGCCAATCTTGAACGGTAACCCATTTTCGAACTAGGCTAGTGGGGTGGCTTGAAGAGGCCAAGCCCAATTATCTTTGAGTGAGATTTGTAGCTCGCGATGGAATGGAGGAGAAGACTCCTGATCAGAGTCTTCTTCCTCCTCCACCTTCGTTGGACTCTAGGAGTTCTAAGGCGATCAAAGTTCGATTAGAACTCCAGGACTTCACCTATTTATCTCCTTCTCCCCCTCCGTTGAAAGCCGTCCTCAAGGAGTCCAAGAATCATCGCCGATCTCACGATCCTTCTCCTAGTCTCCTCCTTAGTTCGTCCCCAGAAAAAGCCACTAGAAAGCCTCGTCGGAGTTGAGGTAAAGCTCTGATCTTTCTTCCCTTAGCTTCTTCTTTTTTCCATGCTCCAAAAGCACCGTCGTCGGCTGAGAAATCGACTGGAAATCGATCGACAAGAGGGGATCCTGTTTTTCCCCTATTTGGTCGAGACTTTCTTTGTCGGCCTTGTTGCCGAAGCCTTCGATTGCTCTCTCTTGTTGGTCCCTAGCAGCCCCCAGCCGACGGTGAGTAGGCTGGGATCCGAGTACAACTAAGCACCCTGTTTTGGGATGAAATGCCCGGCCGCCACCATCGAAATAGATCACCATGGCTGCCACCATCCTACTCCGAGAAGAAGAGAGGGAGAGAATGACTCTCCCCTATTTCGGAAAAAAAGAAGAATCTTCTCTCTTTTCTTACTCTTCCTCTCTCCTTTCTCTCTCTTATTTCTCTATCTTCGCATGATTCTATAGATCCAGTATGAGGGTCTTAGATGTTTTTATTGTGGACCCGGATCCACCCCAGTAGAGGGTTCTAGATTAGTGTAGCGACCACCTGTTGCGCTAGTCTTATCCGAACCATTGCCGAGCATGGCTAAACTCTATCATTATAAATCCCTATTATGTTACCTGAACTATGGTTTGATTCTCGTTTCATAATTTAGCTTGCTTGATTGGCCAGAGCAAACCAACCCGGATCATTGGATGTTGTTATGTAGTCGATCCTGTTTGTCTTGCATCCGACTGTTATCAGCTACCATTGGACCCATAATTGATAACCCATGATCTATTATCCTTTCTTGATTGGATATATATTTTTTGATCAAATGGATTGAGTTATGATGTGCGATCAATTCAAATAATTAAGCATTGTCATCTAGCTGGCCTCGTATATTTTTCTATACGAATTTATTTTCATAGTCAACTTTGGTTTTATATAAGCTACAGTCATTCAGACAGAAAGAAGCAATACAATATTTTATACTCTAATGTCTAAATTAAGGTAAGACAATGACCCTTTATTTATTTTAATTTTCAATTAAGGGAAATAGAGAATATAGCCAATTCAAATATTAGAACTTTAAATTTAGATAATTTCTGAATAATTGATTTATTAATATGGAGAATGATTGATTAGGAATAAATTGATTTTATATTGACTGGGCATGTTAGGTGTGGATTGGTAGCGTTGTAGCTGTGTTGGATTGCAATAGAGATAAAAATTTCTGTACTTGAATCACCATATATACATATATGTTTATTAGTTTGTATCGCTGGACTTGCATTATGAGATTTGTATCGGTTTGGCATATAACAATATGCTTTTATATGATTTCCATTATAAATATATTTATGTGGTTATTATACGTATCAAATGTTGAGAACATGATTATATGAACAGTGATATCTTGAATTTGAAAGAAATTCATTGTATATGGAATAATTGATTTGACAAGAGTAACACGTAAATAAGATGGATAAGATATAATTTGGACTAACCTCTTCATAGTGCCCATGGTCTGACATATGAAAAATCCCCGCAGGTTATAGCATGGGTCAAAGAGCCCCCACGAGCTATAATGTGGGGCGGAGAGCCTCCACGAGCTATAACATGGATCAGATAGCCACCACGGGCGATAACATGAGTTGGATAGCTACCATGGGATATAACATGGGTCGGTTAGCACCACAGGCTATAATGTGGTACGATATCAGTCTTGGACTGAGTTATGATCTTACTTAGTCTAAAGTCGAAAAAGAAAATTGATAAAAAATTTGAAAATCAAGTTAACAAGAAACGAATGACATGACATAAAAAATTATTGTTAAACAATAGGTTATACCTATATATATGTTTATTAGATGAGAACTTATGTGTCTGTTATTTATGACTTTTTCGACAATTGATACAATATTCAGTTATCTAGCATTATTAATTGATTATTTTTTTTATTACTTATAGTGTAGCAGTTTGGGATTCTTATTAGGTTGAAAAAGCTTATATTCTTCTTACTTTTTTTTTCAGAGTCACAGGAGGCATAAACTCAAATGGGAGGGATGCAGAGTTTGTGCAGCTAGTTATTATTTATTTATTTATTTTAATGTGTGGTGTGTCACGCGCCCGAACCCAAGTGTTAGGTTCAAGGATTGACACTTGGTCCATCAAAACACATTACGATCTAAAAGTTCTTCCAAGTCGGGAATAAGAAAGGGTCCAAACCTTTTTCGTGGCTATGAATTAAGTATCCCAAGGAAAAAGAGATGGACGTACTTTTCACACCTTGTTTGGTTGTCGAATCGAAACACCTATGAGTTCTTGTTTGATTCTAATGCATATGTGCTGATCACCATAACAGCCCAGATGAATGAAGAATAATTCAATACTTAATCCCTTAAGTTAATCCAAATTATGCCCCTAAATAACAATGCTAATTCGACCAAGTGATTTAAATTGCATGTTGTAGAAAGAGCTTGATTTGTTAAAGCTACCAATTGCCTCGTTGCCATTTTTCATGAATGTAATTGTATGCATCATGTTCATAATGCATGCTTATGAAGATCCCATTGGATTGCCCAAATATGTTAAAGCATGATTAAATAACAACAAAGGCAATACGAAGAAGCATACATAATGATGCTTCCTTGGTTTGAAATTAGATTCGATGGAGTTGATTAAGAAATACTTAGGGCTCGTTTAGTTCGCAGGAAGCATTTTTCCTCTTAGAAGTATGATTAATGAGAAGAAGATTCCTAGGAAGAAAATGCCTGGGAATGTATTTTTGGCATGTTTGGTTAAACATGGAAAATTGACAGATTTACAGAATGCTTATGTTTGGTTAACCATCCACTTTCCAGAAAAAGTTATGTGTAATTCCTATTATACCTTTAATAAAAATTAGGTCTTTAATGCCTCTTTAATTTTGAAGGGCCTTTTTGGAAAAAAAGAAGATGGAGTGATTCGCGCCTTATAAGAAAGTAACTTTCCATGTTTCTCATGGGAAAGACTTTCCATGAAATGTAGGAATCATATTTCCATGGAAATACAATTTTTCTATCTCTCTTCTTTAAAAACTCCAACCAAACAAGAGTTATCTCATTACTTTTCCGTTGACTATACTTTCCCCCCTTCTTTTTTCGCGAGCCAGACGAGCCCAAATGTAATCCGAAACAGATGGTAAGTAGCTTGCATGTTTAAGTACCCGAAGCATTTAAAAATTCTATTACTTCTGCTTGTGAGACCTTATTTTTTTAAAAAAAATAAAAATAATTTTTAATCATGTTTTAACTAAACGACTAACTTATTTCATAGCATATCAATAAATTTTTCAACTATATATTCTATGAATAGGTGTTTTTTGTTTTTAAAAAAAAATTATTTGATTCAATCTAGCATTTATTCAATCTTAAACCAAACTTTATTTAGTTTCAACTCAAAGATTAACAAGTTTATTGATTAGACCCGTACCTTTGACTTGATATGAAATTAAACTTGATCACCTATGAATCAAGCATAATCTCAAAATCAAGTCTCACGACAAGCTTGACCAAATCAAATGCAACCAACGATGAGGTCCAAATAGGACCAAGTTACATTTACCCTTTAGTCTTTAAAAGGTACAATATGACTTATTTTTCTTTCACGAATCTAATGAATGGGAATGGAACTGGTACATAAATGGAAAGTTTTCGGGTAGATATATCATCTACCTCAAACCCTCCATTCCCCCGGCCTCTTTCCTCTGGCTTCCTCTCCTCTCTTCTCCGTCACCGGCGGCGCCGCCCCCGCCGCCGCAGCTACCCACCGGTTCTCTCTCTCTCTTTCGTGTTAATATTCTCTATGCTGATCCTGTAGCGTTTCATTTAAAGATCTCCTACACTGTATTCCGATTGCGTATAAATCTGCTGAGATCTAGAGAAGATCTCAATAACGTTCAATTTATTTGAAAATCTTAATAAGTTGTCGCGATCCTCCCATGTTGCTCCCTATCATATATATCTCAGCTCTCACTTCTTCTAGCTTTATCGCATCTTATTCTCGCTTTAAGAGTATCGCTATAAGCTTTTGAAATGAAGTAAAAAGAGTGAGAGAAGTACCTCCTTTGGCGAACCTTCGGCTTTTGGGTTGATGTAGGTTTCATCATTCATGTTGTTGTTCAGATGATACTTCTTGGATTGTGGTGACATGGCCCAGAGAGCGGAATGAAGTTAACGGCAGTCTGTAAGAAAATATATGATTGCATTCGCTATGATCTCAAGGAAATTGCCTTCCTTTCTTCTTTGCCTGACCCCATACATATCAAAAAACGAAGGAAAAATCTAGGCTTTATGCAGCTAGCTGGGTGCCAGATATTGGCCCTGACCTCAGGCCGATCGACTGTAAGAAGGACAGCAAACCTCATGCAGAGAATGGTGCATCTCACAACGGAGAGCCTTCGACTTCAGATGATCTTGCAGTGGCTGCAAGAGGTGGAATGGAGACCTAGGGCCTGCGCTGCAGTGCACTGAAAAGCTTCATACAAGGTTATGGGAAGGGATAAAACAAGTCATGGAAGGGAATTGAAGAAGCTGCCAAGTCTCCACTGAAAGGTGATGACCTGAAGAAATCAATGCAATCTTTAATTGTAAGTTATTCTCTAAGCCATGCCATTCACTAAATTCACAATAAATTCTCAAAATTTGATGAAATAAAGCTGAGATTCTTGTGGTTTGAAGTTTGGTTGCAGAAGAAATCAAAGAAATCTTCTGTGCTTGTGTAGAGACCAGTCGAAACATCCATTCCCTCCCCCCCCCCTATAGCATTACATAGTTTAGACTATGATGGAAGCTTGTACATTCAAATTTTTATGCAAGCACCAAGACATATTTTATCTAGTAAGTATATACTTTTGGATCCTTCATCGCTCCACTGCATTTTATTGAAGGAATTTAGGCATCCCTTCACATGAGCTGTTTGACTGAAGTTGCTAGATTCTTCTCTCTCAAGTTGGATACATGCATGACATCCTTTGCTCAATTTGTATAAAATGCAGCTGCATGACAGGGAATCGCATTCACCTTCTAAAATATTTTGGTTGATATTTTCTTCGGTTTTCTTAATTTACAAGAATTATTGAAGCTTGAAGTGAAACCAGTGAACTACCAAAACTGCTGCAATTGAAATTCATGCAGTCTGGCTGCTACCAATATTGAAACCAAGTTTCTTAACATTTCATGAAATGGTTTATTGAACTCCTTAAGTTGTTCGTCATTGAGTTTTCCTATCGAAATATTCAAGGGGATCCATTATGTGGTTTATTTCTATGATGCAGCACAGGTTTACGGACATGCTTTAAGCTGTAGATGTTAAATATCTTGTATAGGTTGCTTAATCATCCTTTGCATCTCTGCTTATCTTCTTCGGTCTAACTTCTTGTGCTGCCATTTTTTCTATTTAGATATTCTTTATGCAATGATATGTAAGGTATAATTCCCTTCTGATATCTGAATGGATGAAAGAGTTGCAAGGTATGATGCTAGGGTTCAAGTTGCATGTGCAGATGAAATAAGTGAGGAATAAAGAAAGTGATATTAACTGAACCAGAAAGTTACAGCAGACTTCTGCTGCTGCCAGATGGATAAAAGAGCTCAATATCAGCAAAAATGTTTCTTTCTCATTGATAATGAAGATTCGGGATATAATGGTCAAAGAGCCTCACCAATTCTTAAAGCCTTCTTTTATCACTTTCTCTGGCAAAAACTTCTAATCCTTTCCTATTACATCATTTAATACATTTCTAATTAACAAAATGATTTGTCGTGACTCGTGACTCTTGAATATGAATTACAGTGATGTACTGATGAAAACTCCCTAATGGTTTCGAATGGTTCCCTTACCTCTTTGTGCAAGGCTTCCCTATTTGAAATAACTCTTAACAAGTCATGTGGGCCCCTTAGTTGGAGGGTGAAAGTCCTTCGTTCTGTATTGCTTTATTAAATTATGTAAAAACAGTCCCTGAAGTGATAAAATTTAGATTATTAACTGTGTTCCCACCAAAAAGTGAAATCTCTAACAAATAAACCTCTGACAGTGCTGGATTCTGCAATAATGTGCTTCAGTGTACTTACTAGATATGAGCATGGTGCTTCATCGTAATGCCAGTTATTTCATCCATACGTTATGGTTTTTCAATGTTGTTGTTTCCATAATCTGTTTGCAGTTTTTGGTTGCAAATATACTACTACTACTATTACTACTACTACTACTACCATCATCATAAGGTTATATTAGTTTCATAGAAATTAAGGTGGTGCTTCACCCTCAACAACTCAAACAAGCACAAGCTAATTATAAGTTCGTATCTTGCATGCTTGTGAACCTGAAGTTTACCTTTATGTGAAGCTTTTGTATTTGTTTCTGCCTGCACATGGGTATTAGCAAGGTGATTATGGTGTTCATACAACCTTATGTGTGGTCTTTGTTTATTTATTTTTATTCTGTAGCTGTTAATTTGGCTAGTTCTGAGACTGTTGCCGGAGGAACCATTTTTGAAGAATGTGTTGTTCCACAAAATGCAAGAAACATCACCGAGGAATTTACTAGTCGACATGTTCGAGTAACGGCTGAAGAAGAGTTTGTTGCTGCCCATGTCGAAGGAAACATTACAGAAGAACCTATTTCTGCGAACGATAGACCAGATACTGAACCTAATTTATCCTCGGGCGCTGCTTCAGATGTGGAAAATTCTCTTGCCTCAGACATGGTGGATGCTGTTGGCGAAGTGGAGCATCGACTCATTCTAAGTGGTGAAAGGGAAATTCCTTTCACATACCTGGCATCTTTGCTGGCAAAATGGACCACCCAGAAGGACAACACACCATTCATTCAAGGGAAAATCAAGGTATTTATATTCTGGCTTGGTGCTACCGGAATACATACAAATTATAAATGTTATTTTATAAAACCATTTTAAAGACCATTAGTCTTGCTTTTCTGATTTGAGTGCCTTTGCTTTTATATCAATGTTCCTCATGATATGGTGTCATGACCATTTTAATTTTCTAACTATCATTCAGTTATGGTAAAGAAAAAAGTCTGGGCATTGCATGTTATTTGCCAATGTATAGTGAAATTTTTCATTTTTGTTATAACTTGTTAATAACTTTTGTCTTTCCTTAATCAGATCAGAAGAAAAAGTTTTTATTCACCATGACATACCAAAAATATCTGAAATATGTGTGATATATGTATATAGTAAAACGTTCTCTTATTGACATTAAGGTGTGATGTCTTCTATTATGCACCCATTCAATCTTCTAACAAAATGTGTGGAAAACTCAAAGGGTTTGTTTAGAAAATGTAGTAAATGCATTTGTAGCAGGACTATAATTTATAGGTAATAGATGCATTCTTGAATTTAAAGTGGTTCCAATCTTTAATTCAATTACATATAAGTAGAGCTTTGGATGTTTAGCTATTTAGCCCTTTTTTGATGTGTTTTGTGATTGTTTGCTTAGTGCTAGAAATTGTGACTGGAGTTTCATTTGTTCTAAAAATTAAAACACAATGCTGACTATTTAAAATTGTTCCAGTGCTTTTTGACCGGCGTCAAGGGGTTCCACTTCAAACAACGGAGTTCATTTGAGCTCCATGTATATGTTGATGATGGGAGTCTCATATCTGAGGTGCTCATTGACCACAATGTGAGTATAAGCACATATGTTCGTAACACAGATCTGATTTTGTTTGTGAGACTATAAATTTACAAAAGTTCTACATTTGCAATGTGCATGAGAGAAGTCAGACACATGAATTGGACTCTTTAAGGCAGGGAATCTCAAGCAGTATCCCCTCGTCCCTTGTTGATTTGAGTGCGTGGCCTGTGAGGGCATGTTATGGAAGATTTAATTCGGAAGGCATCAGAGTCCGGCAGGCATGCGGGACTCTTAAGCCTTTTGCATGCTATAAGAGAAGATGATATATATATATATAATTTATTTATTTATTTTTGTCAATTTTTTGTTTGGTAAAAAAGTCCTGCCACTCTTCAGGTTGTAAAGAATGGTATTGGCCATTCTCCTGAGGAGGTCACTGTGGCTCTTTCTTCATCAGATAAGAAAACAGTAACAGATATGAGGGAGACCATGAAAAAATTCCAGCTTTTCTTGGCTAAATTTGAGGTATGTTCAACTTACACCTCCTGTATAATTTTCTAAAGACATTTTTTACCTTTGCACTTGATGCTTTGCAAGCTTTGTAGGCATTTAGCACCTTATGTTGGTCTGCATGCAAGTGGTTCTCTCCCCTCCTCCACTTGTTCACACAAGTGCGTGTGTTGGGGGGATATAGCAATTCCTCCTTGTGAATTGTGTTGCTTCAAGAATAAATAGGGCATCAAGGAGATTAAGCATTATGTGCTACCAGTTACAGCATTTCCCAAGAGTACAATTAAAATATACTTATTAAGAACAATTGCAACTCTGACATAGTGAGGAAAACAAGTTATAATATTGAAACGAGGTATAAAGGCAAATCACGGCCATGTTAAGGCAAGCCGTTAATAGCAGTTTTACTTCCTGATGTGGATCTGATCTGCACTTTTTGACTCAAGTCCATGATCGATAAAACTTCTAGGAATATAATCTTTAGTGCTTAAGTAATTAATACTATTTTTTTATAACATTCTAGAATCTCCTTTGAATATGCACTTTTAAGTTGTATCTCTATCTCTCTTAAAGCTGATAGGGTGATACATCCTTCAACTATTATGCCACAATAGATTTGAGTAACCTTGGAGACTAACAGGGAATATCTCTTGCTAATAGGTGCATTTCTTTAGTCTGTGGATATTGTTTTGATGTCTTTGGAATTAGGCATATAGCATTTTGGAGATGGCTAGCAGTTGTAGCTCATGACTTTCTGCTTCTCTACTGCCACTTTGAAAGCAAGCCAATAAGTTGGATCTAGAAATATTTTGCTAATGGTCAAACATTCTTTATCACTAACATTTTCATTGTCTCTTGCCGTGATTCATTTGCATGATTTTTTTTCTTTGATTTACTATGGCTTGGTTTGAAGTTATAACAATATCTATGTATTACTTCTAAAAGTAACAATAAAGTGGAGTTTGGATCCAGGTTTACGGAATAGGTATCGGGGAGCATATCAGCTGGCGACCAGTTTGACACGGTATGGGTTGGTACTGTGCTGTTCTAGGGCGTATTGAAATAAGAGGGTTCAAAAGCCTTTGTCGTTGTCGTCGCCGATGGGGGGAGAGGGAGGAAGGAAAAGAGCCAATGGAAACCCTAGCCCTAACCTTAGCGGGGGAAGGGGGGATGCATATCGGTGATGCCCCAAGGGAGGGGGTGTGTGGAGAGTGAGTAGTGTTGAGTAGTTGCGAACCCGGACCGGGGGTGGGGGGGTGGGGAAGGGAAGGCTGCGAATCGAGTGCTGGAGTGTGGGTGACTTTATATCGATCCAAAGCATTATGTCAAACTACCTAGTAGCCGATCTGTCCGATTTGGTATGTCCCAAAGCAGCCGGTTTAGCACGGTTCATCAAACCATAGTTTGGATCTTCTCTAGGATTGCCTTGAACTAGAGAGGGCTGGTTCTTAAACATGGGTCATCCGACTATAGCACAAATGGCCCGCGATTGAATGTAGGGGTGCAACTTGGGTGGGTGCGGGCAGGTTGAGAGCAAATCTTGACCAAAACCTACCTCTATATCTCCTAACACTAACCCAACCGGGCTTGTTGGGTTGGGAGGTCTCTAACCCAACCCAACCTCATTTTGCACTAAATTCATGTCGTTAATCGAACTCATTAATCAGATGAGATCTACTTGAGCAAGAATTTTAAGATAGAGCAAAAGTTTGGGATGTTTTTGTTGGAATAATATTTATTAGATTGATGCCTCAACTATTCATCAATTTCAGTGGTAACAAGACTAAAAAATATAATATATAAACATGTAATTATTTGTATGGAATATGAATATGAATTGGAAACATAAATATGAATATCTATTCATTTATATATCAGGTTTGGCCGGGTTTTGTTTTGGTTGTAGACCAATCTTAATCCAACTCTATGAGGTTGGGTTAGGATTTTTGAGTCTAAGCCCAACCTTAATTTATAAAATTTCATTTCAAACCTACCAGATGAATGGACTGGGTTAATGACTTTGGGTTTGAGCCCAATCCAAGTTGCACCCCTAATTGAATGAGTCCCATGCTTGACATGGCAATGTTAATTGCAGTGCACCGGATCTGCTCAATCATGGACTGCCTATGCGATGTTAGGATGGTTTGTTTTTGAGAACCAACCTTCTCCAGTTCAAGGCTGAATAGCAGAGGATCTCAACTACCATTGCATACAATGACTCAATAACATGGTTTTTATGATCTCCATGCAACTTTTTGGACAACATTTCGAATCTTTATATTAGTACTTTGTTTGAGCATTATGGAATGTAAACTCCCTTCTTTACTCCTTTTTGTTGAATTTGAAATGTTAGTTAACTCTATTGCTTTGTTTATTTGGCTTGGAGTTTCACCTTCTGTAAGTTCTTTTTAAAGTTCAGTAAATTGGCATATTTGTTGCACAAAAAAAGAGGTTGTGTAAGCTTATACTGTTTTCATGCTCCTGTAGTGTCTCATGCCAAACTTATGTTGATTGTTGCCTTGATTCTCTTGAATAAATTCTTTATAAATCTCTATTTGCCTCTTATTTAGATAAGTTATGCTTTGGTGTGGCTAAACTGTAAATACCATATGCATCTTATATGTTTAACTGATAATAGTAGCAATTTCAATACTTCATATTTGCAAATCTTTATCTTGCATTGTTAATTTTCATTTTTGTTTATAGGGTACAATGTTGGTGGAGGTCAATGGAAACTCTCCTCTTCCTGTTGTCCTGGAGATGAACCAGAGCTGTTCAACATCTGATGCCTGGTTGCTCCTTCAAAGACTGAAGAAGTTTACTGCTCCTCAAAATAAACAACATAACCATTTGAAGCCTATTGATTTATCTCCGTGATGTTTATGATTGTTCGTTTGTTTTGACTATGGTTATGTATTACTGGAAGGTTCTGAGAAGTAATCAACAGAGATACTTTAGCATTGGGTAAGGGCTTTACTGATCCATCTTAAACTCATGCGCTCATTTATTATACGTTCATTTTGATGGCAACAGTACAGTCATGTCTTTGCACTATCCTATTCAGTGAATCTGGAACTCGTGAAGTAATATTTTTTTTATATCAGGTTTGCAAGTATAGGTATGACAGTATCCATTCCATTGGGAACCTTGAACCTAGGGTCTTCTGTTTTCCTTAACTCAATGTAAAAGGTCATTCTTCTTATATGATGCATTCTTGTGAGTACAGAGAGTAATTTGGCTAAGCACAACTAGTTTGAGATATTTTTGGTTGCTGGAAATGACTTAGAATTCACATTCATTCCTTCAAGTACGTATGCTTACAATGTTATGATATTACCATTAAATTTTTTGATACCCAACTGATTCATGTTATCAATAAAAAAAAGTATTCTTAGTTCAAACCATGCTCGAGCTTAATACATAATTTCGAAGAAAACTTTTGATGTTTTCCTTATTGTGGTTCTCTCTATTTAATCTGATTTTGTGTTTGGCAATCTAATATGAGTCACATTAGTTTTTGGCGCTATTCAAGCTTCTTTCCTGTATCAATATTAATTAATAGCGGACTTGACGGCATTAATCAGTTAGCCACTTGAGGCTATTAGCTTGCCAGATCAAAGGTGTTCTTTAATGTCATGAATCAGTACTATGTGCACATGCCATATGGTACTAAACTAAGTGATAAGTCAAATGATCACAACAAAATTTACAGATCATGATGTGACTGTCAGTGTATTTGTAATGCTTCTAAATTATGTGGTGGCAAACTATCTATATTTGCCATATCTGCTGTTGTTAAAGGCAGCTGCCTAGGCGTATGGATTACACAAGCATAGGTCACTTTGGTTTTTGGTGTTTTCCATGACTTCATGCGGGGTGGCCACTTGATTGCCTAGACTGGCACCTAGCTGCCTAGTGGTTGCGAACGTCTCTGGCATGCTCCTTGTTCCTTGACTTATCAGAGGTTTTTTTAACTCCTCTTTAAGTCACAAGTATTTACTGAAGAGAGAAAAAATGGGGTATTAGTCGATGCTACATCATGCAATTGCTTCTTTGAAGCTTAGCTTCTTCAAATTGCTCAATGAAAATGTAATAAAACTGCAGTAATTAAATGAATTATTTCATCATTGAATAGCTCAAGTTGTTAATGGCCTTATTGTTTATCAATATTTTTCAATATTTTTTTTTATCTGTTCTTGTAAGTCCAATATATACTTTTGATCATTGGATAATTCAAGGTATTCTATGGTTTTGCATCTAAAAAATGTGCACCAATTTTATCAATTATTAGTTTTTTTACTCCTAGTGCCTGTGTGGCTGCATAGGCATTCTTCCTATCCTTTAAGGGGGTCAAAGCCTAGGATTTCCTGGGAGGTTTGACAACATTGTCTATATAGGTCCATATGCCCAACTATGGTTTGTTTTATATAAAAATACCGTTTTTTCTACCCTGGATTCTTGCAAGTTTTGTTCAAACACTGGTCTGTGTAAATAAAAGTCAAATTCTTTTATTCAAAATTGTTCATTATTTCAAAAAGTTTGGAGTTACAAAGAGAAGACAAAGAAACTTTATTTACTAGTGCAGGTTTCATAATTGGTAGAATTTAAGGACTGGTAAAGAAAAGTGTTTTGTGCCATTTACTTGGGAATTTTAAGAATTTTACACTAGGAAGCATGGAGATGGATACATTAGAACACTGACTTATTGTGCAAGTGTAAAAAAATAATATACCATATGGCCAAGATTGAATGATAATTAAGTAAATAATATTTTTGTATTAACGAATCCATCAAGCATAATGTCATGTTTTTTTCAACTTCTTACCTTTGCACCATCTACATGTTAATGAGAAACATCTGGGTTCCAACAGGACACGGAATGGTTGTTAGTGAAGTGGGTGACTGGGATAAGAATGGTTCTGCTTAGCACAGGATTTGTGGTGATAGGCAAATATCAAGATGAGAAAAGTGAGATGCATAGTCAATGGCTTCACCTCCCTGAGGAACTACGTAACAATGGGCTTATGCTACCAAGCCTAATCCTGCTTCTTTTTGCTCATTGGAGTTGCTGCATCCAGTTCCTACATGCCTGATTTATGGTTGATTCATAACCTGGATAAACCTGTGGAAATTTCTAGGGTGGAGGGCTTTAAGCTGTTCTAATTTTGGCATCACTGGCTAAAGGTTTGCTTCAATTACCAAATGATTAGTTGCTCTTTCCTTTTGTATGGGGAGCCATAATAATCATAGATTCACATAACTCTGCAGAAAAAAAAGTGATCTCTCTGTATTTTGTCTTTGTGATGATCAGGGACCATCTTTCTATGCTCATTGTTTTTGCTTGACTTTTCCTGTAAGAACATGGCTTCAGTTTGAAAGCTGTGCGGATCAGCAAGTTCTGCAGGGTCTCTCTTGCTGTCAAGGAGTGGAAACAAGCTTCATGAGAGGTAATTGTATCCATGCATGTTTATGTTATAATATTTTCTGAAACTTAGTTCACTGTCAGATGTCAGTTTTGATTTATCACCTTTATTATGAATTTTTTAAATATAAAATGACTATTAACTCACGGGCTGCATCTGATATGTGGTTATAGATCCCTTGTTGAGTGCTTTTAGTACAGGTGCTTTGTTCTTTTTGGTGAAAAATGTCAGCAAATGTTTGATTTGATAGTTTAAGCCAAATGATTACCCACATCAGATTAAATGAATTCAAAGGTTTAATGGAAAATGATATTGTTGAACGAGCAATTCTCCCAGCTTCTGGATAATGGAAAATAAATTCACTAGTAGATCGTGACATGTTTGACCCATGCTTGACTACTGGATTCAATGAGCTAGGTTAGGTGTGTTTAGTTTGGGTTGGGTTGGGTAAATTGGTCCAGGTCAATTTTGCTACCCTTTTTGGTGTTGATGGGCGTCTTAGGTCATCTTGCTGCTTTGTTAATCAGTGTA
Organism: Phoenix dactylifera; assembly: GCF_009389715.1. Taxonomy (NCBI): domain Eukaryota; kingdom Viridiplantae; phylum Streptophyta; class Magnoliopsida; order Arecales; family Arecaceae; genus Phoenix; species Phoenix dactylifera. Next base: position 4,975,781 of record NC_052405.1, on the reverse strand, counting down.
TTTCTACTGATACCCTGTCTTAAGATTTGGACAAGTGAGGCACATATTTTTTTCTCTCATTGGCAAAGGAAGTTACACCTGCCTAGAAATAGATGCATCCCTTAGCATCTTTCTAGCAAGTCGGGGAACCTTTTAGGAAAGTTACAAAACCATTTATACTTAGCCTCTTGTGAGGTCTCTTCACCAACTAGCCAATCGGCATATTGCTTCCTTAAAGGTTTGTTAGTCCTCATGACTATGTGGTAGTCAGGGTTATTCTTCCCTCGCTATGATATGCTGTCATTCTAATGTCAGTTATGGTACACCACTTAGGATGTTATGCTATACATGTTTAAGAGGTTGTTTAGAATCCTGCAACTAGACTTGGTGCAGATCAAGTTTCATGTAGCTGGAATTGCATACAGTTGAATCTACTCTATCTGGAGGGCTGCAGCTTGAGATTTTGTAATTACTGTTTTTCGTTTGCTAGACTGTGGCTGGGAGTTGCAACTTTGAAGAAGCTATTTGGTTGGATGCAACTGCAGGAGATGCAGCCATCCTGTAGATGTGGGGGCGAGCTTATCTTTATTCTTGATTGATATGCAAAAACTTTGTGAAGTTCCCAAACACCTGTATTGAATTACTACCTATAAACAAAGGCAAGTGGGATATGGATGGAGCTTTATCTCTGGAACGAAATTAACATTCATTTTTACTTTCCATAGACTGTCAATTAACAACTTGAATATACATCCCCATTTTAAATTCATTTTTTTAAATCACATTTGCATAACTTTGCTCTCTCTAGCTCCCATGCACTGTAGTCATTTTAAATCCAAGAGTGCACCTATCATGGATCAAGCAGCAATGCCACTGAGGTCGTCTCTGATCTAGGGGCAAGGGCTGCTGAGATCTGATCTTCTCCAGGCATGGCCTTCTTTGGAAACAGGGAGGGTGTGACACAAGGCATCAGTGTGGGGGCTGCCAATAGCATCTCCTGTGTGGACTTCTAGATGATGGCATGGGGTGACACGTGTAGGGATAGTTGCTTTGGCTTGGTTTGGAGAAGGTGACTTGAAGCAGGCAAGATTTTTTCTTTCTTTTTTTTTTCTTGAGGGACCAGAGTCGCTTGAGCTGCCTTTATTTTTTTTTGAATGGAAGCCTTTTTAGCTGCTTTAGCTCGATCCACAGTCATTTTTGGTTGCCAGTCTTAGAACCTACAGCTTAGGCCTAAGCTGCAGGTGACTAGCAGCTAGAGTCTTTGCGACTCAACAAACTGCAGGCCTGTAAACTTCATGGGTGTTTGGCTGTAGCTGGATTCACAGGCGGCCAGCTACCAGCTTCCAAACAAACCCTAACTGAAAAACTTCTAATTGACATTTAGACCTGCTCATGGAACGGACGGCTTGCCGGGCCTGCTTGAGCCGGAGGCTGAGCCATTTCTTGGAAAAAATCCTGTTTAATAAGCGGGCTGGGCTTGGCCTTGTTTTCAAGGAGTGATATGCAAGTCTATTCTGTTTGCTTCTATTTTATGACAGTCAAAATTGTTTCCTTGGGAATCTATTTCCTTTGTAGCTATAGCTGAGAGAAACATCGGATGATGTTAGTACTTTAATCCCTCCTTTTTGATCATTGAGTGCTTCTTTCTTGAGAAATCCCTCAATTTTATTCCTAATTTATATATTCTTCGAAAGTGAAATAACATTTCCACCTATCTTAGAAAAATACTATTAAATTATTCCCAGTGACATCTGATGTTATTAGAAAGATATCCAGAGCCCTCATTGTCTTCACTCCTTGACGATATCATTAGCTCCACCTTCATTCACTTGTCTCTTAGTGCTAGGCGATGTCACTGAAACTGGAAACAAAAGTTTTCTTGGCTCTTGACGCCTTTAGGATCCCCTTACTGAGTGTCTTGGTTGAAGTGACGCCCGACCTAGTAACACAGAATGAGTGAGAGAACCTTGGGATCAAGGCAGATGACCATATGCAATGGCTTGAACCAGGAGAGAACCTTGTGATCAAGGCACAGGACCATATTCATCACTTCTGCATGAGATGCTCACATTGTGCACGCTTCTCTGTGCAATCGACAGGAAGTGGTCCAAACTGGACCTGCCATTCGATCGCAGAAAAAGTTTAGTTCGCAAGATAGGTAATGCTTTTTAATGCAGTTTTATGATGTAGAGTAGATGTCAAATTGTGGACTAGTGATTGACAAGGTACATCTCTAGCTTCATCATCGATTCCTATTTCATCAGCTTCCTTAAGAACTTTGCATTTGGTGAGCTCCGATGCAACATAACCTGGAGTGATGACAGTGATCCTGATCTCCGCATGAAGCTTTGATTGCAATGCCTCATAGAACCTGATAATTGCTGCCTTGCTTTCCTGAAAATCATCCATAAATTCTATAAACCAAAACAAAAAGCTTTTTATGTTTTAAACTATTTTAAAACTTTCATTATCTTGTAGATGCTTGTTCTTGCAGCAGGAACATGGCCATTCATTGATGCTGTCCTAATTATATTGCCCTGGCTGTTCTGTAGGTGTGGAATTGCATAATAAGTTGGATACACTGAGCCCCAAAAGTTTACATCCTGAAAAGAGTCTTGCAATTGAAGATCAATGCTCTGTGAATTAAACTTGATAGTTATGAGTTATGACGTTGATTTCCATTTTAGGGTACTCTGAGATTATGTGCAGATGAAAAATAGTGACATGGGGACTGGAAGAGCAAATCTTGTAAGACATGTCAACTTTCATTTCCCCTTCAATTTGTTATGAATCAAAATTTTATCTTAGCAAATCAATTTAATTTAACAAGCCAAACAATTAGTATCATATATGCTGAAAAATGTAAGTTTTAGCTTAATCATAATTTGAAAATTTGAATTGAATGAAATTTTTAATGATAAATTTTGAACAAACATAAGATACAGCCCAAGTTATGGAGTAAAAAAATTTATTTAATGTTATACCGTCACTTGTGTGAAGGCAGATATGTTGATTTCTTCAAAGAGGCAGCTAGTCCAAATTGGATCATTGACAATGAGGTGATTCACTGCAACACAAAGTTTTAGGCTCATCAGTTCAACTCCAAGAGATTCTTGCCCAAAGTGAGCAATAGTCTCTTCAATGATTCATTTGGATTCACTGGGGACAGGGACCATTTTATATTTAAAAATATTCATATAATCTAATTAAAATTACAGTTAAATGACGTTATGGGATGCATTGTTACGATATATTGATATCCTGTAATCAAATAACAAAAGAATCCAGTTAACCATGCAGTTAACAAAAGAATTACTTATATTGCTATATTTTGTCAGGTTTCCAAAAGAATTCAGTTTACCATGCATGGATAGTTGTTAGAATTTCTCTTGCAAAATTTGTCATTTTAGGCATTTTCCTTTTGGATACAAAGTCAGGAGTTGTCAAAAACCATGATCTCTTGCAACTTTTCCTTTTCCTTTCATGTTCTGTCCAAGGGAATTCATCATTCATGTTGTTGTTCAGATGATACTTCTTGGATTGTGGTGACATGGCCCAGAGAGCGGAATGAAGTTAACGGCAGTCTGTAAGAAAATATATGATTGCATTCGCTATGATCTCAAGGAAATTGCCTTCCTTTCTTCTTTGCCTGACCCCATACATATCAAAAAACGAAGGAAAAATCTAGGCTTTATGCAGCTAGCTGGGTGCCAGATATTGGCCCTGACCTCAGGCCGATCGACTGTAAGAAGGACAGCAAACCTCATGCAGAGAATGGTGCATCTCACAACGGAGAGCCTTCGACTTCAGATGATCTTGCAGTGGCTGCAAGAGGTGGAATGGAGACCTAGGGCCTGCGCTGCAGTGCACTGAAAAGCTTCATACAAGGTTATGGGAAGGGATAAAACAAGTCATGGAAGGGAATTGAAGAAGCTGCCAAGTCTCCACTGAAAGGTGATGACCTGAAGAAATCAATGCAATCTTTAATTGTAAGTTATTCTCTAAGCCATGCCATTCACTAAATTCACAATAAATTCTCAAAATTTGATGAAATAAAGCTGAGATTCTTGTGGTTTGAAGTTTGGTTGCAGAAGAAATCAAAGAAATCTTCTGTGCTTGTGTAGAGACCAGTCGAAACATCCATTCCCTCCCCCCCCCTATAGCATTACATAGTTTAGACTATGATGGAAGCTTGTACATTCAAATTTTTATGCAAGCACCAAGACATATTTTATCTAGTAAGTATATACTTTTGGATCCTTCATCGCTCCACTGCATTTTATTGAAGGAATTTAGGCATCCCTTCACATGAGCTGTTTGACTGAAGTTGCTAGATTCTTCTCTCTCAAGTTGGATACATGCATGACATCCTTTGCTCAATTTGTATAAAATGCAGCTGCATGACAGGGATAGGGAATCGCATTCACCTTCTAAAATATGTAAGAGATATACAAGGACAATATCTATCCATAGTCGAAATAATAATGAGAGTCATGATGCAAGATGAATTTGATGGAACATTGAACAGACTTGCAAAATTTTTGAGCTAGTTTTGGCGAGAGTTTGCTGGCTATCTAATTTTCAGAGACTTGCAATGTTATATTATTGTCTCACCAAAAAGAAGGCTGTTATGCCTATGTATGTGTATGTGTTATGGCATCAACTTCACCCTCTGGAATAATTAAACCTATCAATTTACTGTTATGACTTTCTCAACAGGACGAGTGGCCTTAGAAGGTAGTGAGCATATTTTGGCACTAAATTTATGGATTGGTTACAACATAACTCTCTCTTCTTGGCCACTCTGTGTCAGAGAAATAGGAAGGATACACAATTGACTCAAATATTTGGTTGGAGAATGTTATTCATATTAGCAATATATTATCTAAATAAACAAATGAATCTAAAATTACAATTGATGAAAAATCTTTATAGGGAATAATATATATATATATATATATATATTATTCGACATCAAAATAATTTTATTTTAACACAAAAAAATCTATTCTAGCACAAAATAAAATTTATTCATTTGGTAAAATTAAATCACAAAATTGCAAATCCTACATATCTACTAATATTAACTTAAAAATATAAGTTAGAGAAAATAGCCTGATTGTAGGCAGGTCAAAGCGCGTAGGCGCTGTCCCAAAGAAGTGTTTGCCTCCACGTACGGATTTTCCGATAATCCTCCTTTGAGATACGATGACCCTACAACTTCTTCTTCGGTACATCTCAGAAGAAGTCAAAACGAACTTGATCGGACTCGCAGATCCAGCGAAGAACGAAAGAAAAAGGATAAAATATAGAATAGTAAAAATAAAAATCACAAGTGGCTAAGAGGAGGAAGAATTTTTCTCCATAATTTTTTCATTATTTTTCTCTATTTTTTCGTATCCCGAAAGAGATGAAATCAAGGGGTATTTATAAAGGTAATTATGCAGGGGCAAATGGGTCTTTTGCGGATGCGCCCGCGATGATTTCACGAACGCATTTTGTGAAATTCAAATAAAAAAAATTGGCAGCGGGTGCCAGCAATCCTCCACAAAAATTATTTTATTTCTTTTAATAATTTTAAAATCAAAACAAAATGCTGGATATCCTATATTATGTAATAGGTATAAGTACCTTCCGGTTTGAATCTTCACTTAGTGACAATTGATTACATCTGTGGAGCCAAAGTGGTCTTAACCTTGAACCTCGGTCCATGGGGCAAATTAAATCAACAGCATACATAATATAGCCCAATCTGGATTCTAAGCAGGTTGCGCTAATATGGCGATGCACAGGTATCTATCATGTGCTTTTTAGGGAATCTCCCTTTTTCTATAATCGTGGCCTCACGACTGCACATATAGGTGAGTCCTAATAAGAAATCTAGCAAAAAGCTCCTGTTTGTTGAGTCTCAGAGTCATTAAGAGTTATATAAACAAACTCATCCTACCACTTGCCTTTATGAGCACTAGCGTTATAGGGATGAGGAAAATATAAAACAGTGCTTCTCTTAGTCACACTCTGGTTTGTTTCTACCCATTGAACCTTTTAACGTTGGGTTTCCACCGTGGTGATCTATCTTTATGGGCTAAGCCGCATCCCCCTCGACGACTCTAGAACTACTGTTCTAGATAAACCTTTTGTAAGATGATCAGTCAAATTATTTTCTGATTTTACAAAATTCAGAGCAATAACGTTATTTTTCAATTTATATCTTTATGATTTATGACACACTTTTAAGTGCATGTTCATTTTTACATTGGCATTTTCTTGATTGCACTTATCTATTGCAGATTTATAATCACAATGTAAGGAGACAGTGGTAAAGGTGACTCATCTACAAGAAGGTCTATTAGTAGGTCTCTGAGCCACTCAGCCTCAGTGCTAGTGGTGTCTAAGGCAATTAGTTCAAACTCCATGGTACTCCTAGATATCAGAATTTGTTTGATGGATTTCCAAAATACACCAGCTCCTCCTAGGAGATAAACATATCCAGTGGTGGATTTAACATTTAAGGTATCGCTGATCTAGTTGGCATCACTATAGCCTTCTAGAACAGCAGAAAACCCACTAAAGTGCAAACTATAAGACTTGGTACCCTTAAGATACCTAAGGATCCTCTCTAATGTTGTCCAGTGATCTTTATTTGGATTAACAGTATATCTACTGAGTCTATTTCCATCATATGTTATATCTGACTCGGTGTAGTTTGCTAGAAATCCTAATGAGCTCATGATTTGAGCATATAGGCTTTGAAGGATAGGAATTCCTAAGTTCTTCTTAAGGTGTGTAAAGGGATTAAAGATAGTGGAGATAGACTGATAATCAGAATAATTAAATTTATTGAGTATCTTGTCAATATAATGACTTTAGGATAACTCAATTCTAATTGCACTTCTAATTATTTTGGTATTTAAAATTAAGTCAATTTATCCCAAGTCTTTCATATCAAACTTATGACTTAAGAATTATTTTACTTCATCTTCTATCTGAAGATCTGTCCCAAAGATTAGTACATCATTTACATAGAGGCATAAGATCACAAATTTATATCCAACTCTCTTATGATATATACATTCGTCTGTGTTATTGATTTCAAATTCAAATGTCATCACGGTTTCATCAAATTTTAAGTGACATTGCTTGGGTGCTTGTTTAAGACCATAGAGAGATATGACTAGTCTGCAAACTTTATTTTCTTGGTCAGAGATTACAAATTCCTCTAGCTGGTCTATATAGATTTCTTTATTTAAGTCTCCATTTAGAAAAGTTGTCTTGACATCCATATGATGAATTACTAATATATGGATGGAGGCTAATGCTATAAGGATCCTAATAGTTGTAATCCTAGCTACAGGTGCATAGACATCAAAGTAATCTACCCCAGATCTCTGAGTAAAATTCTTGGCAACTAATTTAGCCTTAAATTTATTTACAGAGCCATCAGACCTAAGTTTCTTCTTAAAGATCCATTTGCACCCTATAGTTTTACAACCATGAGGAAGATCAGTCAATTTCCAAGTATGATTTTGGATAATTGAATGCATCTCATTGTCCACAGTTTCTCTCCAAAAAGGTGAATCCAAGGATTTTATTGCGTCTACAAAGGTAGTTGGAGAGTCTTCTATAAGAAAGGTATAGAAATTATCTCCAAATGTTTCCTTTACCCTGTATCTCTTACTCCTCGTAGGTTCTGCTTCTACTTATATTTCACTTGTCCTTCTTCTACTAGAGCTACTAGCTATACCACTATCTACTCTAGTCCTAATGGAAAGATGTCTTCAAAATATGTTGCATCTCTGGGTTCTATGATGGTGTTGTTACTAATATCATTTTCTTCTAAATTAATCACCAAAAATCTATTGGCATTACTATTGGCTGCATATCCTATGAATATCGTATCCACTATTTTAGGTCCTATTCTTTTTCTTTTAAAATCTGGTATTTTCATTTTTGTCAAGCACCCCCACACTTTCAAATAGCCAAGATTATGTTTTCTATGTTTCCAAACTTCATATGGGGTTAGATCATTATTTTTAGAGAAAATCCTATTAAGGATATAACAGGCTGAAACTAGAGCTTCCTCCCATAATTTCTCTGGTACTCCTGAGTTTATAAGTATGGAGTTAACCATATCCATTAAAGTCCTATTCTTCCTTTCTGCTACTCTATTTGAATAGGGAGAATAGGGTGCAGTCACTTCATGAATGATTCTATGATCTTCACATAGTTGAGTTATGTCATTTAATGTGTATTCACCTCTCCGATCTGATCTAAGAATTTTAATTTTCTTCTCCTATTAGTTCTCAGCTTCGATCTTAAAAATCTTAAATTTGCTAAGCACCTCATCCTTGGTTTTAATTAGATAGATGTAACAGAACTTGGATAGATCATCAATGAAGGTCACAAAGTATCTGTTACCTCCCCTAGAAGTTCTACCCGAGTTACAAACATCACTATGGATCAACTCTAATTGATTTAAATCCCTATTAACAGATTTAAAAGGCTTCCTAGGGAGTTTGGCTTCTACACAAATTTGACATTTCTCATGATTCTTAAGATCACTTTTTGGTATTAGATTTAGGTTCATAAGTTGTTTAATTGAATTATAATTTACATGGCCTAATCTACCATGCCAAATAGAAGGAGCTTCTATATTCATAATCAAAGGATTTTCATTCATTGAAGGAGCTATTACATTCAACTTAAACAATCCTTCACTTAGGAACCATGATCCGGCAGGCCGCCGCGATGGTCCTAGGGTGCGGGTAGGCATAAGGCCACCAGCCACCGCGTAGAACCCTACTACCTATCAATCATCAATAAATCCTGAAAATTTTGGCATGATGCATGCACAAAATGATCATCTTTCCTATATTGACCTGTCAGGATTATCTCAATACATACAACAACACTACCTGTCAGAGCAGCAATCACATAATCTGTCACATAATGAGCCTGGACAATTTATATCAATACATCATCACAGGCATATAACTCATCTGTATAAAAATCTGGTTCTCATTCCATCCATGGTCAAACCCATATCCACAACAGGATCTATGTCTATAACTGTACACTATACTATGCTATGGGGCGGCACAGATAGCAGGCAACCACTAATCCTGCTCCTCTCTATATATCAGTTGGCCTGCAACAAAAATATCAACTGGGGAGTGAGTATATAAATACTCAGTGAGTGGAGTGGAGAGTACTATGCATATGAGATAGAATATAATCATGGCTCAAGATGAATCTCAAGAGCATATGAATAGTGATCAATAGCAAGATGAACATGAACTCAACATAAAGAATATGGAGTAAATCATCAATATCACCATAATCAATATCAACTCATCTGAAGCACATATGGAATAATCAAGTAAACATATATGCTACTCATGAATATGCTCAGCAGATCATAATGCTGGAACATACAAATTAGGTGTCAATATACGAAGTCATCACTAGATAGCTGTCGAAAGGTGGGTCTTACACCCCAGGCGAACCACAACAACTCTCTACTGTCACATGCATATGCAGGATAAGACACCATACTGATAATATAAATGCTGGCCAGTATCCAAAACAGAAATCCATAGAAACATCTCACATCTATATACTAACGGCACCTCGCGGGGTCTTACTTTGTTCGGCGGCAAGCCATATATAAGTCGCAGGACCGGCCGATCCTACGCCTAGGGCCGTGTCCCCTCCTAAGAAAGGACTGGGCTCCGCCCATCCAGAAGGCTACTATGTGCACACAGGTCGATGTCTAACCCATCGACTATAGATGTCCTGTAGATACTGCCAAGCCATGCATAAATGCCATAATGCACCCTCCCAATACTCTACATAAAAAGGAGTATAATCAAGACTATCACTCACTCGACCACGACCCAATTATGACTAGACATCAGGGTTGGGAGTGAGGAGTTAGGGGATGCAATGTAACTTAACATATTACTCTTTTCCTTCCTGTAATTCCTCTCAATTTCTCCCAAATGCATGTACAGAATAATCAAGCATGGAGAACAAAACATAGAGGAATCTACCACAACAATCAATCAATAAGCTCAGGTGGAATCAAGTCACACTTGGCAACATTCATGAAAATGAATAAGGAATGTGCTCATGGTACAAAGTACAATTTTCCACTCACTTGCCAATCTGGCACGATCCCGATACGCCTCCGAAGCTCTATGGAAGGCAGTAGGGGACTTCTTCCTCTTGATCCTTAGTTCCTTGCCCAAGTGAAACATGCATTAATAACACATTTATTCTTGTATCAAGGCCAAATAATCTACGTATCAATTGTAAGTATAAAAGTTTCAGTTGACACAACTCCCCCCCCTAATTAACATTTTTCTTTTTCTCCTATTCTTATTAATTAATCCTCAATTTACATTAATCATGATGCAAGAGTATCCAACACACACCTTGGACCAATGCTATAGGGTCAAGGTGTGCGAAGGGATCGAATCCCTTCAAATCTAAAATTTTACTGAACCTTGGGTCGACCCAACATCATCCTTTTTTCATCTTCTTCATCCAGATGAACAGTAACCCGGACTGACAGCAGGTTACTTCATTCCGATTTTGATCTACTTTTCGAACTCTAATTTTTATGAAATTTATACCCAATGTTCTACACTCATAGAAATTTCCAAAATGGTAAGATACATCATCATTGGAGGCCGATTGACCTCCAAAATAATTCACCGAAATTGGGACTTCGACACAGTTTTTCCGCAGTGCCGGAAAAACTTGTCGAAATCCGATTCTTCCTCTTTTAACCACCTCTCTAGACCACATCCACCCTTTGTATAGCCTAATTTCATTAGAAGACTAGGTAGGGATGGGTATTTACCTTTTTCTTTTCTGAAACTTGGGTCCTTGCGTAGAGGAAAAGGAGACCTACGCTTTTTCCTTCAGTTGACAACGCAACCGGGGCTCCCCTCCATCTCAAACTCCCTTCCCTTCTTCTTTCTTCTTCTTCTTTTCTTTCTTTCTTTTCCTTCTCTCTGTGTTTCTCCCTATTTGATTCCACCGCCTGAGACCACTTTCCTTCTCTGCTTCATTCCACCGACACAGCACACTCAAACCCCCTAATTAAGTCACATCAAGCACTATTCATCCTTTGTTTAAAATTATTAAATTTCCTTTTTGCCCCTAACACTTCAATATATCCACTGTTATGCCATTAACTTTTGATTCTTTCCAATTTTACCCCTTATATCAATTTTAAAAGACTATTATATCCTTTTTATATATATAAAAAAATTGGAGTTATTACACTCGTCTTGAACCTTTTCACCGCAGTATCATTAAGACCATATTTGCTTTTTAGGATGTCTCAGAGTTCTTTGGCACTCTTGGCTATGTTATAATGTCATATAGCCTCTCAGAAAGGGCACCTAGGATTCTATAGATGTAATGATAGTCTATTTCATCAAGTGTCCTAGAGGGTATGCTGGTGGAGGCAGAAGATTCAGTGTGGAAGGAGGATGAATTCCGGTTTGAATTTTGGCGAGTAGCATATCATGAAGTAGTTGAGTTGGACCCGTTATCAACTTCAGTGGTGCTCTCATCTATGGCTGAGATCAACCCTAATGTGGTGAGCCAGAACAGCATTTGGTTTTGCCACCTCCTGAAGTTATAGCTATCAAATTTTTCTAGTTTGGCACTAAGGTGGTCACTAGTGTTTGAGGCCATAGGTTCAAGGTTATAGAGAAGGGACAGAAACCTGAATGAAAGTAAAAAGTCTATGTAAAAAGATTGTATTAAAATTTGTATTGAATTTTGAATGTCTAGTTGATATATCCAAAAAAAATAGCCAGATCAGTTCTAGATCAGTGGTGAAGCACTAGGTTCACTTAAGTACCAGCCTTTCTTAGGCACGTATGCCTTTTTGACAAACTTTTCTTTGACACTATTAGTTAGTGGATATAATCACTAGAAATTACATAAATTTAAGTTTTACAAAAGCCTAAGTGCAAACTTAAATTTGTTGTTATGAATTAACCAATTTTCAAATTTTTCGTTTGATTTTTTAAATTAGTAATAATTGATTACTAGTTATGTGCCAGCAAATCAAATATTATAATTAAGATCTAAAATGTCAATTTAATGAATTATATGATTTATTATCTTATTAAAATAATTGATTATTAATTTTGTACGAGCAAATCAATTATTGTAATTGAGATCTAAAATGTCAATTCAATGAATTATAAGATTTATTATCTTATTAGAATAATTGATTACTAATTTTGTGCTAGCAAATCAATTATTATAATTGAGATCTAAAATGTCAATTCAATAAATTATAAGATTTATTACTTTATTAGAATAATTGATTACTAATTTTGTGCTAGCAAATCAATTATGGTAATTGAAATCTAAAATGTCAATTCAATGAATTAATTATTATGTATTAACCAATTTTTAAATTTTTCATTTGAATGGGATCTAAAAATTACTCCTTGAAGAGTTCAAATGGAAGTATGATAAATCTTTTGGAGGTTAAACAAATTATTACCATTTTAGAATGATTTACTGAATTATATATTACTAACAAAAGAAATAAACATACACTTTTTTGGATTATTAGTAAAATATTATCTAAATAAACAAATGAATCTAAAATTACAATTAATGGAAAATCTTTATAGGGAATAATATGTATATATATTATTCAACATCAAAATAATTCTGTTTTAATAAAAAAATCTATTCTAGCATAAAATAAATCTATTCATTTAATAAAATTAAATCACAAAATTGCAAATTCTACAGATCTACTAATATTAAATTAAAAATATAAGTTAGAGGAAATAGCCTGATTGTAGGCAAGTTGAAGCGCGTAGGCACTGTCCCAAAGAAGTGTTTGCCCCTACGTACGGATCTTCCGATAATCCTCCTCTGAGATACGATGATCCTACAACTTATTTTTTAGTACGTCTCGGAAGAAGTCAAAACGAACCTGATCGGACTTTCCGATCCAACAAAGACGAAAAAAAAGGATAAAATATAAAAGAGCAAAAATAAAAATCACAAGTGGCTAAGAGGAGGAAGAACTTTTCTCTAGAATTTTTTCAGTATTTTTTTTATTTTTTCGTATCCCGAAAGAGATGAAATCAAGAGGTCTTTTTGCGGACGCGCCCGCGGTTTAGTACGTCTCGGAAGAAGTCAAAACGAACCTGATCGGACTTTCCGATCTAGCGAAGAACGAAAGAAAAAGGATAAAATATAAAAGAGCAAAAATAAAAATCACAAGTGGCTAAGAGGAGGAAGAACTTTTCTCTATAATTTTTTTAGTATTTTTCTCTATTTTTTTTGTATCCCGAGAGAGATGAAATTAAGAGGTCTTTTTGCGGACGCGCCCGCGGTGATTTTGCGAACGCGTTTCGCGAAATTCAAATGAAAAAAAACGGCAGCCCCGCTGGCTATTGTCCACACGGCCCGAGAATGGCCGCATGCGCATTTAATTTTTCCATCAATATACCATTGCTAGACGTGGGACATGTGAGAAATCAGGACGATGAAAATAAATTAGCATCTCATCTCTTACTAGAATTTAATCATTTCAAAGAGGCTTTGTGCTCAAAGAAAGTCATAAATTAGGGCATTCTCACTTGAATTGGTTTAATGGTGCTGCCTTAATATACTGTCCATCTTACAAAGTTTGACTGCATATTGGTGAGGATATATATATAAGCTGGTCTAAAAGCAATCTATTTTAAATAGTTGACCCACCTTTTTATTCTAATATAATCTGTCATTGTCTTTTTTGGTTTAATCTTTCAGATGATTGATGATCAAGACTTGTTTTTTTTTGCCAATTTTCTTGGCATATTTATATTTGTTATGATGATTGCTTATATGTGATGGCAGACCCAAAATATGAACCAGTTCTCCTTTGATGGCATCCTGTAATCCAGAACTACTTTTAAACTCCGACGCCAACCCGAATGTAATTGCCTAAAATTACACTATTGCATAAACACCGGATTTGACGCAATCTGAATGGCGCGAAAAAAAATGGCGTCTAAAAAGGATTACTAATTCTTAACTTTTCGACCCGAGTTGCAGATTCTTTCCATTGTTTTCGGAAAATGGTATTATTTGTACAGTCACAACCATTTAGCTGGTCAAATATGCCTTATATTTGTTTAAATCGACAGCTTTTAATCTTATCGGAGTACTGGCACGCTGTGACCTGAGGAGATAACCAAAGCCTGATGCTTGTATCATGAATTTATCGTAGTTACAAATACTTTAAATCCAGATGGTAGGCAGACTTGTGGACCAGAGCATTGTATCATGGATGGTTTCAGCTTGACGAAAAAAACGTGGATAGCTGTGAGCAAGGCCAATATTCGACTAATTAGTTTTTATTTTCATGGACAAGGACATTTTTGGAGATCTAATGCTTGAACATTCTCCAATTTCTTGTTTTTGTGGGATGAAATAAACATTGGTATACTGCCATTTTTTGTTATTTATCACCCTGTGGCATTCTCCTTGTTCTGTGAAATGAAGAGTATGTCTTTGGAGAGAGCAGCAGATGCAATCTTTAAAAGCATGCCCAAGGTAGTAGCAGATGAGTTCTTTTCTTCCTCTTGTTTCAACATTCAAGCGGATGGTCATGAGCCCGTTTGCCATTGGGAAAGTTTCGATCAGAGCCTTTAACTTACTCCGAGTTTGAAGATCTCGCGCAACCAGCTCCGCCTGGACGCGCCGCCCCATACTCCTCACGATGACGGCCCTTCCCTCCTGCTCCGTCCGGGCCTGCTCCAGTCGCTCCGATGGAACCACTACCATCCGAGGGAACCGCCGTTTCAGGTCTGCCAACTCCTCCACACTAGGCCGGAAATAGGATATTTCCGGCTGCACTGTTCTTCCTTGAGCCACCGCAGACCACGCCGGAGACGACACTGCAATCCCTTGCACCGGAGCCGACCGCTGGAGCCGATCGACACCCCTCGGCTTGCCAGGCCCGGGATCTCCCATCGGTCCGCCCACCTGGTGCTCGACAGAAAGCCCTTTCACCGCACGATCCTTGATACAGCTTCTCACTCTCTCACTCTCTCCTCACTCCTTCGCAAAAAAATTAAAAAAAAGGGTATTTTTTTGCCGGTTGACCTTGTCTTGGTGCCATGGCCATTGATTCATTGAAGTAACCAAAGCTTTTTGAAGCAGTACAACAGCTAAGGTAAAATCAAAGCTAAATCAAATTTGGATGATACTAAATGCATGGTTCTTGTTGCATCACATTTTGGTCTTGCTTCTTTCGTTCCATGTTAGAATCAAACTAATTTGAGTACATCTATTTAAGATATTGGCAGAGAGACATGGAGGTACAAAAACTCAGGAGCCTCATGGGGGGGATTGGAGAAAGATACTTGGTTGCTAGATCATGAGAAATTTTCCAGCAAAGGACTGCAAGACATCCATCTATATTCAAAAAGTGGATATAAGAATAATAAGAGGACAAGCGAGGGGTTTACTGTTAATTCTTCATTCACATTTTTGAATATTAGTGGTTATAAAATAATTCTACGGTCAAGATATGGGAAACAAAGCATAAACCGAAGAGGTGGAGCTTTTCATTTACCCAAAGATTGCCAAACCGGTACTGATAGATGTACCGGTCGGTCATCGGACTGGTTTGGTACCGGTTCAGACCGGTACGAATAGGTACTGAACTGGTATCACTGGTTTAACCTAGTTTATGTATCCAAAAATCTAAAAAAAATTTGGAACTGGTACGGTTCAGCCGGTTTAGGTGGGTTCAGGCCGGCACAGGTCGGTACTGTCCAGCACCGCTTTTTAACGCTGAATCGAACTGGTTAGAGACCAAACCGGTTCGGTATAGGTACGAACTGGTTCAACATTCCTTGATTTTCTTCCTCCTCAACTTTTTAATAAATTAACCAAAAAATAATTTAAAATTTATTAAAAATAATTTTAATAAATTTATTAAAATCAACTTTTTAATTTTAATTTTATTATTTTTTTATATAGTGACCACAAAATGATTTGATAACTACTATATACAATGCATAATTAAATCACATTAATACAGTTAGTCACCCCAGGCTATTGGGTTCGGATCCGGGCCAGCTTGCTGTGATCCGGATCCAATATCCCCCGGTATAAAAGGCCATGAAAGCAAAGTGGCGGCAAAGCCCCCAAGTCGAAAGAAACGAGAGAAAAAGGGGGGGAAAATGAGGCGAAGGCTTAGGCTCCCGAGCTCCTCCGACGAAGACGACGACGACCGGCGGCCCCAAACCCTAACCTCTCCAAAGCCTAGCCCTAACCGCAATCCTCCCCCCGCTGCTCCCAATCCTCCCCTCGAGATATCCGACGACGACTTCGTCGACGTGCCGGACGTCCTCTCCCCGCCCTCCCCTCCGCCGCCGCCCCCCGCTCGCCCCGCCGGAGCCCCCGAGGACAACGACGGATCATTATCCGTGCCATGGACGGGCTTAGATGGCTCTCTGCGGCCGATCGATGAGTTCCTCCGGAGGCTCGGCCTCCGGCTCCGGCCGGAATGGCTGGGCTTCTGCGTCAAAGCCCTGACGAGCTACGGGTCCGGCTTCGAGGGCCTGGACATAGCCGGTAAGGCGAGGAGGTGCTTCGAGCAGTTCCTCCTCTCCGACATGAATATCTGTGGCGCTGGCGTCCTTCCTGAGAACGTGCAAGCCATGCATAAGGCCGATCTGGAGGGGCCTTTCGTTCTCCAGGTGTGTAGGTTTGTCTCCTAGGGTAATGGTCTTGACCTAGATATCTGAGATGGTCTTTAAAGGTCTGTGGTTTGTTATGATTGATTTGCTTTCACTTGATTAGGAGTTTTCATGAAATAAAAATCTAAAATTATGTTTCTCTATATTACAAACTACTTTAGAACGGAAAATCACAATCCAAGTTCTGCTCGATTGCTTATTTGTTGTGAACAAACAGTAAAACATTTAATATGTCCCTTAAAAATCTTACTGAAAAATTGGCAATTTATTTTCAAACCAATTTTTAACTTAATCTATGTTTTTAAAGTAATGGAACTTAAAATTAAAATAACACCAATTTAGCTTCTGAGTTCTTGGTTGCTCTTTGTTGAGATTAACAAGCAATTTTTATGTGACACATCCATTCATGTTACTATAACCTTCATATCCCATTTGTGGGCTGGAAAAATCAAATAATTCATTCTAGGATCCTGCATTAACACTTAAGTGTATTCCTATTAAACAATGTAATGAAAACTAAAATTTATTTGCCAATGATTTTCAATTCAGACAAGATACATGTTTAAAAAAAAATATTATAGTGGTGTGGTAAATATATATTTTCCAGGTATTTACTCTATGTTACATGCTGCCTGCATCTTATCACAACTAGCTACCTGTGCATTAAATATATATTTGTGAAGCTGTTCCAGCTTAAGCTTAAATCAACTGATAGCAGTTATAATGTGTTAAGAAGGCTTGATGGAGAGATATGCGGTCATAATTTATTTTTATTTGATGGGAGAATCTAGGGTTTGCTTCTCTACAAACCTTTTACTTTGCTTTATTGTTTTCCATTATTTTGTTTTATCATATGGTACTTTATGCATTCATGTTATGATGTTCCCTGTTCAATTTGTCTTCTCAGTCCTTATTGCTATGAAGAATGAATCAATGACCATGTTTTAATATTTATTGTTATCAAATAAACCTTTAAATAATCTTTTGTTTTTGAACTGAGTAACAGGAATCTTTTGCTTAGGGTGGTGCATCTACTTCAGAATCTTCGCAGAAAACTCGTCTTTGCATCCGCTTCCTAAGCATTTTCTTATTAACTTTTTTTATTTTTAAAAGAGATCTGCTTCACTGTACCTGCATCTGAATCTGCACCCGACACACTTGCTTCTAGCAAGAAGTTTTGTCATGACTGAGTATTGTATATTTGGCTCTAGACACATTCTCATTGAATGCAAAACCATTTGTTTATTTGGTTGTGCAATGGAGGGTAAAAATTATCCTTGATAAGTTGTCCTTGTTAAAGCAAAAAAGTTACCTTCAATGACCAATTCATGCATATCTACCTTTTTGTTTCAGTCAGAAAGAAAGTCACTTGGTAGGCTAATTCTGATTTAAATTTCATAAATTGAGGTTTTTGTTAAATGTTCTTGAGTATGTTTTTTCTAGTCATTGTACATTGTTGGTTATTGGTGTTGAGTTGCTTCTGTGGAAATATTGCAGTGTTCTGCTTTTGTTAGATGATTTTCTGACCGTATCCATTTTTTTTAGCATTTCATTAACTCTGTACCAATTCTCTTGCTATTCAGTTACTTTTTTCTTGCTTTCCAAGATTTTGTAATCATGCATATGAACAGAGGTCTAACATCAACCATTTTATGCCTCTAGGTTGATGAAATAATTAACATCTCTGCTCCTCTTCGAGAAAGGTATCATGATGCACCTGCTGGATTTAAAAGGTGCTTGAAATTGTCAATGACAGATGGTGTTCAGCGCATATTTGGCATGGAATATAGGCCTATCAGAGAATTGGAAGTTCTTGCTCCTGCTGGTTTTAAGGTCTGCTTTGAGTTTCTTCAGAAATATTAATTCATGTTTCTTCTGTTAACTTTTCTCAATTGACTTTTCATCTGTTATAGTTTATGCCTTTGAAATAAATGCATGTGTGTGTGTGTTATATTTATACCTATATGTGTGTATATGTAGTATATATATATATATATATACCACTAGGAAGGCCTAGAAATCAGAAAACATTTGTTTTGGTGGTCTTTAACCTTGTATTAAGTAGACAAGAAATGGATGGTTTCCATTGAATAAGTATGCTAAAATATATGATCTAAACATTAAAATCTATTGATTTTCAATCTATACATGTTTTAACATATTTAGATCATGGTCAATAAGGTGGATTCTTAATTTAAATGTTTTATCATGTATTTTAGCATATAGCACAATGGAAACTGTCCATTTTTTTGTCTACTTGAAGCGTAAGTTAGAGATCATCAAAACACATGAATTTTAATTTTTGGGCATTTTTAGTGGTATAAATCATGATCAGTGGTGCGGATCTTCGATTTGAGCACTTGATTATTGATTTTGGACCTACGAAGAGTAAATATTCTCTCCTCTTAAGAGGAGCAAAGTCCATCTCCCACCCTCTTTGTCTATATATATGTATGTATGTATGTTTGAATGTGTAGTTTTAGAGGGTTTGTTCTTGGTATATGACCTTAGATTGTGTACTAATAATGCATGTTCTTTTTCTTGTTAGTTGCTTTGCTAAGTATCATGGCAGGACTTCTCCTGCACAAACTCTTTGGCCAGGATTTCAACACATTTCAGAGTATTGATTGTAGGTGAAATGCAATTGTAAATTTTTGATGTTACTTTGTTCTGTAAAACTAATCCCTTTGAAATTTGATTGAGCTTATTCATTCATGGTATGGCATTAATATTGCCTTATATTTTGTCATGGTTTTACTATATTTTTTGTGTATGTTAATAAATCCGATCTTTAATAATGAACACATCTATAATCCTATGTATTTGTAGTTAGTTTTATGTAGCAAGGTATGATTAGTCCAAGTTTGAATACACATTTTGACTGGTTCTCAACTTGAAACTAACATTCCATGAATTGATACGGAATTACTTGGCATGATTACTTTTGGAAGTATAGAGGTTGTCATGAAACACAAAAGGCTGATTCACGGGTAAGGACACTGACATTTGTTACATGTGTGGTTCCATACAGAACTGTAATTGGGTTGATATATCACCGCACCACCTTTTTTTGTTGTTTACTAATATATTTGCGGACCATACATTAAAAAGAGAAGCTTGTGTTCAATGATGGATTTTGGTGGCCTATAGTAGTGTAACCAATGAAAATCATTTGGACAATTTCAACTATTTGGGGCTAGATGCTAATTTCCTTTATATTTTCCAAAAAAGTTGTGGCAATGTAGCCTTTCTTTAAACCATGCTTGTTCTTCTATTAATTTACTTCTCGATATTCGTTGATGGACATTTGCTTGATTTCTATTAATTTCATATGGTCTACTTTTTCTACTGCTGCTGCTACTATTGTTATTTCATATGTCTGATGATTTGATTTTTGAAAATCATTCAGTTGTTTAAAATTCCTATTCCCTTTTTAGGACTTAAGATTACAAAATGTACTTTGATAATTAAACTGTATACATCAAGAGTAAAAAAGTGGGGGATAACAATTTGTAGATTATTATTTGTAATGTACACATACGACGAGGGCTTCTAATGCTGGTCCCCGAAGTTTTGGAGGTTCTTGGGGGGCAGGTTGATGATCTGGACGCAGCTCGTCAAAGGCTAGTTGGCGAAGTGAATAAACCACCACGAAGCAAAAAGGTACTAATAAAATCATACTCAGTGTTGAGAATATTATTGACTTTGTATCATTCAACATTTTCATGTTCCTTTCTCACAATGTCTAATATATTTATGGTATCATCCACTGCATCAATGTGTCTGGCTCTTTTAAGTTTTGAACAATTAATTTTAGGAGAAAGGTTTATTTGATACATTAAAAAAATGCAATTTTAAGTTTTTTCCAGTTTCAGGGTTAAAAAACATAACTAGTTTAGGTGGATTTTCGTAGAAAGTGAATTTTCTTTCTATTTGTTAAGTTATACTATGCAACGTGATCCTGAAATGATTAAAATCTAAGCCTAATTGTTGTTGACATCCTGAGAATCTTACTAACTCTTCCTTGCAATATGAACTCAAGTGTGTTGGGTTTCTCTTCACAGCGATTTAGTTAGCCACTACAATGCTTTAGGCCTTAGAATTAATTCCTTTCGCCAATGGAACCTTTACAATTCTCCTTATTGTCAGCTTTTATTTATGTAATTTTTTTTGCTTACTCTTATGAGATAACTTGTATTTATCACATTTATTGCAGGAAGCAATGTGGACTCCCTTTGTCTAGAAGAGCTTCGCTTGCTGCTTGGCCATCTGATGTCATAAATAATGGTGCACAAACAAACATCCCATCTCTCAAAATGTGAATAATCCCCGAGAATTGGCTCAAGGTATCATCTTCTTTGTCATGCATATAATGACTATTAAGATTTTGTATCTTGTCAACTGATCCAAATTTTTTAAGTCATGCATCTAATTTTGGCTCCATATGTGATGAACTCTAGTTGTAAGAGATCGACAATTTAGACGCTGCGACTACTGGGATATTGCTAAAGAAATGGAAAGGTCAACATTTATTAACTTTTCTTAGTACTTACGTACGTACGTACATACATACGTACATACATGCATACATACATTTGTGGAGAGAGAGAGTTAAGCTTATGAGGCACTAAATTATTAGAAATTTGATCTGTATATGTTTTAAAGAATTTAGATCAAGATCAACGGTTTAGATTTTCAATTTATGTAGTGTATAACATGCTTTAGTTTACGAGCTATATTGCTTTGTTCATACATTAGAGAGAGAGAGAGAGAGAGAGAGAGAGAGAGAGAGAGAGAGAGAGAGAGAGAGAGAATTAACCTTATGAGGCACTAAATTATCAGAAATTTGTTCTGTATATGTTTTAAAGAATTTAGATCAAGATCAATGGTTTTGATTTGCAAATTATGTAGTGCATAAGATGCTTTAGCTTACGAGCTATATTGCTTTATTCATTTTGTGCTCGCTTGATGCATAGGCAAGATACTTGTAAAATAAATGATTGTTAGTCTCTAGATATTTTATATACCGTAGATCATGATCAATGATGTCGATTTCATTTTGAGAGGTGCATTATTGATTTTAACTAGGGAGCATTTGGAGGCAAATGAACTTGAGTGCATCGTAGCCTAAATATATATGGATGGACTTTGCTTTTCTTCAGAGGAGAGGGTATCCACATGATGCGTATCTTAGAGACCGCTAAAACATGTGATTTTTTGGTTTTTACGTATTTTTAGTGGCATAGATCATGAATAGTGTGGATCTTTGATTTGGATGCCCCATTATTGATTTGGAGTTAAGAGGTATAGATACCAAAGCTCCACTTGAGAGGAGCGCAGTCTATCCCATTTATACATATATATGTATGCATGATTGCTTCAACCAAAAGTACATATATGCAATTGCTAATCTCTTAGAGGCTTAGAATTTTTAAATTCTCCAAATCCATTAGACTCTTCAGTAATAAGAGTCCTGATGGCCTAAATTCCGAGATTCCAGGTGTGGATGTAAATGTATACATTTTAAAAGTACTTGCTGAATCCTTAAGATCTGAAAATCTTAGATGCTGTGGTGAAGCAGGGTTTGTTTCAAGAGTTTCGAGCCAATGGTCCGATACTATTAGCTCTCAATGATTAATCTCCATTTTTTTATTGTTCATGTGAAAATATTAAGAACATCCATAGGTAGAAATATCAATTTCAAAACATGTAATTTGTTTAGCTTGGTCCTTGAGATTCCCACCCTTTAGAAAAATAAGTACGGGGCCTCATCATAGGGATCCAATCTTTTGGGTAAGCTTTAACTTTGAAAATTGTGCTGATAGAGTTGTGTATCATTGGTGCAATTTTTTTTGCTCCTAAATCTGAATCTACAGTAACCTCTAATTTAATGTAATATAATTGAATATATTTTATTTACTTGGACCTTTGTAGGAAATCTGATCTTCGTGTATTGTGATAGATTTGAACTTTCCTATGAATATCATTTGTCAAGCACCAAACTTGGGCCCATTAGAGATCTAATACTTAAAAAAGAGTATCAATTATTGATTCTTCATCAACTTGCAAAATTTATTTTCATAATTGTTGAATAATAATTCAAAGCATGCCAGTCATGCTTCTATGACATTGGTTTACATGTTTGAAAATTTTCTCAAGACTTAACTTGAAATACTCTAAAACTTTGAGATTGAAACTAAAGCTCATTGGCTTTGGCTGGAACATATCCAGAGTTTGGCGTCAATTTCAAAGTTTTGATTGAAACTTTAAAGAGTCAAATTTATTGTATATGTAGGCTGCTTATTTGCCCCCATATCTTATATTTAAAACATTAGAACCATATTCTCTCTCTCTCCTCCTCCTCCTAATTCCCACCTTCTACCCTTTTACCCACCCCACCCCTCGAGGGTTGACTCCAACTGGAATCGAACCCCTACCCTTCTTTTTCTTCTTCTTATCCCCACCTACGTTATTACCCACCCCACCTCTTAAGGGTCGACTCCAACCCCACCGCCATAAGGAACCCTTATTCCCTTATATTTGCAAGTTTGGAGAGGATCTAGAAGCACTATGATGCTAGCTGCCCATGAGATTAAAGAGTTTGGCATTCCTAGAGCTCATGTTTTGTATACTTTTTTATCTTGCTCATGTTATAGATTGTCGTGAATAGTAAAATGACATATTAAACTGCAAATATGAATTGCTCGTGTTAGATTGTCATGAAAAATAAAATGACATATTACACTGCAAATGTGATTATTTGATTTTCTTAGAAAGCTAAAACTTCCATTGATTCTATGTGAAACCACCATTATGATACATATGGAGGTTCTCAACAATGAAGTGCTGACATAGATTTGTGATATGGATACAACAAACTTTAAAAGAATAGGATATGCATGGCTAGGATATGACAACAATAAATAAATGTGTTTTTACATATATTTTGAAAAGCATCCAATAACATATATACTCCATGCTTCATACAATAGCATCAACATATGCAAAGTCCATTTGTTCAACAAATGTCCTAGATATATTTGATGAGTGCCGCTATCTGATACATATTGCATATGGACACAAGATGCAATGGGAGGTTTTCGTGTATTTAGGTCTTAAACAATACATTATACTTCAAAAATAATGTCTAAGTTTTTGACTTATTTTGTTCTTTTTAGTTATCCCTAATTCTGGTTGATATTTTCTTCGGTTTTTCTTAATTTACAAGAATTATTGAAGCTTGAAGTGAAACCAGTGAACTACCAAAACTGCTGCAAATGAAATTCATGCAGTCTGGCTGCAACCAATATGAAACCAAGTTCTTAACATTTCATGAAATGGTTTATTGAACTCCTTAAGTTGTTCGTCATTGAGTTTTCCTATCGAAATATTCAAGGGGATCCATTATGTGGTTTATTTCTATGATGGCAGCACAGGTTTATGGACATGCTTTAAGTTGTAGATGTTAAATATCTTGTATAGGTTGCTTAATCATCCTTTGCATCTCTGCTTATCTTCTTCGGTCTAACTTCTTGTGCTGCCATTTTTTCTATTTAGATATTCTTTATGCAATGATATGTAAGGTATAATTCCCTTCTGATATCTGAATGGATGAAAGAATTGCAAGGTATGATGCTAGGGTTCAAGTTGCATGTGCAGATGAAATAAGTGAGGAATAAGAAAGTGATATTAACTGAACCAGAAAGTTACAGCAGACTTCTGCTGCTGCCAGATGGATAAAGAGCTCAATATCAGCAAAAATGTTTCTTTCTCATTGATAATGAAGATTCGGGATATAATGGTCAAAGAGCCTCACCAATTCTTAAAGCCTTCTTTTATCACTTTCTCTGGCAAAAACTTCTAATCCTTTCCTATTACATCATTTAATACATTTCTAATTAACAAAATGATTGGTCGTGACTCGTGACTCTTGAATATGAATTACAGTGATGTACTGATGAAACTCCCTAATGGTTTCGAATGGTTCCCTTTCCTCTTTGTGCAAGGCTTCCCTATTTGAAATAACTCTTAACAAGTCATGTGGGCCCCTTAGTTGTAGGGTGAAAGTCCTTCATTCTGTATTGCTTTATTAAATTATGTAAAAACAGTCCCTGAAGTGATAAAATTTAGATTATTAACTGTGTTCCCACCAAAAAGTGAAATCTCTAACAAATAAACCTCTGACAGTGCTGGATTCTGCAATAATGTGCTTCAGTGTACTTACTAGATATGAGCATGGTGCTTCATCGTAATGCCAGTTATTTCATCCCATACGTTATGGTTTTTCAATGTTGTTGTTTCCATAATCTGTTTGCAGTTTTTGGTTGCAAATATACTACTACTACTATTACTACTACTACTACTATCATCATAAGGTTATATTAGTTTCATAGAAATTAAGGTGGTGCTTCACCCTCAACAACTCAAACAAGCACAAGTTAATTATAAGTTCGTATCTTGCATGCTTGTGAACCTGAAGTTTACCTTTATGTGAAGCTTTTGTATTTGTTTCTGCCTGCACATGGGTATTAGCAAGGTGATTATGGTGTTCATACAACCTTATGTGTGGTCTTTGTTTATTTATTTTTATTCTGTAGCTGTTAATTTGGCTAGTTCTGAGACTGTTGCCGGAGGAACCATTTTGAAGAATGTGTTGTTCCACAAAATGCAAGAAACATCACCGAGGAATTTACTAGTCGACATGTTCGAGTAACGGCTGAAGAAGAGTTTGTTGCTGCCCATGTTGAAGGAAACATTACAGAAGAACCTATTTCTGCGAACGATAGACCAGATACTGAACCTAATTTATCCTCGGGCGCTGCTTCAGATGTGGAAAATTCTCATGCCTCAGACATGGTGGATGCTGTTGGCGTAGTGGAGCATCAACTCATTCTAAGTGGTGAAAGGGAATTCCTTTCACATACCTGGCATCTTTGCTGGCAAAATGGACCACCCAGAAGGACAACACACCATTCATTCAAGGGAAAATCAAGGTATTTATATTCTGGCTTGGTGCTACCGGAATACATACAAATTATAATGTTATTTTATAAAACCATTTTAAAGACCATTAGTCTTGCTTTTCTGATTTGAGTGCCTTTGCTTTATATCAATGTTCCTCATGATATGGTGTCATGACCATTTTAATTTTCTAACTATCATTCAGTTATGGTAAAGAAAAAAGTCTGGGCATTGCATGTTATTTGCCAATGTTTAGTGAAATTTTTCATTTTTGTTATTAACTTGTTAATAACTTTTGTCTTTCCTTAATCAGATCAGAAGAAAAAGTTTTTATTCACCATGACATACCAAAAATATCTGAATATGTGTGATATATGTATATAGTAAAACGTTCTCTTATTGACATTAAGGTGTGATGTCTTCTATTATGCACCCATTCAATCTTCTAACAAGATGTGTGGAAAACTCAAAGGGTTTGTTTAGAAAATGTAGTAAATGCATTTGTAGCAGGACTATAATTTATAGGTAATAGATGCATTCTTGAATTTAAAGTGGTTCCAATCTTTAATTCAATTACATATAAGTAGAGCTTTGGATATTTAGCTATTTAGCCCTTTTTTGATGTGTTTTGTGATTGTTTGCTTAGTGCTAGAAATTGTGACTGGAGTTTCATTTGTTCTAAAAATTAAAACACAATGCTGACAATTTAGAATTGTTCCAGTGCTTTTTGACCGGTGTCAAGGGGTTCCACTTCAAACAACGGAGTTCATTTGAACTCCATGTATATGTTGATGATGGGAGTCTCATATCTGAGGTGCTCATTGACCACAATGTGAGTATAAGCACATATGTTCGTAACACAGATCTGATTTTGTTTGTGAGATTATAAATTTACAAGAGTTCTACATTTGCAATGTGCATGAGAGAAGTCAGACACATGAATTGGGACTCTTTAAGGCAGGGAATCTCAAGCAGTATCCCCTCGTCCCTTGTTGATTTGAGTGCGTGGCCTGTGAGGGCATGTTATGGAAGATTTAATTCGGAAGGCATCAGAGTCCGGCAGGCATGCGGGACTCTTAAGCCTTTTGCATGCTATAAGAGAAGATGATATATATATATATATAATTTATTTATTTATTTTTGTCAATTTTTTGTTTAGTAAAAAAGTCCTGCCACTCTTCAGGTTGTAAAGAATGGTATTGGCCATTCTCCTGAGGAGGTCACTGTGGCTCTTTCTTCATCAGATAAGAAAACAGTAACAGATATGAGGGAGACCATGAAAAAATTCCAGCTTTTCTTGGCTAAATTTGAGGTATGTTCAACTTACACCTCCTGTATAATTTCTGAAGACATTTTTTACCTTTGCACTTGATGCTTTGCAAGCTTTGTAGGCATTTAGCACCTTATGTTGGTCTGCATGCAAGTGGTTCTCTCCCCTCCTCCACTTTTTCACACAAGTGCGTGTGTTGGGGGGATATAGCAATTCCTCCTTGTGAATTGTGTTGCTTCAAGAATAAATAGGGCATCAAGGAGATTAAGCATTATGTGCTACCAGTTACAGCATTTCCCAAGAGTACAATTTAAAATATACTTATTAAGAACAATTGCAACTCTGACATAGTGAGGAAAACAAGTTATAATATTGAAACGAGGTATAAAGGCAAATCACGGCCATGTTAAGCCGTTAATAGCAGTTTTACTTCCTGATGTGGATCTGATCTGCACTTTTTGACTCAAGTCCATGATCGATAAAACTTCTAGGAATATAATCCTTAGTGCTCAAGTAATTAATACTATTTTTTTATAACATTCTAGAATCTCCTTTGAATATGCACTTTTAAGTTGTATCTCTATCTCTCTTAAAGCTGATAGGGTGATACATCCTTCAACTATATTGATGCATTATGCCACAATAGATTTGAGTAACCTTGGAGACTAACAGGGAATATCTCTTGCTAATAGTGCATTTCTTTAGTCTGTGGATATTGTTTTGACGTCTTTGGAATTAGGCATATAGCATTTGGAGATGGCTAGCAGTTGTAGCTCATGACTTTCTGCTTCTCTACTGCCACTTTGAAAGCAAGCCAATAAGTTGGATCTAGAATATTTTGCTAATGGTCAAACATTCTTTATCACTAACATTTTCATTGTCTCTTGCCGTGATTCATTTGCATGATTTTTTTTCTTTGATTTACTATGGCTTGGTTTGAAGTTATAAACAATATCTATGTATTACTTCTAAAAGTAACAATACAGTAGAGTTTGGATCCAGGTTTACGGAATAGGTATCGGGGAGCATATCAGCTGGCGACCAGTTCGACACGGTATGGGTTGGTACTGTGCTGTTCTAGGGCGTATTGAAATAAGAGGGTTCAAAAGCCTTTGTCGTTGTCGTCGCCGATGGGGGGAGAGGGAGCAAGGGAAAGAGCCAATGGAAACCCTAGCCCTAACCTTAGCGGGGGAAGGGGGGATGCAAATCGGTGATGCCCCAAGGGAGGGGGTGTGTGGAGAGTGAGTAGTGTTGAGTAGTTGCGAACCCGGACCGGGGGCGGGGGGTGGGGAAGGGAAGGCTGCGATCGAGTGCTGGAGTGTGGGTGACTTTATATCGATCCAAAGCATTATGTCAAACTACCCAGTAGCCGATCTGTCCGATTTGGTATGTCCCAAAGCAGCCGGTTTAGCACGGTTCATCAAACCATAGTTTGGATCTTCTCTAGGATTGCCTTGAACTAGAGAGGGCTGGTTCTTAAACATGGGTCATCCGACTATAGCACAAATGGCCCGCGATTGAATGTAGGGGTGCAACTTGGGTGTGTGCGGGCAGGTTGAGAGCAAATCTTGACCCAAAACCTACCTCTATATCTCCTAACACTAACCCAACCGGGCTTGTTGGGTTGGGAGGTCTCTAACCCAACCCAACCTCATTTTGCACTAAATTCATGTCGTTAATTGAACTCATTAATCAGATGAGATCTACTTGAGCAAGAATTTAAGAATAGAGCAAAAGTTTGGGATGTTTTTGTTGGAATAATATTTATTAGATTGATGCCTCAACTATTCATCAATTTCAGTGGTAACAAGACTAAAAAATATAATATATAAACATGTAATTATTTGTATGGAATATGAATATGAATTGGAAACATAAATATGAATATCTATTCATTTATATATCAGGTTTGGCCGGGTTTTGTTTTGGTTGTAGACCAATCTTAATCCAACTCTATGAGGTTGGGTTAGGATTTTTGAGTCTAAGCCCAACCTTAATTTATAAAATTTCATTTCAAACCTACCAGATGAATGGACTGGCTTAATGACTTTGGGTTTGAGCCCAATCCAAGTTGCACCCCTAATTGAATGAGTCCCATGCTTGACATGGCAATGTTAATTGCAGTGCACCGGATCTGCTCAATCATGGACTGCCTATGCGATGTTGGGATGGTTTGTTTTTGAGAACCAACCTTCTCCAGTTCAAGGCTGAATAGCAGAGGATCTCAACTACCATTGCATACAATGACTCAATAACATGGTTTTTATGATCTCCATGCAACTTTTTGGTCAACATTTCGAATCTTTATATTAGTACTTTGTTTGAGCATTATGGAATGTAAACTCCCTTCTTTACTCCTTTTTGTTGAATTTGAAATGTTAGTTAACTCTATTGCTTTGTTTATTTGGCTTGGAGTTTCACCTTCTGTAAGTTCTTTTTAAAGTTCAGTAAATTGGCATATTTGTTGCACAAAAAAAGAGGTTGTGTAAGCTTATACTGTTTTCATGCTCCTGTAGTGTCTCATGCCAAACTTATGTTGATTGTTGCCTTGATTCTCTTGAATAAATTCTTTATAAATCTCTATTTGCCTCTTATTTAGATAAGTTATGCTTTGGTGTGGCTAAACTGTAAATACCATATGCATCGTATATGTTTAACTGATAATAGTAGCAATTTCAATACTTCATATTTGCAAATCTTTATCTTGCATTGTTAATTTCCATTTTTGTTTATAGGGTACAATGTTGGTGGAGGTCAATGGAAACTCTCCTCTTCCTGTTGTCCTGGAGATGAACCAGAGCTGTTCAACATCTGATGCCTGGTTGCTCCTTCAAAGACTGAAGAAGTTTACTGCTCCTCAAAATAAACAACATAACCATTTGAAGCCTATTGATTTATCTCCGTGATGTTTATGATTGTTCGTTTGTTTTGACTATGGTTATGTATTACTGGAAGGTTCTGAGAAGTAATCAACAGAGATACTTTAGCATTGGGTAAGGGCTTTACTGATCCATCTTAAACTCATGCGCTCATTTATTATACGTTCATTTTGATGGCAACAGTACAGTCATGTCTTTGCACTATCCTATTCAGTGAATCTGGAACTCGTGAAGTAATATTTTTTTTATATCAGGTTTGCAAGTATAGGTATGACAGTATCCATTCCATTGGGAACCTTGAACCTAGGGTCTTCTGTTTTCCTTAACTCAATGTAAAAGGTCATTCTTCTTATATGATGCATTCTTGTGAGTACAGAGAGTAATTTGGCTAAGCACAACTAGTTTGAGATATTTTTGGTTGCTGGAAATGACTTAGAATTCACATTCATTCCTTCAAGTACGTATGCTTACAATGTTATGATATTACCATTAAATTTTTTGATACCCAACTGATTCATGTTATCAATAAAAAAAAGTACTCTTAGTTCAAACCATGCTCGAGCTTAATACATAATTTCGAAGAAAACTTTTGATGTTTTCCTAATTGTGGTTCTCTCTATTTAATCTGATTTTGTGTTTGGCAATCTAATATGAGTCACATTAGTTTTTGGCACTATTCAAGCTTCTTTCCTGTATCAATATTAATTAATAGCGGACTTGACGGCATTAATCAGTTAGCCACTTGAGGCTATTAGCTTGCCAGATCAAAGGTGTTCTTTAATGTCATGAATCAGTACTATGTGCACATGCCATATGGTACTAAACTAAGTGATAAGTCAAATGATCACAACAAAATTTACAGATCATGATGTGACTGTCAGTGTATTTGTAATGCTTCTAAATTATGTGGTGGCAAACTATCTATATTTGCCATATCTGCTGTTGTTAAAGGCAGCTGCCTAGGCGTATGGATTACACAAGCATAGGCCACCTTGGTTTTTGGTGTTTTCCATGACTTCATGTGGGGTGGCCACTTGATTGCCTAGACTGGCACGTAGCTGCCTAGTGGTTGCCAACGTCTCTGGCATGCTCCTTGTTCCTTGACTTATCAGAGGTTTTTTTAACTCCTCTTTAAGTCACAAGTATTTACTGAAGAGAGAAAAATGGTGTATTAGTCGATGCTACATCATGCAATTGCTTCTTTGAAGCTTAGCTTCTTCAAATTGCTCAATGAAAATGTAATAAAACTGCAGTAATTAAATGAATCATTTCATCATTGAATAGCTCAAGTTGTTAATGGCCTTATTGTTTATCAATATTTTTCAATATTTTTTTATCTGTTCTTGTAAGTCCAATATATACTTTTGATCATTGGATAATTCAAGGTTTTCTATGGTTTTGCATCTAAAAAATGTGCACCAATTTTATCAATTATTAGTTTTTTTACTCCTAGTGCCTGTGTGGCTGCATAGGCATTCTTCCTATCCTTTAAGGGGGTCAAAGCCTAGGATTTCCTGGGAGGTTTGACAACATTGTCTATATAGGTCCATATGCCCAACTATGGTTTGTTTTATATAAAATACCATTTTTTCTACCCTGGATTCTTGCAAGTTTTGTTCAAACACTGGTCTGTGTAAATAAAAGTCAAATTCTTTTATTCAAAATTGTTCATTATTTCAAAAAGTTTGGAGTTACAAAGAGAAGACAAAGAAACTTTATTTACTAGTGCAGGTTTCATAATTGGTAGAATTTAAGGACTGGTAAAGAAAAGTGTTTTGTGCCATTTACTTGGGAATTTTAAGAATTTTACACTAGGAAGCATGGAGATGGATACATTAGAACACTGACTTATTGTGCAAGTGTAAAAAAATAATATACCATATGGCCAAGATTGAATGATAATTAAGTAAATAATATTTTTGTATTAACGAATCCATCAAGCATAATGTCATGTTTTTTTCAACTTCTGACCTTTGCACCATCTACATGTTAATGAGAAACATCTGGGTTCCAACAGGACACGGAATGGTTGTTAGTGAAGTGGGTGACTGGGATAAGAATGGTTTCTGCTTAGCACAGGATTTGTGGTGATCGGCAAATATCAAGATGAGAAAAGTGAGATGCATAGTCAATGGCTTCACCTCCCTGAGGAACTACGTAACAATGGGCTTATGCTACCAAGCCTAATCCTGCTTCTCTTTGCTCATTGGAGTTGCTGCATCCAGTTCCTACATGCCTGATTTATGGTTGATTCATAACCTGGATAAACCTGTGGAAATTTCTAGGGTGGAGGGCTTTAAGCTGTTCTAATTTGGCATCACTGGCTAAAGGTTTGCTTCAATTACCAAATGAATAGTTGCTCTTTCCTTTTGTATGGGGAGCCATAATAATCATAGATTCACATAACTCTGCAGAAAAAAAAGTGATCTCTCTGTATTTTGTCTTTGTGATGATCAGGGACCATCTTTCTATGCTCATTGTTTTTGCTTGACTTTTCCTGTAAGAACATGGCTTCAGTTTGAAAGCTGTGCGGATCAGCAAGTTCTGCAGGGTCTCTCTTGCTGTCAAGAGTGGAAACAAGCTTCATGAGAGGTAATTGTATCCATGCATGTTTATGTTATAATATTTTCTGAAACTTAGTTCACTGTCAGATGTCAGTTTTAATTTATCACCTTTATTATGAATTTTTTAAATATATAATGACTATTAACTCACGGGCTGCATCTGATATGTGGTTATAGATCCCTTCTTGAGTGCTTTTAGTACAGGTGCTTTGTTCTTTTTGGTGAAAAATGTCAGCAAATGTTTGATTTGATAGTTTAAGCCAAATGATTACCCACATCAGATTAAATGAATTCAAAGGTTTAATGGAAAATGATATTGTTGAACGAGCAATTCTCCCAGCTTCTGGATAATGGAAAATAAATTCACTAGTAGATCGTGACATGTTTGACCCATGCTTGACTACTGGATTCAATGAGCTAGGTTAGGTGTGTTTAGTTTGGGTTGGGTTGGGTAAATTGGTCCAGGTCAATTTTGCTAGCCTTTTTGGTGTTGATGGGCATCTTAGGTCATCTTGCTACTTTGTTAATCAGTGTATTTCTACTGATACCCTGTCTTAAGATTTGGACAAGTGAGGCACATATTTTTTTCTCTCATTGGCAAAGGAAGTTACACCTGCCTAGAAATAGATGCATCCCTTAGCATCTTTCTAGCAAGTCGGGGAACCTTTTAGGAAAGTTACAAAACCATTTATACTTAGCCTCTTGTGAGGTCTCTTCACCAACTAGCCAATCGGCATATTGCTTCCTTAAAGGTTTGTTAGTCCTCATGACTATGTGGTAGTCAGGGTTATTCTTCCCTCGCTATGATATGCTGTCATTCTAATGTCAGTTATGGTACACCACTTAGGATGTTATGCTATACATGTTTAAGAGGTTGTTTAGAATCCTGCAACTAGACTTGGTGCAGATCAAGTTGCATGTAGCTGGAATTGCATACAGTTGAATCTACTCTATCTGGAGGGCTGCAGCTTGAGATTTTGTAATTACTGTTTTTCGTTTGCTAGACTGTGGCTGGGAGTTGCAACTTTGAAGAAGCTATTTGGTTGGATGCAACTGCAGGAGATGCAGCCATCCTGTAGATGTGGGGGCGAGCTTATCTTTATTCTTGATTGATATGCAAAAACTTTGTGAAGTTCCCAAACACCTGTATTGAATTACTACCTATAAACAAAGGCAAGTGGGATATGGATGGAGCTTTATCTCTGGAACGAAATTAACATTCATTTTTACTTTCCATAGACTGTCAATTAACAACTTGAATATACATCCCCATTTTAAATTCATTTTTTTAAATCACATTTGCATAACTTTGCTCTCTCTAGCTCCCATGCACTGTAGTCATTTTAAATCCAAGAGTGCACCTATCATGCCACTGAGGTCGTCTCTGATCTAGGGGCAAGGGCTGCTGAGATCTGATCTTCTCCAGGCATGGCCTTCTTTGGAAACAGGGAGGGTGTGACACAAGGCATCAGTGTAGGGGCTGCCAATAGCATCTCCTGTGTGGACTTCTAGATAGAGATGGGCGCTGGGCCGGGCTTGGCACGGCCCATGAAAGGGGGCCGGGCTGGGTTACCATTTTCTGGCCCGCGGGCCGAGCCCGGCACGGCCCATAAGGGCCTGGGCTGGCATGGCCCGCGGGCCAAGCACGGTACGGCCCGCGGGCCAGCCCGACACGGCCCATAAGGGCCTGGGCCCGGCACGGCCCGCGAGCCAGAAATTTTTTTCCCAAAATACCCCTCAAATTAGCCGTTTTTGGACTGTTGGGAGGGGTATTTTGGGAAAAAACCAAAAATAGCTGTTGGAAACGGCTATTTTCTCCCCCCTCCAGACGGGCCGTGCCTGGCACGGCCCGTTTGCGCCCGAGACGGGCCGTGCCTGGCACGGCCCGTTTGCGCCCGAGACGGGCCGTGCCTGGCACGGCCCGTCTCGTGCCGTGCCCGGCCCGGCTCGCCAATCCACGGGCCTGGGGCCGGGCCGGGCTTGCGTTTTTTGCTGAGCGGGCCGTGCCGGCGGGCCGGGCCGGGCCGGGCCGGGCACGGCCCGTTTAGTCCGTGGCCCGGTGGGCCTGGGCCGGGCCGGCCCGGCACGGCCCGATGCCCATCACTACTTCTAGATGATGGCATGGGGTGACATGTGTAGGGATAGTTGCTTTGGCTTGGTTTGGAGAAGGTGACTTGAAGCAGGCAAGATTTTTTCTTTCTTTTTTTTTTTCTTGAGGGACCAGAGTTGCTCGAGCTGCCTTTATTTTTTTTCGAATGGAAGCCTTTTTAGCTGCTTTAGCTCGATCCACAGTCATTTTTGGTTGCCAGTCTTAGAACCTACAGCTTAGGCCTAAGCTGCAGGGGACTAGCAGCTAGAGTCTTTGCGACTCAACAAACTGCGGGCCTGTAAACTTCATGGGTGTTTGGCTGTAGCTGGATTCACAGGCGGCCAGCTACCAGCTTCCAAACAAACCCTAACTGAAAAACTTCTAATTGACATTTAGACCTGCTCATGGAACGGACGGCTTGCCGGGCCTGCTTGAGCCGGAGGCTGAGCCATTTCTTGGAAAATAATCCTGTTTAATAAACGGGCTGGGCTTGGCCTTGTTTTCAAGGAGTGATATGCAAGTCTATTCTGTTTGCTTCTATTTTATGACAGTCAAAATTGTTTCCTTGGGAATCTATTTCCTTTGTAGCTATAGCTGAGAGAAACATCGGATGATGTTAGTACTTTTATCCCTCCTTTTTGATCATTGAGTGCTTCTTTCTTGAGAAATCCCTCAATTTTATTCCTAATTTATATATTCTTCGAAAGTGAAATAACATTTCCACCTGTCTTAGAAAAATACTATTAAATTATTCCCAGTGACATCTGATGTTATTAGAAAGATATCCAGAGCCCTCATTGTCTTCACTCCTTGACGATATCATTAGCTCCACCTTCATTCACTTGTCTCTTAGTGCTAGGCGATGTCACTGAAACTGGAAACAAAAGTTTTCTTGGCTCTTGACGCCTTTAGGATCCCCTTACTGAGTGTCTTGGTTGAAGTGACGCCCGACCTAGTAACACAGAATGAGTGAGAGAACCTTGGGATCAAGGCGGATGACCATATGCAATGGCTTGAACCAGGAGAGAACCTTGTGATCAAGGCACAGGACCATATTCATCACTTCTGCATGAGATGCTCACATTGTGCACGCTTCTCTGTGCAATCGACAGGAAGTGGTCCAAACTGGACCTGCCATTCGATCGCAGAAAAAGTTTAGTTCGCAAGATAGGTAATGCTTTTTAATGCAGGTTTATGATGTAGAGTAGATGTCAAATTGTGGACTAGTGATTGACAAGGTACATCTCTAGCTTCATCATCGATTCCTATTTCACCAGCTTCCTTAAGAACTTAGCATTTGGTGAGCTCCGATGCAACATAACCTGGAGTGATGACAGTGATCCTGATCTCCGCATGAAGCTTTGATTGCAATGCCTCATAGAACCTGATAATTGCTGCCTTGCTTTCCTGAAAATCATCCATAAATTCTATAAACCAAAACAAAAAGCTTTTTATGTTTTAAACTATTTTAAAACTTTCATTATCTTGTAGATGCTTGTTCTTGCAGCAGGAACATGGCCATTCATTGATGCTGTCCTAATTATATTGCCCTGGCTGTTCTGTAGGTGTGGAATTGCATAATAAGTTGGATACACTGAGCCCCAAAAGTTTACATCCTGAAAAGAGTCTTGCAATTGAAGATCAATGCTCTGTGAATTAAACTTGATAGATATGAGTTATGACGTTGATTTCCATTTTAGGGTACTCTGAAATTATGTGCAGATGAAAAATAGTGACATGGGGACTGGAAGAGCAAAATCTTGTAAGACATGTCAACTTTCATTTCCCCTTCAATTTGTTATGAATCAAAATTTTATCTTAGCAAATCAATTTAATTTAACAAGCCAAACAATTAGTATCATATATGCTGAAAAATGTAAGTTTTAGCTTAATCATAATTTGAAAATTTGAATTGAATGAAATTTTTAATGATAAATTTTGAACAAACATAAGATACAGCCCAAGTTATGGAGTAAAAAAATTTATTTAATGTTATACCTTCACTTGTGTGAAGGCAGATATGTTGATTTCTTCAAAGAGGCAGCTAGTCCAAATTGGATCATTGACAATGAGGTGATTCACTGCAACACAAAGTTTTAGGCTCATCAGTTCAACTCCTTCAAGAGATTCTTGCCCAAAGTGAGCAATAGTCTCTTCAATGATTCATTTGGGGACAGGGACCATTTTATATTTAAAAATATTCATATAATCTAATTAAAATTACAATTAAATGACGTTATGGGATGCATTGTTAAGATATATCGCTATAATATCCTGTAATCAAATAACAAAAGAATCCAGTTAACCATGCAGTTAACAAAAGAATTACTTATATTGCTATATTTTGTCAGGTTTCCAAAAGAATTCAGTTTACCATGCATGGATAGTTGTTAGAATTTCTCTTGCAAAATTTGTCATTTTAGGCATTTTCCTTTTGGATACAAAGTCAGGAGTTGTCAAAAACCATGATCTCTTGCAACTTTTCCTTGTCCTTTCATGTTCTGTCCAAGGGAAAGATCTCACAAGCATCTGTTGAACCACTCTCCGTACCAACCTAACTGGTAAGTAGGCTGATAGGAATATAGCAACGGCAACATGCATCAAAAGCATTAATAAAGCTATTGAAAAAATCCAGTGAGATAAGATAAGATGGATGGGTTCATGGGGGGAGAGGGAGGGTGGGAGAGGGAGAAACACCCTTGAGTGAAATGATTTCCTGAAGATTTTTCTAAAAGCTTCAATTTCAGTGAAAAAAAAGTGTTCTCAATAACTATGATGGAAATTGATATATCCCGAAACATTAACTAATCCAGAAAATGAGCTGTAGAAAAGTAAGAGTTACAATAACTGCAACTTGCCACGGCTCATATATGTCTTGAGTTCTAGCATGTGTTCTTAAGACGAAGCAAACGCTTCACATGGCCATCTTTTACTTCTCTCAATGGGAATACTTATTGCGTCAAACTTTCAACTTGTTTCGGCCTGCTGCTGAACATGTTGAAAAGAGCCGTGACAACGTAAAGACTTGCATAGTTTTCCTCTTGCCTTAGAGGATCTTCATGTATCTTACTTCATTCTCTTAATGAAGATAGTTGAACCTCTAGCTTTCATTGTATCTTACTTCATGCTCTAACTTTTGTACAAGAGCTAAACATTAAATACTAAATATATACAAGGTAAACATAAAAAAATATTATTTATTAAAGTTTTGGATGTTAACTTTTTATTTATTCATATTGGGCTGAAATTAGATCGGATACGGATCGGATAATAATATATTCGTATGCATATTTATTTTATTTGACGAATATGCATGCAGATACGGATGTTAGTCGGATATAAAAATTTATATCTATATTTGTTTAAAAAGGATACAGATATAGATACTGAAAGTATGGATATAAATCTGTATATAAATCGGATAATTAAACTTTGTAGTCATAGAATCAAAGATATTATTAAGTAAATGATAAATCAAGTTAATATCAAGTTAATATGATCATTTATTTTTTTAAAAAGTTTATAAATACAATATAAATTAAATAAAATTATAAATAAAATCGGATATTCGGATAGTTGTCTATTCATATTAATATTCATATTTATTTTTTTTTGATGGATATGGATATAGATATGGTTATTAGTCGGATGCTCAAATTTCTATTAGTATCGGGATAGTTTTTGGATATGCTCGGTATCCGATCCACTCTCACTCCTATTAGGCTACTATCACATCAAGAAAAAAAAATCCCGACACTCAAAGGAGAGGATGCACATAGACGCACATACAACGGCTGAAGTAGATGATGGCAGCATCAATGAACCACCGATGCTCATCGGGCTTGGACACATCGATAGGGACCACAGGGGCATCAGGCGAGCCGAGATCCCGAGCCTTCTCGGCGGCCTCTGTGAGGCTTCTCTCTCTTCTAGCTACCAGAACTAGGAAGGCTTCTTTCTTTGCATACTGATAAGGTAAATGCTGCGAGGACAAGGGAAGTTAATGAGTTCAATAATGGTGTAAGAGATAGAGATGCATGAGGGGGACGGAAGTCATCAAAAGGGAAGCCAACCTCGCCGACGCCGGAGGAGGAGGCACCGGTGAAGGGGACGACCTTGTGAGTCATCATGTCCTCAGGGGAGAGGGAGGAAAGGAAGGAGAAGAAGAGCTTGGAGAG
This sequence comes from Phoenix dactylifera, assembly GCF_009389715.1. Lineage (NCBI taxonomy): Eukaryota > Viridiplantae > Streptophyta > Magnoliopsida > Arecales > Arecaceae > Phoenix > Phoenix dactylifera. Next base: position 4,937,113 of record NC_052405.1, on the reverse strand, counting down.
GTAGGAGGGAGGGAAGAAAAGGAAGAATGCTATGAGGGTGGCAGGTCGTGCAACAATGTTCATGAACTTGGTTACCAAATCGATGACCCCCTTGAGAGAGCGAGAGAGAGAGAGAGAGAGAGGGAAGGAGGGTATTATCCTTCCATGGTAGTAACAAGGTGCAAAAAGTTGACCATTATGGAGCCCGGTTGTGAGATTCGCAGTTTATGAGTTCAAGCTGGCTCTACATTCTACTTTTGATATGGTTAACCTGAATACAACGTCGTCCATCCTTGAGCTTTCTATAATGTTCAGAACAAGCATTCTTCCATACTATAGTTCATTTTGCGATAATGCCTTGGAAAGTATCTATGGTTAAATAAAATACCTGCAAAGACTTATTCATCCACGTTGAGATGGCCGAGTTGGTCTAAGGCGCCAGATTAAGGTTCTGGTCCGAAAGGGCGTGGGTTCAAATCCCACTCTCAACAGGATATTTTTATTTAAATTTCTATATGAAAAATAAAACTATTTATTCTAAATTTCTTAGAGAAAAACAGGGAAACGACAATCGATAATTGCTCTTTATTTTATTTTTTTAAAAAAATTTCTTCAGTTTTTTTTTCAAATATTCTAATTTCTACAAATAAAATTGTTTCTTTTCTAATTGTCTAAAAATAATATATATATATATATATATATATATATATATATATATATATATATATATATATATATATATATATATTATTTCGTCACAAATGAAACTGCCTCTTTTGCAATTTTTCTAAGTTCTACAAAAAAAAAAAAAAGTGAAACCACTATCAACAAATGTTCTTTATTTTTTGATTTTTAAAAATTTATCTAAAACAAATAGTTTGAAAATTTTCACTTTAGGTCCAGATTTTGAAGTTCTTTCACCAGAACTACATGTCTATTGTTATGCAGATTATGTACGGAACCATTTCCTAGTTGAAGATGGAAAGGCCTCTTTGGACAAGGTTACCATATAAAAAATCATAAATAAATAAAACAGAAAATAATAATAGATTTTTTTCCAAATTTTCTACAAAACTATGAAATCCCTCTCAAGTCTCAACAAATGCTTTTGATTTTGACTTTTTAGAAACTATGTAGAAACAAGAAGTATGAAAAATTTTACTTCTGAGATTCGATTTTGAAGTTCGAACATTGTGGATTCGTTTGGCTCGCAGGAAGAATTTTTTCTCACCGAAATATTTTTCTGAAAAGTTGATTTCTGGAAATATGATGCCTGAAAAAATGATTTTGGCATTTTTGATTAACCATGAAAAAGTAGTACATTACAGAGAGGCTTATATTTGATTGAGCATCTACTTTTTTTGGAAAAGTTATGTGAGATATTTACTATACTCTTGCTAAAGAGAAAGATTCTATCTATGAATTTGATGGCTTAAGGTAGTTTTTGAAAAAAAAAAAAATCCAATTCCTAAGTAGCTTTCTTATATCCTTTATGGATTTTTCTTTTTCATAAAATATAAAAAATTAATTTTCATGGAGATGCTACTTTTCTTTTTTTTATTATTTTTTTGAAAACTTCAACTAAACCAAAGATTTTTCTTTATTTTTTCATTGACCACACTTTTTTTCATCTTTTTCCGCAAACCAAATAAGCCCCATGTCTATTGCTATGGAGAATATGTAGGTAACCAGTCTATAGTTATAAGTTAAAGATGGGAAGGCTTATTTTGAAAAGGCTCCCACATAAAAAATAACATGTAAATAAAACAGAAAAGACTCCTAGTTTTTGAGGGAGAAAAAGAGTTTGATTTGCTGCTCTAAACATACAAATGACTAGATTTTTGTTACTTAGAAAAGTAATTTGCTTGTGCACTCCTTTGTGCACTGATCGTCTTCAACAAGCCGATTTTAGTGACCTTGTTGATAAAATCAGTGGTGGGCATGTTCCTGATCTACAGTTTTTGGCCACAATATCCTGAGACTCGAAACTCTGCACCTCCTTTATATGGATGACGAAACAATTGAGCTATAAGCAGCTCAACTACTTATTTTCTTGTTGAAGATAACTTGCTACAATTGAAGGTCTCCCATTTCTCAATTCATTTACAATACCTGAGACAAGAATGCTGAAATTTTCCTTAGCCAAGCAAAAAAGGGGACCCATGATCCCACTTTATGAACCATGCGCCATGTATATTCCTTTTGTTTTGGAGAACACAGCACATAATTATGACACTAGACCTTTGCAGCCTTTGCAGCAGGAAATGAGCTCCATAACTTCCTCTCTTATAATCCTACTCTTTCTTGATCTCTGAAGTCTGGATTGAAGAAGGGTAGAGGACACTCTTGGCTTTACTTAAATCCAGTATCTTCTTGCTCAGTGCGTCGCAACTAGGAGAGCCAGGCCTGGTCACATAGAGCATATGGATAAACCAGTCCATCACCTCAGGCACAAACACTCTCCATAGGTTCAGCACCTTGAACCACGATGGCTCGGTCACGCATGGCTCGCCTCGACATGCACCGTTTACAATGGCCTTGGCACAACGTTCTGAGTCCCCTACTGGTACCAGGCCAATGAGAACCTAGCCGATCACAGCATGAACACCAGAGTGACAATGCATCAGTGCTTGGTGTAGAGCAATAAGAATTACAATGAGCAGTTAGGGTTTGCTTGGTTGAATGTTCTGATGCTTGCATTTGATTTTGTGCAAATTTATGTGGAAATGACCTTATGTTGGTTTGCCACAATTAAGGGCAAGTGAGGTAGGCATTTTTCAAAGTGATACCAGCTGAGTGTAACTGAAGTAGCTTCGTTTTTAGCTCCATGAACAACAGTAACGCAAAATCTTTAGGTATTTCGATCCAAAAATAAAAGAAACTGGCTATCAAACAAAGGACCAGGAATGAAAATGATCAGGATTTTTTTTTTCTTTTTTTGTGTGTGTATGTGTCTGTGGAAACATTTGGATGTGTTTCACTGTTGAGAAAGCTGAGGGAAGGAGATGAGCAATGTACGTAGGCTAATTTTGCCATTCTAGGCATTCTCCAGTAGGGGCTTAAATGAGTAGAGGTCCAGCAAGGTAGGCCTACCTCAAGCTAAGCAACTCTGATCAAGTTGAGATCGAGCTTCCCTTACGAAAAAAAAAGGAAAAAAAGGAGAGAGAGAGATAAAAAGGTAAGTTGATAACTTAGTCTATTTCAAACCAAACCAAAGCTGCTCATGAACAACTAGTTTAGCAAATTTAATTGACTTTCAGGTTTATCAAGGGTTTCATATATATATTTTTGAGGTAATTACCATAGTTATATTTCAATCCTATAACTGAAATACATTATTTTTACATAAATCATATTTATTAGTAATGATAAATATAAAAATAGCTTTTTATCTATAAAAATAATTACTTATTCATATGTCAAGTTTAAATGACTGCAGCTAGAGAAAACCAAGCTCATATATAGAGTCAAATTCGAGCCAAATTTTAAGCCAAACTTAAGTTGCTCTAATGCCTATACTACATACTAATTTTTCCAAATTTTTGATTTTTTCAGGTTTTCTTTTAATTTTGGATCTTCGAAATCATTTGCACAATAAATCCGAACTGAGTTTTTCCCGATCCTTCAACAAAAAAAATATATTCTCTTCATAAAAAAGAGGAGGTAGAACCAATAAAGTTTTTTTTTTTTTCCGATTAATCTCTGGAGTTTGAATTCTAAGAATCAATCTTAGAATCATATTATTTCTTTCATTTGGTTTCTCACAAAAATAATCAAGTGTTAAATGCGGGTGGAGAAAATAATGAAGCCTTAATGTAGCAGGTGCAATGAAGTTAATAGGTTGAAAAGCCAAGAACCTTGATTAGGCTGCTAATATAGCTTGCAATTGGATGGCTGTCCTCCAAAAAGAAGAATGGTCCTTTAGAATTACAGGTACCGTTTTCATCCTTCGAACAAAACAGTAGGTTAATCACCTTGCTTTTCATTAATGGAATGAAAAGCAAACAAAGGAGAATGAATCATGAGCATCCCCTCCCCCAGAGAGCAACCCCATTAGGTCTCTAGCAAAACCAAAGTTCAAGTAAACATACCCTCATTCCAACAACATCAAACTACTCTCGCACTTCTGTGAGGACTCATACGGGCATGTATTTAGTCTCATATCGGTTATTTGTTAAGAAGATCTTGGATACTTATACAGGACTAAGGAAAAAAAAAACTTTTTATTTAGCCATTTTGGATGAGGTTGTGGGTTGTGACAAATGGTATCAGAACGGATCCAGCCTATAACTTACGTGGTGTAAAGACCAGAAATTGGGCCCGTTCTTGGGCCCAATGAACTGAAGTCGGCAATGGATGCCGACTTCAGTCTATTCATCGTGGTCTTTCCACGATGAACCCGCCAGCCGAACGGCCAGCGGGATCTCCGCACACCACCCCCCACCTCTTCCCTCTTCCCCTCTTCCCTCTCCCTCTCTATCTCTCTCTCTCCCTCTCTTTCTCTCTTCCCTGAGAGCCCACCCCTCAAAAAAAAAAAAATTGGGTTTTTCCCTTCCTTCATCTTCTTCCCCTTCCTTGAGAGCAGCTGCCGCTGCCGTCACCGGAGCCCCGTCACCGCCGGAGCCGCCATCGCCGTCGGGAAGCCTCACGTCGACGACCGGAGGTGAGAAAGATCGGATTTAAAGGGGAAGAAATGAGGGTTGTTAGTGGGTTTTCCTTCCCCTGTTTCGGGGAAGTTTTTTTTTTGTGAAATCCAGTCGGCCGACGGTGGCCGGCCGGGGTCAATCCGGCCGAAACGGGTTCGGCCGGAGATGGGCGAACGGGGGGCCGGGCTTCCCAGCCCCGAGCTCCCTCTCTTCCTTCCTTTTCTTCCTCTCTCTCTCTCCTTCTTCTCTTCTTCTTCCCTTCCGTCGCCTGTGATCGTGGGGTGACCGACGGCGGCTGGCCGAGCGCCGCCGCCGAGGGCCACGGTCGGCCGCCGAGGGCCGACCGGAGCCACCAGCCACCCCCCCCCTTCTTCCTTTCTTCTTCTTCTCTCCTTCTTCTTCCTCTTCTCCTTCTTTTTCTTCTTCTTCTTCTTCTCTTCTTCCGGCTAGGTGTTTTCCTTGCATCGTTTTCCGTGCCCTATTGGTGTCTCAAACCACACAAATGAACTTTGGGTGTTTCCCTTGCATCAAGTTCCGTGCTCTGTTGGTGTCACAAACCAGACGCAAATGAACTTTGATTTGATTGAACCATCTTCTGACTGTGGATTTGGTCTAGACTTGGGTTAGTCTAATTTGAGTGTAATCTGGTTTGTTAAGCTTGATCTAATCTGGGCTGATCAGAGCTGGTTTGGTGTGGGCCGGTTTGATCTAGATCTGTAATGTGGTTTGGTTCAATTGGGCCTAATCTGGGTTGGGCTGAGTTGAACCTAATTGGATCTGTGGGCTGGGTTGGTTTGGGCCCGAAATCTGATTTGGACCTGATACCTGGTTTGGTTCAATTGGGCCTAATCGTTTTGGGCCACAATTGACTTGGGTTTAAAGGGTTCTGATTTTAGGGTCTATGTTTGATCTTAGGGGCCCATTCTTGGATCTATGAACTTAGGAGTTTAAGGGTTTAAAAAATTGTTTAAATTATGTTTCTTAGTTAATTAAATAATTAATATTTATGTTTAACCAGGGGTTCGTGAATCTGTGGCAGGGATTTTTAAGCGATCCCAGGTAGGTGACCTATTGCTTTAAAGTAGAATTTTAACATGTATCTTGCATATATGGATGTTATGATTTATTATTGGCATTATGTATTAGAATTAAAATTAAGTATTTAATTTCATAAACTGTCATGTACTTTACTATTGGGAGTATGATCATGACTTGATTTGGAAAGTTGATTATTGATTTTTAAAATCCGCGTGACTATAGTCTAGGCCCCGCCAATGGGATGATACGTTGGCCCTGTCGACTTGTACTGAGGAACTAGTTCCGACACCGCGACCACCGGTGATAGAATAGTGGCGGCACAGGGGTGCGTTTTGCTCTTCGGAGCGGCTCGGTGGAGCGTGAGTTTGGCACCAGGGGGTGCGGCACAGTGGTGCGTTGGCTCAGTGGAGCGGCTCTTCGGAGAGTTGTATTGGCACTTCGGTGTAACCATGCCACTGGGTGATGTGGCCGTAGTCATGCGGATGAGTTATTTTGAGTCTCGGATCGGGTTTACGGATTGTCGTGTGGATTTTGGATTCATGAGTTTTAGCTGCTTTTTATATGCATCATGACATGTTATATGATGACTTTATTGCATGATGTTGCCTACTGAGCTGTTAGCTCACTCCTACCATTTACATTTTTGCAGGTGATGACATATGATTATGGGGATTACGGGATAGAGTGATCATGATGTAATTAGCTAGTGGATATTGACTTTCTCTTTTGACTTATGTATATATGGACATTTGATATGAAAACTAGAAGTTATCTTTAATTAGTTATTGATGGTTGATTAGATTTATCTGCCTTGCGTGCCTGCGGGGTCCGCCCTGCAGGTGCGCGGCGTCTGCTCGCGCCCCGGGCCCCGGGTTCGGGGCGTGACAGATTTATTGGTATCAGAGCATAGGTTAAAGATCACTAGGGACATTAAAACAAAATCATAATAAATATAATAATAAATAATAATAATTAAAAAAAAACTTAGGAATATAGGGACACATGTGAAGAAATGAGAGTGGGGTAGAAAATCTTATGGGTCGGTGAATCTAACACTAATAATGTGTATTCGGGAAAAAAAAAAAAAAAAAACTTAGGAATATAGGGACACATGTAAAGAAATGAGAGTGGGGTAGAAAATCTTATGGGTGGATGGATCCAACACTAATGATGCGTTATTTAAAAAAAAAAAAAAAAAGAAAGGGAATATAGGGACACATGTGAAGAATGATAGTGGAGTAGAAAATTTTATAGTGGATGGATCTAACCCTGATGTTGTGTTATTTGTGTATGTATCAGCATGCCGCCCCGCCGTGCACGTGTGGCACCTCGCCGCCTGATCGAGACTATCGGGAGTGATCCAGCCACTTCTCATCCGACTGAGAGAGTCCAGGAGGATGAGGCTGATCAGACAGTACTAGATGGACCAGATCATGGCCAGGAGAGCAGGATGGGAGGTCCGACCCAGGTGATGGAGCTGATCAGAGAGGTTGTTGGGTTAGTCCGACAGCAGAGGGGACCACAACAGCTATTTCCTTCTGCTAGTTCTTCAGATCAGGGGAGGAGTATGGCAGAGTTCAGGAAGTTAGCTCCTCCGGCCTTCAAGGGAACTACCGATCCCCAAGAGGCCGAATGGTGGATAGATGAGATGGAGAAGGCCTTCAGGGCCATGGGTTGTACTGAGGAGAAGAAGATCAGATTTGCCACCTATATGCTTCAGGACCGGGCTCATCATTGGTGGGAGTCTGTAGAGAGGACCATGATGCAGGATGCAGGATCTGTGACCTGGCCGGGATTCCGCATGGCCTTCTACTCCAAGTATTTCCCTTCCAGTCGTATCAGGGAGCTGGAGAGGGAGTTTCTGAGTCTCTCTCAGGGGAGTATGACTGTGGAGGACTACGAGGCTGAGTTTGATCGGTTGTCCCGTTTTGCACCATCTCTTGTCCAAGACCCTAAATCTAGGATGAGTAGATTTGAGGAAGGACTGAGGCTTCGCCTGCGTCAGGGTTTAGTTGCTGTTCACTCGACTGATTATGATGACCTAGTTGACAGAGCTAAAAATATGGAGATCATCTGGAAGGAGACACAGGATGCTCAGAAAGGGAAGTCGAAGAGGACCAGGGACTTTGATTTTGACGGTGAGCGGCATCTGCGCCGACCTATGCAGTTCCGTCCAGGAGCAGGGCAGCGAGTTCCATATGGGAGGACTGCACCGGATCGCAGGGGGATATCAGGAGTGTGCTTCAGGTGTGGCCAGACTGGACATAGAGCTGTTGAGTGTCGTCAGACACGGCCTGGTATTGGAGCATGTTTCAGGTGTGGTCAGCAGGGCCACCGGATAGCTGAGTGCCCTCAGACTCAGACTTTTTCTGGAGTTTGTTTCGGGTGTGGTCAGCCGGGTCACAGGATTTCCAGTTGTCCTCGTACTAGATCTGTGCAGAGGCCACCGAGCGCTAGGGCTCCTCAGCGACAGATTCTCCCTGATCCAGCACAGATTTTTCAGCCAGCCGCTCCCAGACAGCAGACAGGAGGAGGGTCTCGCACCCAGGGACGGGTATATGCACTGACACAGCAGGATGCTCAGGCATCCAACACGGCAGTGACAGGTACCTTATTAGTACATTCTACTTATGCATATGCACTATTCGACTCAGGGGCCACACACTCTTTTATTTCATCTACATATGTGCATAAGCATGATATATTTTGCTCACCCTTGGAGAGGGAATTATGTGTTAGTACCCCAGCTGGGGGTAAGATGATCACCTCACTGATATGCAAGTCTTGCCCAGTAATTGTAGAGGGTAGAGACTTGAAAGCTGACCTTATTGTCATGGACTTACATGAATTTGATTTAATTCTGGGTATGGATTGGTTAGCTATATATCACGCTACCATTGACTGCTTCTCGAAGCGGGTGACTTTCCGAATCCCTGACATTGAAGAGTTTTATTTTGTGGGTGATGGAGGGTGTGTCTCCCCTCAGATAGTGGCAGCCTTACAGGGTATTCGGTCTCTCAGGAAGGGGTGCTCTGTGTATATGGCAGCCGTCATGGATTCTGAGCAGTCGGAACAGAAAATTGAAGACATACCCGTGGTCAGGGAATACCCTGATGTTTTCCCTGATGAGCTTTCTTGTTTACCACCAGTTAGAGAGGTGGAATTTGCCATTGATCTAAACCCTGGTACGGCACCCATATCTAGACCTCCTTACAGAATGGCCCCTGTTGAACTAAAAGAACTGAAGGAACAGTTGCAGGAGCTATTGGATCTGGGTTTCATTCGACCCAGTGTCTCTCCTTGGGGTGCACCAGTGTTATTTGTGAGGAAGAAGGACGGCAGTATGAGGCTATACATTGATTTCCGGGAAATTAACAAAGTGACTATCAAGAACAGGTACCTCCTGCCCTGGATTGATGACTTGTTTGATCAGCTTCAGGGTGCCCAGGTGTTTTCAAAGATTGATCTGCGATCTGGATATCATCAGTTGAGGATAAAGGAGTCTGATATAGCCAAGACTGCCTTCCGCACCAGATATGGCCATTATGAGTATCTGGTGATGCCTTTCGGGTTGACAAATGCTCCAGCTGCATTTATGGATCTGATGAACAGGGTATTTAAACCTTTCTTGGACAAATTTGTAATTGTGTTTATTGATGACATCTTAATCTATTCCAAGAGTCATACTGAGCATGAGCAACACTTGAAAATTGTTTTGGAAATTTTGAGACAGAATCAATTGTATGGAAAACTGAAGAAATGTCAGTTCTGGCTGGATCAGGTGATGTTCTTGGGGCATGTGGTATCTAAAGAAGGAATTATGGTTGACCCGAAGAAGATCGAAGCTGTAGTTGACTGGAGCAGACCGACAAATATATCAGAGATCCGCAGTTTCCTTGGATTAGCCGGCTATTACAGAAGATTTGTAGAAGGCTTCTCTAGTATTGCTGGGCCCTTGACTCGACTCACTCGCAAAGGAGTGAAATTCGAGTGGTCGGATCAGTGTGAGAAGAGCTTCGAGGAATTGAAGCGCCGGCTAGTGTCAGCACCTATTTTGACTCTGCCAGTCACGGGTATTGATTATACTATTTACAGTGATGCCTCCAAGAAGGGTTTGGGCTGTGTGCTGATGCAGAATGGAAAAGTTATTGCCTACGCCTCTAGACAGCTCAAGCCTTATGAAGAAAACTATCCCACACATGATCTCGAGCTTGCAGCAGTTGTATTTGCTCTGAAAATATGGAGGCACTATTTGTATGGAGAGACATGTCAGGTATATACTGATCATAAAAGCCTGAAATATCTCTTTACTCAAAAAGAGCTGAACATGAGACAGAGGAGGTGGCTGGAGTTGTTAAAAGATTATGATCTGACTATCCACTATCACCCTGGAAAGGCAAATGTAGTAGCAGATGCACTGAGCCGGAAATCTTCAGGAAATATTGCAGCCTTGATTACTACTCAGAAGGATATTCTGGAAGATCTGAGGAGAGCAGAGATAGAGGTGTATCTACATGAGGCTACTATGAAATTGGCAAACTTGCGAGTCCAGCCTACACTTATTGATAGAATTAAGGCAGCGCAAGTTGATGACCCTCGACTCCAGAAGATCAGGAGGGATATCGAGTCTGGTACACAGTCAGATTTTCATATACATGAAGATGGCTCTTTGAGGTTTATTAACAGAGTCTGTGTTCCAGATAATCCTAGTCTGAAGAAGGAAATCATGGATGAAGCTCATAGTACGGGATATACAGTGCACCCAGGCAGTACCAAGATGTACAAGGATCTGAAAGCGGTGTTTTGGTGGAATAACATGAAGAGGGAGATTGCCCAGCATGTATCTCAATGCTTAACTTGTCAGCAAGTTAAGATTGAGCATCAGAGACCAGCAGGTATGCTACAGCCTCTGCCGATTCCAGAGTGGAAATGGGAGCATATCACTATGGATTTCGTATCAGGGCTACCTCGTACCCTTAGAGGTCATGATTCAGTCTGGGTGATCGTAGACAGACTGACCAAAACAGCTCATTTTCTGGCAATCAAGACTGGGATGACACTGGAGAAGCTGGCAGAATTATATATCGAGCAGATAGTACGGCTGCACGGAGTTCCAGTATCCATTGTATCAGACAGAGATTCCCAGTTTGTGGCACATTTCTGGGGCAGCTTGCACAGAGCTTTGGGGACCACCCTTAGCTTCAGTACAGCCTTTCATCCACAGACAGATGGACAGTCTGAGAGGACCATCCAGATTCTAGAGGATATGCTGAGAGCCTGCTCTATTGATATGAGGGGTTCTTGGGATCATCACTTGTCACTGGTAGAGTTTGCTTATAATAATAGCTACCAGGCAAGCATACAGATGGCTCCTTATGAGGCTCTATATGGTAGGAAGTGCAGATCGCCTATTTGTTGGGATGATGTGGGGGAGAGGAAGATCTTGGGTCCAGAGATGGTGCAGCAGACAGTGGAAAAGATTCAGTTGATCAGAGAACGACTCCGAGCAGCTCAGAGCAGACAGAAAAGCTATGCAGATATCAGGAGGCGGGAATTGGAATTTCAGGTCGGAGATCATGTGTTCCTCAGAGTATCCCCTTCTAAAGGGATCATGCGGTTTGGAGTTCGAGGCAAGCTCAGTCCGAGATATGTGGGACCCTTCGAGATTCTCGAGAGAGTTCGATCTGTTGCTTATAGACTGGCACTTCCACCTGCTCTATCGGGAGTTCATTCTGTATTTCATGTCTCCATGCTGAGGAGGTACATTGCTGATTCCAATCATGTGATTGAAGTGGCACCTTTGCAGCTCCGCGCAGATCTTCCTTATGTTGAGCAGCCTATCCGTATAGTGGATAGGAAGGACCAAGTTTTGAGGAGGCGCACGATTCCTTATGTAAAGGTGCAGTGGAGCAATCACAGTGAGAGAGAAGCTACTTGGAAGCTGGAGGAGGAGATGAGAGAGAAGTTTTCTGCCTTGTTCTCGGATTGAGGTATGTTTTAATTTCGAGGACGAAATTTTTTTTTAGTTGGTTAGAGTGTAAAGACCAAAAATTGGGCCCGTTCTTGGGCCCAATGAACTGAAGTCGGCAATGGATGCCGACTTCAGTCTATTCATCGTGGTCTTCCCACGATGAACCCGCCGGCCGAACGGCCAGCGGGATCTCCGCACACCACCCCCCACCTCTTCCCTCTTCCCCTCTTCCCTCTCCCTCTCTATCTCTCTCTCTCCCTCTCTTTCTCTCTTCCCTGAGAGCCCACACCTCAAAAAAAAAAAAATTGGGTTTTTCCCTTCCTTCATCTTCTTCCCCTTCCTTGAGAGCAGCTGCCGCTGCCGTCACCGGAGCCCCGTCACCGCCGGAGCCGCCATCGCCGTCGGGAAGCCTCACGTCGACGACCGGAGGTGAGAAAGATCGGATTTAAAGGGGAAGAAATGAGGGTTGTTAGTGGGTTTTCCTTCCCCTGTTTCGGGGAAGTTTTTTTTTGTGAAATCCGGTCGGCCGATGGTGGCCGGCCGGGGTCAATCCGGCCGAAACGGGTTCGGCCGGAGATGGGCGAACGGGGGGCCGGGCTTCCTAGCCCCGAGCTCCCTCTCTTCCTTCCTTTTCTTCCTCTCTCTCTCTCCTTCTTCTCTTCTTCTTCCCTTCCGTCGCCTGTAACCGTGGGGTGACCGACGGCGGCTGGCCGAGCGCCGCCGCCGAGGGCCACGGTCGGCCGCCGAGGGCCGACCGGAGCCACCAGCCACCCCCCCCTTCTTCCTTTCTTCTTCTTCTCTCCTTCTTCTTCCTCTTCTCCTTCTTGTTCTTCTTCTTCTTCTTCTTCTTCTTCTTCTTCCGGCTGGGTGTTTTCCTTGCATCGTTTTCCGTGCCCTATTGGTGTCTCAAACCACACAAATGAACTTTGGGTGTTTCCCTTGCATCAATTTCCGTGCTCGGTTGGTGTCACAAACCAGACGCAAATGAACTTTGATTTGATTGAACCATCTTCTGACTGTGGATTTGGTCTAGACTTGGGTTGGTCTAATTTGAGTGTAATCTGGTTTGTTAAGCTTGATCTAATCTGGGCTGATCAGAGCTGGTTTGGTGTGGGCCGGTTTGATCTAGATCTGTAATGTGGTTTGGTTCAATTGGGCCTAATCTGGGTTGGGCTGAGTTGAACCTAATTGGATCTGTGGGCTGGGTTGGTTTGGGCCCGAAATCTGATTTGGACCTGATACCTGGTTTGGTTCAATTGGGCCTAATCGTTTTGGGCCACAATTGACTTGGGTTTAAAGGGTTCTGATTTTAGGGTCTATGTTTGATCTTAGGGGCCCATTCTTGGATCCATGAACTTAGGAGTTTAAGGGTTTGAAAAATTGTTTAAATTATGTTTCTTAGTTAATTAAATAATTAATATTTATGTTTAACCAGGGGTTCGTGAATCTGTGGCAGGGATTTTTAAGCGATCCCAGGTAGGTGACCTATTGCTTTAAAGTAGAATTTTAACATGTATCTTGCATATATGGATGTTATGATTTATTATTGGCATTATGTATTAGAATTAAAATTAAGTATTTAATTTCATAAACTGTTATGTACTTTACTATTGGGAGTATGATCATGACTTGATTTGGAAAGTTGATTATTGATTTTTAAAATCAGCGTGACTATAGTCTAGGCCCCGCCAATGGGATGATACGTTGGCCCTGTCGACTTGTACTGAGGAACTAGTTCCGACACCGCGACCACCGGTGATAGAATAGTGGCGGCACAGGGGTGCGTTTTGCTCTTCGGAGCGGCTCGGTGGAGCGTGAGTTTGGCACCAGGGGGTGCGGCACAGTGGTGCGTTGGCTCAGTGGAGCGGCTCTTCGGAGAGTTGTATTGGCACTTCGGTGTAACCATGCCACTGGGTGATGTGGCCGTAGTCATGCGGATGAGTTATTTTGAGTCTCGGATCGGGTTTACGGATTGTCGTGTGGATTTTGGATTCATGAGTTTTAGCTGCTTTTTATATGCATCATGACATGTTATATGATGACTTTATTGCATGATGTTGCCTACTGAGCTGTTAGCTCACTCCTACCATTTACATTTTTGCAGGTGATGACATATGATTATGGGGATTACGGGATAGAGTGATCATGATGTAATTAGCTAGTGGATATTGACTTTCTCTTTTGACTTATGTATATATGGACATTTGATATGAAAACTGAAAGTTATCTTTAATTAGTTATTGATGGTTGATTAGATTTATCTGCCTTGCGTGCCTGCGGGGTCCGCCCTGCAGGTGCGCGGCGTCTGCTCGCGCCCCGGGCCCCCGGGTTCGGGGCGTGACATGTGGACTAGCAGACACTGCAGCACGGATCCATTAGACTACGGGCTGATCGTGATGCTTATAATTAGATTTGAATAGATTTGAACCCTTAGCCTGATGAGGACTTCAGAGCTTAAATGGTGGGAGTATGTCAGGACATGTGCGGCATGTGTTTAGTCCCACATCGGTTATTCGTTGGGTAGATCTTAGATACTTATATAGGATTAAGGAACCCAAATAATACCTTCCGACTAGATATTTTGGGTGAGATTCTGGGTTGTAACAAATGGTATCAGAGCGGACTCGACCCAAGCCTATGTGGACTAGGAGACATTGCAGAAGGGGTTCATTGAGGCTGACCACGAGCCTATCGTGGTGCTTGTAATTAGATTTGAATGGATTTGAACCCTTAGCCTGACGAGGACATCAGAGCTTGAATGGGGAGAGTATGTGAGGATCCGTAGAGATCTTGAGTATTTATACAGGACCAAGGAACCCAAAAAGATACTTTCTGGTTAGCTATTTTGGGTGAGGTCTTGGGTTGTGACAAATGGTATCAGAGCAGACTCAGCCCATAACCTATGTAGATTAGGAAATACTGCAGCACAGATCGATTGAAGCTGATGACGGACCGATCGTAGTGCTTATGATTAGATTTGAATGGATTTGAACCCTTAGCCTGATGAGGACTTCAGAGCTTAAATGGTGGGAGTATGTCAGGACATGTGTGGCATGTGTTTAGTCCCACATCGGTTATTCGTTGGTAGATCTTAGATACTTATATAGGATTAAGGAACCCAAATAATACCTTCCGACTAGACATTTTGGGTGAGGTTCTAGGTTGTAACAAATGGTATCAGAGTGGACTCGATCCAAGCCTATGTGGACTAGGAGACATTGCAGAAGGGGTTCATTGAGGCTGACCACGAGCCTATCGTGGTGCTTATGATTAGATTTGAATGGATTTGAACCCTTAGCTTGACGAGGACATCAGAGCTTGAATGGGGAGAGTATGTGAGGATCCGTGGAGATCTTGAGTATTTATACAGGACCAAGGAATCCAGAAAGATACTTTCTGGTTAGCCATTTTGGATGAGGTCTTGGGTTGTGACAAATGGTATCAGAGCAGACTCAGGCACTCAGCCCATAACCTATGTAGATTAGGAAATACTGCAGCACAAATCGATTGAAGCTGATGACGGGCCGATCGTAGTGCTTATAATTAGATTTGAATGGATTTGAACCCTTAGCCTGATAAGGACGTTAGAGCTTAAATGGTGGGAGTATGTGAGGACTCGTGCGGGCGTGTGTTTAGTCCCACATCAGTTATTCGTTGGGTAGATCTTGGTTATTTATATAGGATCAAGAAACTCAAATAGTACCTTTTGGCTAGCCATTTTGGATGAGGTCATGGGTTATTACAAATGGTATGAGAGCGGACCTTGCTTATAACCTATGTGGACTAGGAGACACTGCAGCATGGATCCACTGGGGCTGACCATGGTCGATCGTAATGTTTTTGATTAGATTTGAATGGATTTAAATCCTTAGCCTAATAAGGACGTAAGTGCTTGAATGAAAGGAGTATGTGATGACTCGTGTGGGCGTGTGTTTAGTCCCACATTAGTTATTTACTGGGTAAATCTTGGATACTTATATAGGATCAAGAAACCCAAATAATACTTTCCGACTAGTCATTTTGGATGAGGTCGACAAGAAATTACAAGTACTGGAGACAAGTAATTACAAGTATTCATGCCAACTAGCATAGTTGGTAAAGTCTTTGAACATTGCTATGTTGGTACCAAACACCTTGATTCTGAATCCCACCATGGATCAATGGTCATTAATTGTGGCCATTAAACATCATCTCCTAAGTAACAGCTAGGCCTGGAATTAGCTCAGTTAGGATGACATGGGAATCAAAATGCTGGAGAAGAAACTAAGGATGATGAAGCCTGCCCGGGCCTAGTTTATTTTCACCTTAAGCTAGAGCATGGCCTAGACATCGAGGCCTCGGCTTTTCAGGCCATCAGCCAGCTTGATAGCTTAATACTTGGGACCGAGCTCGATATTTTTCTTTTCCCTTCCTTGACAACGAAGCCCACTCGCCTCTAAATGGAGCATATAATCCTCTATATAGGGTTATCATACTTCCACTACCGAAAAATGATTGCCACAGTATAGAGTTGCCCGCTTCCGTTCATCATTTTTCACAGTTTATTTACCCACAGTTCAGAGTTTCCCCCATTTTATTCCTCATTTTTCACAGTTTGTTTACCTACCTACAGTCAAATTGCATTCATGAAGTGCAATTGCTAAGTCATATCCACTTAAAGAAACACTTACTTTACCACAACAAGGCTGAACTGAACATCACTTATTCCCACATGCTATCACTTCTGAACATGGTAGACATACTTATCACTTCTTCAACATACCACTGCACATCAAACATTGACATGCACCTAACAACACTGCTATTAAGCACAAGACCACACTATCCACACACAATATCTACTCATTCAGTCCTGCTTGACCTCACCTGTCAGGATTGAAGAAGAAATGAGGGCCTTCTTGGCTAGCTCCGCTAGCTTCCAACATTTTCTTGCTTAATTGGCACCTCACTAGTTGGAGTCCCTGGCTTGGTTACATATAGAAAATGGTAAAGCCAGTCTAACACCTCTGGGGCAAACACCCTCCATAGGTACAACATCTTGAACCATGATGGCTCGGTCACATACCGGTCGCCCCGGCATGCGCCGTTCACAATGGCCTTGGTGCAACCATCTGAGTACCCTACCAGAAACAAGCCAACTTGAATCTAATTAGCAATCACAGATACAAGCACCGGAATAGCACATTAGAGCCAGGTTTAGCAGCAGCCAGGAACTTGGAAGGCTACTAAGCCATACTTAGGGTGTGTTTGGTTGCATGCTGCTAGGCCACTTGCAAGTTCAGTTATCGCAAGTTCTATGCTTTACTGTGACTGCAAATTCGCAGGTAAGTCCAGCTTCAATGAATTGCCCGGCTGTTGCCGATATGACCTATGGCCAAAATGATCATATATTGAGTTTGCAGCAGCTGAGGGCAATTTGGAGCTTTTTTTAATTAAGTCATGCCTGAGGGTTACTGGAGTTGCTGCTATTCCAGCTCCATGCAACTCTAGTTGAGATATAATGTACTGTTAGCATCCAACAAATCCCTTAAAGAAATGGTTCGTTGCTGGAAACTTGATGTAAGAAGAAAAGGGAACTCAAATTTGTCATTCCAAGCATTCTCCAACCCTAACTGATTGATGTGTCTAAACTTTCCTAGTACTCTCATCTCCATGCAACTCCAGTTACGTAGCATCCTAAATACTAGCAACAAGACAAACCCTAAAGATAAAAAATTTATAGAAGGAAGTTGTGAGAAGATATTGATGCTTACATCTCTCAATTCCTGGTCCACTACCATCTTGCCCTCCTTGGAAAGAAATTTGCCTTGGGTCATCTCGGATTCAATCCACCATGGTGTTGCAATTGTTATTCCAATTTCATGACCAAATTCTATTCGCAGCGTCTCGAAGAAATTTATCAATGCTGCTTTGCTGGCCTGGATAAGTAAAATAAGAAGCATCGCATGCTGTAAAGACTTAGTGATGAAAACATAAAGCATACATATGAAAAAACTAACATATGGAAAGTACACAGACATTGTAGAAGCTCATCCTTGGCATCGGTAACCACCCCGCAGAAGAGGAGTTCACAACGATCCTCCCTCTCGTCTGCTTGAGATGAGGGAGTGCAAAGTAAGTCGGATAGATGGATCCCCAGAAGTTTACATCCTGCAACAATTTAAAGCATTTCACTGTAATACCATGGCATCCTCTATGTATGTGTGTATATGTATATATATGTTGCAAGCTCCTAAGCCATATTAGCAGGAGTCAAGAGTACAATAAATCTAGTTTGAGACTTCTTCCATGATCTAACCCTTGCCATCGAAGAACAACGATGTTTTATGCTTAAAGAAAAACTGCTAATGATCTTTGAGCCCCTCCCAATTGGTTTCAACCTGTATCAGAGGCATGTAATGTTCACAACCAGGACTACCCCTTCAGCCATAAAAAACTATTAGGCCCTCCCCTGGATTTACTGCCATTTATGTTGACTCCCTGTGGACAGAAAATTTTGTTCCTCGCCCTTCGTTCCAGTGGCTATTTTATGTCCAATTCCTGGCTCATGCGTAAGTCTTAGAAAACAAAAAAGACTCTGCACAAAAATAGGCATAACAACGTTCAAAGACAAGTCTAACTGTGCTCAAAGGACTAAACATTAAAAGGCATCAATTTCATTGTTTGGTAAATTGCAAGTCATCCACTACAACTTTGTTATCACCCCAGACGACTGCTACTAACCTGTAACTTCCCTAATTTTTCCTGCTATCTTTTTCTTAATTTTGTTTTTGTTTAATTAGAGCAGCTATTAAGTTGCAAGGAAAAATGGAAAACTTTGTCCACTACTTAAAACCAGTGGGGTGATCAAACATTGTTATGATTCATAAAGGACAAGTGCCTTACTGGTTGTATTGAAAATTATGAGGGACTAAAAGATAGACATCAAACTAATAAATGATAGATATCATTTTTTTTAAAAGAAAAACAGATACCAAAAAAGAATTGAGCATTCTATCACCGTATTTTACCATAACAGGCGTGAAATTGGTTACATCCTCAGCTTCCTCAAACATGCAGAGATTTGCGATGCCCGCATTGTTCACAAGATGATCCACTATCACCAAAATAAAGAAATAAATAAGCAGATATATGGAGAATAAGTAGCAAGTAGCTAGAGAGGGAGCTAGAGAGCTTCCAAGCAAGCCATTTACACCGGCCGAAGTGGCTGATGGCGGCATCGATGAACCTCCGACACTCTTCCGGCTTGGCAACATCAGCCGGGAGGACTAGCACGTCCGGCGAGCCGAGCTCCTGAGCCCTCTTAGCAACCTCTAGGAGGCTGCTCTCTCTCCTTGCCACTAGGACCAGGCAGGCTCCCTTCTTTGCATATTGGTAAGCCATTTGCTGCAAGGAACATCAAAACAAACATCAAAGCAAGTTAGGAACTGGAACTGCACATTGGTTGAGAGAGAGAGAGTGTCGACCAACCTCGCCGATGCCGGAGGAGGCACCAGTTATGAGAACCACCTTGTGCAACATGTCCTCGGGGAAGAGGGAGGAGATGAAGGAGAGGAAGAGCTTGAAGAAGTATAAGGGTGGTAGGAGGAAAAAGAGAGCCGTTAGGAGAGTGGGAGGTGCAAATAAGTTCATAAACTTAGTGATCAAATCCATGTTTCTCATAGAGAGAGAGAGAGAGAGAGAGAGCTTGAGGTTTTGGTGCCTGAAGGAAACAGAAGAGAGGAAGAAGGTTGCAGGCTGGATGAAGAAATAGGTTGGCCATGCCCGGGGTCTTGGACACGTAGCTAGGTGGGAGCACACGCGTCGCAGCTAGAGGAAAGGTTGGACCTCTTCTCTAGCCAAAGGGTGATCCTCTTTTGGTGCTTGCATCACTTACCAGCTGCCATTGTCATCCTGGAAAATCCTTGAGTTATAAATCAGAAACCCCGGTGGAAAAGCCATTCGGCTGATGTCCCCTAATGCAATGCGCATGCACACAAGCAAACTATTATCCGGTTCAACTCTGAACTGGAAAGCATCTAGACTCGGTAATATTTGGAGGCAGTTCCCTTAATCAATATCCCAAACTGATTCTCTTGTCTGTTAATATGTAAAAATAATTATTAATCATATGAAATTATGTATTACTCATCATGAACACATGTTAAGGAATAATGAAAATATATATAAGGAAACTTAGGATAGGATATTGAGAATTTAAAAAACTATACTTGTCATATTCTCTTTAAAAATAAACATTAAAATAAAGATATATAAAATTTGGAAGCCAGATGCTATGTTCTGATGGTATGTTCTACATAATTTTTGCCCTGGTTAGGGCCTAGGAGCTCTTGCTAGCCGAATGGTTAAACTTAAATTGCAGGTATTTATCTTGTCTGATAACCATATTAGATCCAAGTCCAATATCCAATTTAATTATCTTGTCACTAACTGTAATAAAAATAAGGACACTTATTAAGATTTTTGGCAATATTTAGGACTATTTTTCTACGTTGCTCAAATGCAACCGGATTTCATGCATATGCAACATATGCTTGTATGCTTGCATGGGTGTCTATAGAAACATTTGGATATGTATATATATGTGAATATGTATATTGAAAAATATAATTATGTTGTATTTGGATTTTTGGTCTGAATTGGCCTGAATGTAGACCTGACTAAATAGATTATTGGGACCTGACTAAATAGAGATTGAAAAATATAACATTGATCAATCTCTGTTTTGGTTCGCATTTTACTCTTCATACGATGAAACAACGTAGAACTTCCCACCATTTTGCTAAGAAATAACTAGAACTTAAAGTTCAACAAAAAATCAAACAATTCCAAAAAAAGGATGAAGGAGCCGTGAAGAAAATGCTGGTTTCACCACAATAAACTAATGCAGATATTGAAAACCTTGCTACAACCACCAGTCAGAGAATAAAGACAATTCAGCCTAGTCATTAAAACAAGCAATAAGGTAAATATTTTTATTTAGTTTCACAAATTATCAAGTATTTGGTCAACTCATTTTTAAGTAGAAATAACTTTCAACATACAAATAGTAATAGGGAAAGAAATTCATCCTTTGCAATGGAACAAATAGATGAAGAGAGATAACTCCACCCACCTTGTATCTGTGAGAATAGGGCCTCAATGGACTGGAGTCGGCAGGCCTAGTCGACTCCAGCCCTAGGCCCCCAAAAGGAAACAGAACAGGGGATCGCGATCGCGATCCCCTGCTCCTCCTTCCACGGCATGACCGGGAGCAGCGGCGCCGCGGCCGTTTCGCGGCATCCCCGCGGCTGTTCCGCGGCTGCCCCGCGGCCGCTTGAGCGGCCGCCGATCTCGCTCAACCGCCGCGGGAATCGCGGCGGTGAGCTGTTTGGATCTTCCTTTAAATCCCTCCTCCTTTGTGATTGTTCCAGCACCGAGCCTCTCCTCCCTCTTCTCCCTTTCCTCCTCCTCCTTCCTCACCTCCGGCCACCACCTTGAGATCCGACAAGCTCTCTCTCCCCTCCTTTGATTTCCATCACCAAAAACGCCGAGATTCAAGCCTTCTTCTCCGAGCTTCTTCCTCTGGGATTTCTCATCGGAAGGCGCCGCCGCTTGACCGTCGGACTAAACCACCTGCGGCCGGGATCCACTGCCTCCGTCGACCGCCGGTAAGCTTCTTCTCTTTACTATTTGTTCCGATGCCAATAGCCTTGATTTCCTTCCTTTCGGCCCCCAACCGAGATCATTCTCGGATTTCTTCTTCACGGCCGAGCCGCCGCGCCACTCTGCCGCCAGCCATGACCACTCTGCCGACGGCCGCGCCACCCCCTGCAAGCCACTGGCCGGGCCATCAGCCTCCTCCTTCTTCTTCCTTTCTCCTCTCGGTCTTCTCATGTCCGTGGGGATTTGGGGAAGAAGGCCCATCGTGGGCCGAACTGGGCCAAGCTTGGGCCCTGTTCACTGTGGGCCCAACTTGGGCCCAGTCCAGTCGTGTTGAGCCTAGATGGGCCGTACCCATTGTGGGCCCAACTTGGGCCCAATTCAGCCTTATTGGTCCTATTTGGGCCGTACCTTTTGTGGGCCAACTTGGGCCCAGTTTAGATTCGAACCCGAAACCCATTTCAGATCCGAAATCCGGAACCCGAAACCCGAACTCGTTTGGCCAATAAATGGAATTTTACAGTTAAGCCCTTGATAGTATATTATTGCACAAAAGAGCCTTCTGTAATTTATGTTTGATCCCTATAAGAAGGATTTATTACGTAAAGGTCCTCAAATATATTATTTGTCCCTTCACTCAAGCTTTATTATAGAACAGTATCCCGTAATTAAGTGTTAGTCCCTACAATGAATTTTATTGCATGAATAATCCATCTAGAGGCCAACTTTGGGGGCCCTATTGGGTCGAGTCTATGCGGGCCCATTGGCCGTGTCCGATGTGGGCCCTATCGGGCCATACCCATCATGGGCCAACTCTGGGCCCTGTTGGGCCGTGTCCAATAATATTGATTTTGGTTTTGCTTAGCTCTGAAATTAACAAAGAAATTAATTAAACAGGTGTATCTGACATGTTTGCCTGAAGTGGGATTTAGAGCAAAAAGAGGTAAGTAACTTAATACTTCAAGTGTAATTTTCAAATTACTTGATAAATAGATTAAATTCTGATAAATATTTTGTATTCTGTAAAATGGGTCAGGCATGTTAAATTTTATTTGAAAATCATGTTATGCTCTGAAATCCGTGAAATATGACTGCACAGTTTATGAAAACTATTTTTATATATATGCATTCTCAGCATGGCTATGATCTGTTCTGTTCTGTTCTGGCCCCGCCAATGGGGATTGTACGTTGGACCTGTCGACTTATATTCTGTGAGGAACCGGTTTCGACACCGCGCCACCGGTGATTAGAATAGTGGTTTCTGGACACCGTTTCCACCGGTGACTAACAATAGTGGTTTCTCTGTGCAACCCATGCCACTGGGTTACGTGGCCGTAGCCTATTATGTTGAGATTCTGGTATAAGAGTTTTTGAAAAAATGATAATAAGTTTTGAAAACAACAAAACGATGTTATTTATGATTTATTCCAGACATTATCCTGTATTTTGATCTGATATGCTCTGACCCCACTCTGGGGTATTTTGTTGCTTACTGGGCTAGTGTAGCTCATTATTCTGTTTTTCTCCATTTTTCAGATCCAGAGGCTTGATCGCACGGGATTGGGGAGTGCGTTAGAGTTTCCGATGATTCTTCAGTTATTGACATTTTAGTTAGTTTAATTTGGACATTTGAATTATATTGGCATATGTTATTCTGAAATTTTGTAAGACTGCTTTTGAACAATTTAAATAATTATGTCAATTTTGAACATCTGTATCTGCTTTGATGTAATCCGTTGCCTTGCACGCCTGCGCGGCCCGCCGTGCGGGCGTGCGGCGTCTGCCGCGCCTCGGGCTCGGGGCGTGACAGATTTGGTGGTATCAGAGCTCAGGTTTCAGATTCTTAGGGATTGTGTTTGAAATAGTCAGATGGAGCTTAAGTTTTAGGATCTTTAGGATTCATCGGAAAGTTTGAGAGATGGGTAGACATTAGGCCATTAGACGAAGGCATTTATTTGCTTTTGTTATTGATAAATTTGAGTTATTTTATCCTAATTTTGAAATGCTAAAATTAGAATGCAACCTAATTATGGTCGTAACCGAAGTGTGAATAAGCTATTCCGAGAGTATTCTTGGTAGAGCAATTTGTATTTCAAGTTATGATTAATTAGATTTTGACTAAATTAAGTGAAGGAATGTTAATCATGGAATATTATCGTGCAATGTAATTATTTTGGAAGTTCAACTTGATATCAGGCACTGTGGATATTGCTTCTAGTTGAAGTTAATTATTTTGGTAGCAATTTAAGATTCATCTATAAAAAGATGTTTAAAGCTTGGACTAGAAAATATTTTATGATATTCATTGAAATATTCTTCGAGGATTGATATCTGTATGTGGATCATGTATGAAACTCTTGTGTAGATAGAAAACATATTTGGGATGAAATTCTAGAATTTTCCTTTGGCTTTACCTAGAATTTGAAATTTTATATCTTTTCAAATTACAATGCAGATTGGTATTTTAATTGGAAGTGATTTAGTAAATTATGAGAATATTGGTTGCTTAAATTATTTTAAGCTGGTCAGCGATATTAACTTTGTGATTTGGAAATAGTTTCTGATGGTTTTTTTTTCTTATTAAGGAGAATTTCAATGTCAAAGAAAAGAATAGTGTTTTTGATTTTGACTGACATGGATATCATGGTGTCATTAGTGTAGGTACTTCTATCTATCATGCAATATATATATATATATATATATATATATATATATATATATATATATATATATATATATATATATATATCGTTGGAAGGTATAGTGTTTTTGATTTTGATCAATATGGATATCATTGTGTTATTAGTAGATTCTTTTATCTGCAATATATATATTAAAAAAAAATGGGAACTTTTACTAAAGGGATGAAATAGTTAATGAGTTTGTGGTGTTTTGAATAGATTCTCTAAGTCTAGTAGTTTACAAGATTCCGAAATGTCTGCAGTATTGCAAATAAAAAAATATTTTACTTATTTAAGGAATTGATCTCAATGTAAAATCATAGAGCTTATATCTTAGAGGAATTTCTTATAAATCTTTGAACCAGATTATTAGATTTGTGTGAGTTAAATATTTATTAATCAAGGCTATGAGTTGATTGTGGATTTTGTATCACCATATGAGAAATGCAAGTGGGATTTCATGAGAGGCCCAAATAAGTTTAGCCTAAAAGAAAAGATTCGGGATGATTGAGTAAGCTCCTAAGTAAGTTAATCTAGAATCTTTTAATTATCAAAGTTTAGAATAAATATTAACTTGAATAATGGAATTGTCAAGGGAAACTAGAATTGGCTTAGTTCAAATTTGGATCTAGAATATAATTACTTGATTATATGATGGTACAAATACGACAACTATCTCAAGGGTTAATCATGACCTAGTGTACTTGGAAAGCAAGGATAAAATTTTGCTTGGATATTAAAAAAAAAAATGTTGATGATCTGGGATCATTAAGAAATTTTGGAGAATATTGATCCGAGTTGCGCAGCGAAAGTATGATGGACTAAGTCAATTTAAACTAGTCAAAAATATTGACCGTGTTTTGGTAACATGTTATTATGAAAGACTATGTTGTTCAATAATGAAAGATTTTGTTAATAAGGGAAGGTGTATACTATTGATTCTCAGGTCAATCATGAGATGATTATGTTATCTCTTGGATAGAATTTGCTATTTTGGGTATGCTAAGAAAATAATAGTAATAATAATTGAGCGTATCATGACTCGGGTTAGTTGATTGTCGACCAAATATGGTCTAATTTGTTAAGTATCTGAATAAACCATGCATTATTTGCTTCCATCTTATGATTTATAAGTTTAAGTTAAAAGCTTTGTGGCATATTGAATCATGGTATCAATACTTTGCCTTCTCAGACTTGCTTTTGTGATTTGATGCAAATCATTTTTGAGATAGACCGTTGCTATCTAATGATTATCAGTACATGTTTATTTTGTGAATTACATTACTAGCCATATAATGATTTGATTCTAAGGTTGGTCATTATCCTTTGAGGGATCAGCACACTACCATGATAAGTGTATGAGATCTATTTTATTTCAAGTTCTATCCCAAACACAACTAATTTTAATCAATCCTGTTGTGAATCGATCCTGATCCGATCTCGAGTGAACATGCATCAAGATGATAATTTCAATATGAGATTTTAGTCAGTCACTTAACTAGTGTTAATCTTGCGAGTTTTATGAAATTTTTGATAGTTGATCCAAAGCTATCTATCACACTGATTTTGATCAAGAAGAATGAGATTTTGGATTTATATTACTCAATGGGCTGAGCATCTTTAAATTTGAAAGACCTAGATCTCTCAAATTTCGAGGACGAAATTTTTTTAAGGGGGAGAGAATGTGAGAATAGGGCCTCAATGGACTGGAGTCGGCAGGCCTAGTCGACTCCAGCCCTAGGCCCCCAAAAGGAAACAGAACAGGGGATCGCGATCGCGATCCCCTGCTCCTCCTTCCACGGCATGACCAGGAGCAGCGGCGCCGCGGCCGTTCCGCGGCATCCCCGCGGCTGTTCCGCGGCTGCCCCGCGGCCGCTTGAGCGGCCGCCGATCTCGCTCAACCGCCGCGGGAATCGCGGCGGTGAGCTGTTTGGATCTTCCTTTAAATCCCTCCTCCTTTGTGATTGTTCCAGCACCGAGCCTCTCCTCCCTCTTCTCCCTTTCCTCCTCCTCCTTCCTCACCTCCGGCCACCACCTTGAGATCCGACAAGCTCTCTCTCCCCTCCTTTGATTTCCATCACCAAAAACGCCGAGATTCAAGCCTTCTTCTCCGAGCTTCTTCCTCTGGGATTTCTCATCGGAAGGCGCCGCCGCTTGACCGTCGGACTAAACCACCTGCGGCCGGGATCCACTGCCTCCGTCGACCGCCGGTAAGCTTCTTCTCTTTACTATTTGTTCCGATGCCAATAGCCTTGATTTCCTTCCTTTCGGCCCCCAACCGAGATCATTCTCGGATTTCTTCTTCACGGCCGAGCCGCCGCGCCACTCTGCCGCCAGCCATGACCACTCTGCCGACGGCCGCGCCACCCCCTGCAAGCCACTGGCCGGGCCATCAGCCTCCTCCTTCTTCTTCCTTTCTCCTCTCGGTCTTCTCATGTCCGTGGGGATTTGGGGAAGAAGGCCCATCGTGGGCCGAACTGGGCCAAGCTTGGGCCCTGTTCACTGTGGGCCCAACTTGGGCCCAGTCCAGTCGTGTTGAGCCTAGATGGGCCGTACCCATTGTGGGCCCAACTTGGGCCCAATTCAGCCTTATTGGTCCTATTTGGGCCGTACCTTTTGTGGGCCAACTTGGGCCCAGTTTAGATTCGAACCCGAAACCCATTTCAGATCCGAAATCCGGAACCCGAAACCCGAACTCGTTTGGCCAATAAATGGAATTTTACAGTTAAGCCCTTGATAGTATATTATTGCACAAAAGAGCCTTCTGTAATTTATGTTTGATCCCTATAAGAAAGATTTATTACGTAAAGGTCCTCAAATATATTATTTGTCCCTTCACTCAAGCTTTATTATAGAACAGTATCCCGTAATTAAGTATTAGTCCCTACAATGAATTTTATTGCATGAATAATCCATCTAGAGGCCAACTTTGGGGGCCCTATTGGGTCGAGTCTATGCGGGCCCATTGGCCGTGTCCGATGTGGGCCCTATCGGGCCATATCCATCATGGGCCAACTCTGGGCCCTGTTGGGCCGTGTCCAATAATATTGATTTTGGTTTTGCTTAGCTCTGAAATTAACAAAGAAATTAATTAAACAGGTGTATCTGACATGTTTGCCTGAAGTGGGATTTAGAGCAAAAAGAGGTAAGTAACTTAATACTTCAAGTGTAATTTTCAAATTACTTGATAAATAGATTAAATTCTGATAAATGTTTTGTATTCTGTAAAATGGGTCAGGCATGTTAAATTTTATTTGAAAATCATGTTATGCTCTGAAATCCGTGAAATATGACTGCACAGTTTATGAAAACTATTTTTATATATATGCATTCTCAGCATGGCTATGATCTGTTCTGTTCTGTTCTGGCCCCGCCAATGGGGATTGTACGTTGGACCTGTCGACTTATATTCTGTGAGGAACCGGTTTCGACACTGCGCCACCGGTGATTAGAATAGTGGTTTCTGGACACCGTTCCCACCGGTGACTAACAATAGTGGTTTCTCTGTGCAACCCATGCCACTGGGTTACGTGGCCGTAGCCTATTATGTTGAGATTCTGGTATAAGAGTTTTTGAAAAAATGATAATAAGTTTTGAAAACAACAAAACGATGTTATTTATGATTTATTCCAGACATTATCCTGTATTTTGATCTGATATGCTCTGACCCCACTCTGGGGTATTTTGTTGCTTACTGGGCTAGTGTAGCTCATTATTCTGTTTTTCTCCATTTTTCAGATCCAGAGGCTTGATCGCACGGGATTGGGGAGTGCGTTAGAGTTTCCGATGATTCTTCAGTTATTGGCATTTTAGTTAGTTTAATTTGGACATTTGAATTATATTGGCATATGTTATTCTGAAATTTTGTAAGACTGCTTTTGAACAATTTAAATAATTATGTCAATTTTGAACATCTGTATCTGCTTTGATGTAATCCGTTGCCTTGCACGCCTGCGCGGCCCGCCGTGCGGGCGTGCGGCGTCTGCCGCGCCTCGGGCTCGGGGCGTGACAGTATCCGTAGAGACCTTTGAAGTCATTGCTTTCAAGGTTGTCCAGGTACCAATCCCCAGCACGATTTGTGATGAATGGCCAAAGAAAACCCCATGATATGATGGCTCCAAGAAGAACTGAGCAATTGACAATGTGTGGACAGATAAGACCACATCCAACATAAGTTGGACTGAAATCAAAGTAGAACCTGCACACGAAACTGTCTTCCTGCATTACATTGTACAAGTATGGAGATATTAGAATTTTTTAATTCTATACTTTCATCAGTCATACAAATGGATAGAAGAACTGTCTCAAATCAATGCTGGCCCCAGACTTACATAGTACAGTATCATACTGCATTGCTGCAGTCAGGTAATGGGTCTATGCCAGTTTAAGCTGGACAGATGCATAGCTACAGAGTTATGCACTTTTATACTGAGACATACTTTTCCAGCTCTGGAACACGAGGTTTTAAGTTTCACCCAGAATTAATTGGCTTTGGCTGAGTCCTAGCTGAAACTGACTCCCTTATTTGGTCTTCAGCCGGTTTCCATTGAAGCTGACAAGTTTCAGCAGTTTTGGTGTGTTTCTACTGAAACTCACTAAAG
Source organism: Phoenix dactylifera (assembly GCF_009389715.1). Lineage (NCBI taxonomy): Eukaryota > Viridiplantae > Streptophyta > Magnoliopsida > Arecales > Arecaceae > Phoenix > Phoenix dactylifera. The sequence goes on along the minus strand of NC_052405.1, from coordinate 4,908,555 downwards.
ATAATAATAGGTCCCATTTGTATTGATTATTTGACCTTTTTTTGTTTTACCTTGGAATCATTACATCATTTCTTTAAGTATGGAAAATTCAATGGTGTCTATTTTTTATCTTTTTTTTTTCATTTTCTTTTGAGTTGGAAGGGAGGTTCTAACTTGCATAATACTAGCATTCAGTGCTATGGAAATTAATCGCTCAAGTAATTTTTTAAGACTTTTCATATCTTATCAGTTATTTACCAAGTTATGTAATATCTAAATGAACAAGAAGAAATATATCCTTTTAAATATTGGAAAGATATAAGTTGATAACGCAAAAAAATTACATTAGTTAATTTACAATGTCAAATAGTCATTAATATCATAGAATAAAAGGAACCAAAACAACCAAGATTTCTATTCATCATTGACATTATTCAGAACTGCATATATGGGATATAACTTAAGCACCTTGCATGTAAGATTTTGGCAATTAATCACGTAGGGGAACTAAACTGCCTACTTCTAATAAAGCTAGCATTTAAGAAATACTTTTGTAAAATCAACCATAGATTTTTTACAATTTCTCAAAAGAGTAGAGGCAATTAGGACTTAGGAGTTCAGTTCCAAGTAACTGAACTTTATCTCCAAGATATAACTGCCAAGCACCCTCTCCCTCTTTCTCTTATATTCGGGCCATTGTTGGACACTTATTTAGGTTTGCCCCTCTCCTCTCTCCCACTCATGATGTTTTCTAATACTCATTAATTTTTTAAAGCTTAATTATCATGTAATGTTGTGCTTAATATGTTTTTTCTATGATGTTTAACATGTATATGTTATTTTTTTGTAACCTAAAATATGATATAATGTCTACCTAGATTTGTTATTGTTATTATTACAAATTTTGCATTTTTTTAATTAATTCTTTATATGCTTTAAAGCGCCCATATAATCATCCCAAGCCTACTAAATTGTAAGTTATTTAATTGTTTTCTTTTTATCGATGGATTTTTTTGACAAAAATAAATGCAATTAACGCTGAAGCATGAGATTTTATTTTATTTTTAAATTATTTTATTAATTATTTTTAGATTTAAAGGTTGTGCACAATATGACACATGGTGGAATAGGATAGCCCAAATGGCTTTTTTTTTTTTTTTTTGGATACTTTGTATGGATACCATTCCAAATTTTGCATAAGTATCATTCTAAAATTGATATTTGCATATATATCCTCATCAAACTTTGTTATTGTACAAATGTCAGTTGTTTTAATAATGTTAAAAAAATTATATTTATACTAATTAAAAATAAAATAAAATTTAAGAATTATGCTATTGTCCTTGTCTTTTTGTTCTGCTGCTATTGGGATCGCGATCTATTTGCATGTCTACCTATTAAGAGTATTTTAGTCATTTTAATTTGAAACCGTTAATTTTTTTAACGCCGTTAGATGACATAGGTACATATGCAATAATAATAATAATAATAATAATAATAATAATAAAATAGAATAGCAAAACAAGTGTTTTACGAGGGTATACATACAAATATTAATTTAGAAGGATATTCATGCAAAATTTGATATGTAGGAGGGTATTCATGCAAAAAAAAAAAAAAAAAAAAAATTATTTTTTTTTTTTTTTTGGGTTACCTTTGCCATCATCGGGGCGAGCCTCTTGCCTCACATCCATCCAGGGCACGCCGCGGCCCACCGCCGACGACCACCACCGCTTCCTACCTCCGATCGCCTTCTGCGGCCCCCACCTGCCACCTCCACTCACGGCCTCCGGCCGTCGTCTCCACCGTAGGTAAGCCGCCTCCTCTCTCCCCCTCCCCCCACCCCGTGGGGGGCTTGCTAACGAGGCGGCAACTACGATCACCTTGGCACCGCTCCTTCGCCACCAACACCACCACCTGGCCGTCCTTCAACAACAATACCATCACTACGAATCTCCGCATTGTAAAGTTCCCGCTTCAAAAAGCATAATAACCAAAGGGGACCAGTCTCGCTCTCTCCTCCGCTTCGAATCCTCCGCCTCTCCAACGAAGTCCTCGAGGCTCCCTTCCAAATCCCCCCCTCTATATTTCTCTCCTCTCTCCCCCTTCCTCCCCAAACCCTAATCCCCACCTCCTACCCTCCCCCCCCCCCCCCCCCCCCCCCCCCCCCCCCCCCCACCAAAAAAAAAAAAAAAAAATCCCTCCCGACAATCTCTAATTTCCTCGATGCAGGCCTCCCTCTCCCTCCCCCCGGCCGCGCCGAGATCCGATCCGGGCCCCGCCGTCTTCCGCCGCTCCGCCTTCCGCTTCTGCGGCCTTCGCCGGGAGGCCCTGGGCCTCCGCTCGCTGCGCCCGGCGGGATCCACGCGGATCTTTCGATCTCCCGCTCGGACTCCCTCCAGGAAGACAGTGACCGCAGTGTCGGGGAATGGAATTGGAAGCCTGTCTAAGGGGTTTGACTACGATCTTGTCATCATTGGGGCTGGTGTTGGTGGTCATGGAGCTGCGCTTCATGCTGTCGAGAAAGTAATTACTAACTTTGTCCCGGATCTTATGTTGTTAAAGTCGCAAGCTTTTGTAGATTTCGTTTTAGTAGTTTAGTTTGATTAGAACTGGAATTGCAGTCCCTGTGTTGCTGATCTTGATGATTTCCGTGGATTTAGAAGCATAAGACTGTTGAGAGATAGGATTTCTTATTTTAGAGTTGATTTGTGTGATAAAGATGAACAATTTTTTGCATTTCTTAAACGAAAGATATCTTTTTGCTGTGAAAGAGCACTTGACTGATGCTAATATTTGATTATTTTTTTCTTACAAATCTTTGTTATACCTTTAAGAAATGATATTGCCTGCTGGAACATTCATGCTGAATTAATGTGGTTATAATTGTGACTGCATCTTTATACACTTTTTTAGTAGGGTTATAGTGTATATTTTTAGCACACTTACCATAAATGGAGCAGTGCACTTACTATGGAATATCTGTTTTTAGTACTTCCACATAGAATTTGGAGCATACGATATTTTGGCACTGAGAGCCTTGATGATCTTGGCTATTCTCTCAAGGTCATCATGTATGGCAATACACTAATGTTTCTTCAAGGGTCAATTTTGTTATATTTATAGTTTATCCACGACCGAAGCTTTATGTGACAGCAATTCCCGTCATTCTTCTTCATTATGAGGAGAAGTCAACCATTATTAACTTATCGATATCCAGTTCAGCAACTGGCCTGGAGTGCCATTTATAAGGATGCTACAAACCTGGAAGTTAAATCTTTCCCTTTATTCTAAAATAGTTAGTTGGGCACCCAATTGCAGTTATTAGGATCCTCCAAACACCAGCACCTTAAGCCAACATGTTTTTTCTTTCTATAAACAGCCACTCATTTTCATCACTGATGTGATGTTAAGTCCTCTTGTAGCCAAATTTTCATCAGAGACATCTTTTTTTCCCCACCTTTCTCGCCTAAGAAAAATTAGAATACGGGACAAGCATCCATTTCGTTGCCTTGATTGAATTCCATATTCTAGCTTCAATATTTTATTGATAATATAAATTGAATGTGCTTTTAATTTTTTTAATATGATCTTTGATAACTGCTAAGGGTGTTTAACATCCTTCTGACTTTAACCCATGCTTCTGGACCTGTATTAATGAATTTTCTTTTCAGAATAAAAACACTTTGAAGAACGTAAAGGCTAGAACTTCCCATGGAAACATTGCATCAGTGATAACTATAAGCTTAGATATATATGGCATGGGCTTTATTGCATGGCATGGATATGAGAGTTTATGGAAGCATGAAATTTCGAAGAGCAGACATGAGCCATGACCACAAAGGGGCTATATACTGATAGCCATATGCAAATATTCTGTTTCAGAAGAAATATTATACGTGAAACATTGACTTCATCTAATCATTTCAATGAGTGATTGAAAGAAGCAAGCACCTCAGATGGAAGCACATCCAAGTCAACATTATATCTGTCACCACCCTATAATACCGTTGGCACTGGTCTGTTTGGCAAACTTATATTTTTTCCTCAAGTTTGAAAGAGAACATATGTACACCTTTTTAACTATCAGTATCATATCTCAATCTAATATGGTTATGTTTTCTAGCTTTCTGTTTGCACTTCTCATGCAACTAAGTATGTGTTAATTAGCCCAACTAATAGGCATCCTATTGTTACCACCGTAACTTAAAAGCATCAAACTTGTCTTGGGTGATTATTCATGTTGTTTTAAGTATCATGCTGGATAAATTGTCTTTACATTCTCTTTTTTTTTTTTTTTTGTAAAAGTTGACTGCTTGAATTGGTGCTCCACAATTATTCTTCTCAAGGCATGCTTGTTATGCAGGGTCTGAAGACTGCCATCATTGAGGGGGATATTGTTGGTGGAACTTGTGTAAATAGAGGTTGTGTTCCATCTAAAGCTCTTCTTGCTGTGAGTGGTCGGATGCGTGAGCTCCAAAATGAGCATCACTTGAACGCACTGGGTTTGCAGGTAGTGGAACTATTTTGCTCATTCCTAGTATTGTGCACCAAACAAGTCACAATTAGATTATGCATAGCATTACTCGCTTCATATTTTTGTTAAACCGAGGTGATATGTAGCTTAAATTTTGAACTCAATTTGCTTTTGTACTAATGACTTAGGCCCTGTTTGGGGGAGCTGTTAGCAGTAGAGCTGTTGGAAGTAGAGCTGTTATAAAAAGTTATTTGCTGTTTGGTAACTATATTTCTAAAGTATTGTGACACTTTAACATATGTTTGGTAAACAAACTGAAAAAATACTTTTATTTGACAAAATTACCATAAAGGATATTACATAGTATTATGCAACAGAGCATAATAAAACATAATATATATTAATACATAATATACGATATAGTATAATATTACTGTAATATAAAATAATATTATTATAATATAGTAATATGACATTGCATAGCATAGCATAATAGTAATATAATTATTAGAGTAAATTAATTTTTCATAATATAACATAATATTAAATTATGTAACATAACATATTAATGTATTATGATATAATGTAATATATATTATATTTATAGTATAATACAATAATAAAGGTATAAAATATTATAATTATTAGTATTAATTAATTTTCCATAATATAACATAAGATTAAATTATTTAAAATAGCATATTAATGTATTATGATATAATATAATACAATATAATATGTATAGTATAATACAATAATAAAGGTATAAAATAATATAATTATTAGTATAAATTAATTTCTCATAATATAACATAATATTAAATTATTTAACATAACATATTAATGTATTATGTTATAATGTAATATATATTATATTTATAGTATAATGCAATAATAAAGGTATAAAATATTATAATTATTAGTATTAATTAATTTACCATAAGCCGGCCATTCGTCAAGGCCCCCGGAATCCGCTGGACATCTCAGCGGCGGGATTGGATATAACATAATATTAAATTATTTAAAATAACATATTAATGTATTATGATATAATATAATATAATATAATATGTATAGTATAATAAAATAATAAAGATATAAAATAATATAATTATTAGTATAAATTAATTTCTCATAATATAATATAATATTAAATTATTTAACATAACATATTAATGTATTATGATATAATGTAATATAATAATATATTTATTGTATAATACAACAATAAATGTATAAAATATTATAATTATTAGTGTAAATTAATTTTTCACTCTTCTAATGACCATTTATTTCTTTAACAGATTATCTCTTTACTTAACTATTTGCAATAGTGACAAATTCACTGTACCTATCAATATCATAAGTATCAGATTTGTTGCTGGAAATTGGACCCGGGGGCGATCGTCGGTCGAGGAGGGGGAGCGGCGGTGGACACGGGAGAGCGGCGGTCCGTCGGCGAGCGGCGTCCTCCGTCGTGGTGCCTGCAGAAAAGCCGGTGGCCGGGTCTTCCGGCGCCGGCCCTCCGATGCTTAAGTCAGAGGGGGGCAATCAGTGTCAAAAGGAGGAAGAAGGCAGAATATTTTGAGTTTTCTGTGTCCCCCCCTTTGAGAAGTGAGGGTTTCCTTTTATAGGGGGGTCGGTGTACCTGTGATGTGATGGGGCGAGGCCGTCGTACGGCTCGGCATGTTACTTGGACGGGCAAACGATCGGGCGAATCATTGCATTAATGTCGGAAATGAGGCCGTCGTACGACCCGAGCTGGCACACGATCGAGTGAATTATTGCATTGGTGTCGGAGGTGAGGCCGAGATCAGAGACTTATTACGGTTGATTGGACTCCGCTGGGCTGATTTGCCGTGGAGAGCCATGGGTCCGTAGACAATAGGAGCCATGCGCATTAATTGTTGAGTAAGCCGGAGGTGCGCATTAATTGCTGAGCAGGCCGGAGATGCGCATTAATTGTTGAGTAGACCGGAGCTTTGCATTAATTGTTGAGTGAACCAGGGGTTTGCAGAGGTCAAGCGCATTAATTGCTGGGGCAGTGGCAGGATATGGTCCTCGGCCGGACTTCGGAAGGGTTCGGCCGTAGTAGGTGGTCGACAAGGACCGACCTTTGGTGTCAGAAACTCTCCAGGTCGGGCGTTCAGAGGTCGGACGCCGACCTCGGTCGTCCAAGTTCGGCGGCTATGCGGCCTTTTGGAGGCGGGGTTATTATATTGCTGGAGGAAAACTGTATTCCCCCAACACTACCCCCCGACTTCCGAGTTCGAGCGGCTTGCCAGCTCGGACGTGGGAAGTAGAAGTTGTCATTAAGGTTACTGAGGTCGAAGGGGATCACGTCTGCACCCTTACGCACCTCGAAGCTTTTAAAACGGAGTCTGCGCCTTTTGGCTCTTTGAGGTTGCTCTACATGGCGAATTTATACCGGGGTTTGCGCTCTTACACATCCCGAAGCAGCTACAACGGGGACAACACTCTTTGGATCTCGGAGATCGCTTTGTACGGCGAACTCATGATGAGGGTCCCTGGGCCCAATGGGGCGGCGCCTCGATCTCGTGGTCGAGGTCCCCCTCTTAAATGGGTACGCCGTCTCGTGCCTCAAAATGAACACGCGGCTTGATCCGAGGTCAGATGTTTCTGATCTCGTATTGGTAGGATAATGATCCGGGGAGGCGGAGGTTAGATCGACGCTCCACGTGTCCCTGAGGCCTATTAAATGGGGGGAGCGGGAGTGACGTCCGCTCGTCTTTCAAGATGGTCCGGTTTTGCGGACCCATGATGAGGCCGTGAGATCCGATGGGACGGCGCTTCGATTTTGTACCCGACTTATTGATCTGGAGTGAATGCGGTGCTTTGGCTTCCGAGGCCGACACGTGGCGCAATCCAGACGGGGGGTGGGAACCGAACCCGCCGACCTGGGCCGTCAGGGGGGTCTATATAAACCCCACGAATCTGCCCTAAGAGTTCTATTTGGTTGCCTTTTGTTTTTGCCGTTTCCTCCTTCGCTCCACCTTTCGACCAATCTTGCCGACGGTGCCCGGAGCGATTTTCGGCGACTTTTCCGTAGGTTCCCACCCTGTGCTAGCTAGGGTTCCTCTTCCTCCTCCTCTTCACTCCCTTTACCTCTAGTTTATTTCATTTCTCTGTAAAATGGGTTCTGGTCCAGAGGAAGTAGGGTCGAGTCTGTCGGGGGAGGAGTTGGAGTTAATCCGCTCCCGGTTCTTCTTCCAGCCCGGGTTTCGTCTTGAAACCGCGGGGCCGGAGGACAGGGTGACGCGGCCGCCCCCAGGTCGGATCGCGATTCATCGAGAGACGCTCTGGGCCGGTCTTCGGTTCCCTGTTCACGAGTTCGTGAACAACTTGCTGGTAGAGTATCAGCTCGTTCCAGCACAGCTTGCTCCGAACTCGTGGAGGACCATAATCGGGTTCTTGTCCTTGTGTCTTGCGCACGGGATCCCGATCTCGGTGAGTATTTTCCGCCGGTGTTTTTTATTAAAGAAAAACCCGGCGGATGCAGGGTGGCTGTACTTCGCCTTTCGGGGCGGTATGTCACTCTTCCAGGGTGTCCCTTCCTCTATTCACGATTGGAAGGTAAAATTTTTCTTTCTTGCGTCCGAGGTGCCGTGGGGGTTTAACCCGAGGTGGGGGCACCCTCGGCTGAAAGCTCTCAATAGGCTTTTCGAGCTCTCGGGGAGGGAGATGAGGGTCTTGGACTTCCTACGGGCCCTCGGGAAGGGGTTCAACCTAACCGAGCTCCTACGGGAGGGCGCCTTGGCGAGCGTGGGCTTGAGTTCGGTGCGCTTCGAGGGTAAGAGTAGCCGCATCGCTTTGTTTTTATCTGTTTTCTCTTTTTACTAACATTGGTCTGACACTTAAGAAAATTTTTGGTTTCAGACATCCCCCATATGCCGACCAGCAGCACGTCCCTCTTCTCTCGACTGAAGAGGCGGGAGGCCGAGCCCGGGGGGGCTATTCCCCAGCCTCGGAAGAAGTCAAGGTCGGCCGGTGCTTCCACATCGGCCGGGACGAGAGGCCCGGAGGCGGGGGCCTCCACAATTGGTCAGGGGCGGACACGGGCCGTCGGTGATGCGGGCCCAGCGGCCCCCCCTTGTCCCGCCCTCGTTGCCCAGCGGGAGGGGCCGGCCCGTAATTCGCTTACGGCGCCCGGGGCCTGAGCCGACCAGAGGCCTCGAAGTTAGAAGTCCCGAGGTCCCTAGCTCGGACGAGCCGAGCTCTTCAAGGGTCCAAAGGGAGGAGTCGGCCGAGCCAGGATCCCCACTCCTCAAGGGGAGCTCGGCCATCCACGACGCCGATGTCGCACGCGCCGTATTCCGGCGTGCAATGCTTCCAGCGGACCGGGCTGAGTTCCGGAACTTGCCGCTGGAAGAGATTGTCGACGGTACTTACCGCAATACCGCTCGGGTAAGCTACTTTCCCAACTTTCCTTAGACTACTGGCGAATATGTTATATTTTTTAACTCGTGATTGCTTTACCCTTTTTCTCTTACAGCATATCCTTGAAGTCGACACCCTAGTATTCATTGCCCAAGGGTGTCAAGAAGAAACTCGGCAAATAAGCCGGCAATTGGAGCTGGCCAAAAAGAAGATCACCGAGTTGGGGGCGGCGCTGGCCGGGGCCGAGGCGCGGAGGGAGGCCACTGAGGCCGGGCGCCTAGCAATGGTCGAGGTGCTTGAAGAAGAAAGGAGTGCCCACTCTTTGGCCAAGTCAGCTCTGCGCGCCTCGGAGGCGCGCCTGGGGGAGGTCCAATCCGAGGTCGCGGGCCTCAAGTACGAGGGCGGGGTCCTGCGCCTCAAAATCGAGCAATTGGAAGCTCGAGAAAGGAGGGCACTCGAGCGGGCCGAACATGCCGTAGACTCCTTCAAAGAATCAGAGGAGTTTCGCGACATGTTAGAGGAGGAAACCGTGGATGGGTTCCTCCGCGGCTTCGAGAACTTCCGGAGGCAGATGGCTCGGTTCTGCCCCCAATTCGATTTCTCCACGATTCGTCCGAAGATGAGGTTGGGCTGCGACTCCGATGACGACGTTCCTGATGCCCTCGCGCCCGAGGAGTCTACCGAGGCTGAGGCGGACTCAGCCGCGCTGGTGGTGACGGAGGCTCCCCCTCGCGGAATTACCGAGGACGCTCCTGAGGTGCCCGCCCGTGTCCGCCGAAGACCCCGAGCCCGTGTCCGCCGAAGGCCCCTAGGTCATTGCCATAGATGACCCTGAGGGCGACGCCGACGCTGCTGCCGCCTCTTAGGGCGTAGACTTTTTTCTTCCCTTTACTGTAAATGAGGTCGGCCTTCAAAATTGTTGATCGGTCGACTTCTAATTTTGTACTTAGCCTTCCGGCGCTTTATTAATGAAAAGATTTTCTTTCGCGATTCTGCGCCTATTCTTTCCTTTTACTTTCTTCAGTTGTGAGCGAGGCCGGTACTTCAACTTATTATTTTACCGATCCTCGACTTTGTATCCTAGCCTTTGAGCGGCTTATCAATGAATACACGTTTCTCAGCTGTATTTTGCTTTTCTTTCCCTTAACTTGTTTTCCAACAAATTTCACCAAGTCTTGGAGCTCGGATTCGAGCGTCCGACAAGTTTTGGAGCCCGGATTTAGAGCTCGCAAAGGTTGCCGGGTTTGGTTTTCGGATTCTTGAGGCACCAAGCTCGGGCCCTAGACCCTGAGAGGGGCCTTGTCCGACTCGCATAAGTTGCTATCAGGGGGCCTAGCCGAGCTTTCAGGCTCGGCTCTCGGACCGTAGGTCAACAAAAAGGTTAGCTATCGCCCTCGGACCCCGCCGAGGCTTTAGCGAGCGGGGCCGGAACCTGTGGAGAATACCTCGGCCTTCTTGAGCTCGATCAGTACGCCCACGGTCGAGGTTATCCTCCTAAGTCGACGTTGGAGTCCGTGTATGGGGGCCGAATTAGGCCCTTATTCATGAGGGTTTTCATAGGTTGTCGTGAAGATTATCGGTAGACGGAGCATGCATGAGGTCAGTAGACTAAACCGACTTGCAGGAGCAATGCGACCTTGGTCAGAATAGGGTCCCGATTTTAATCGGGATGTGGCTGGCAATACGTGGATAAATATAACGAGGCAAGCGTCAAGCAGGATGTACCTTCTGTATTTCCCAAACTGCGCTCCTCGTAGCGAAGTGGGCGGTCTTGTTTCCTTGCCGACTTTCGGAGTCATTCTTTGACTTTCGGAGAACTCGGGCTTCTCATGGGCCCGGTGGCGCCCGCCGAGGTTGAAGAGGTTTGGGAATGCTCCATTAATCTGCGACTCTTCTCGAGGTCGAGGGAGTTTGGGGCTCTATGGTCGGCCCTCGGGGCATTCCGACCTTAGTCGAGGAATCTTGCGTCAGGTCGATGGGTCTGGGAACGCTCTATCGACCTGCGATACATCCCGAGGTCGAGGGAGTTTGGGACTCTACGGTCGAACCTCGGAGCATCCCGACCTTAGTCGAGGAATCGTGCGTCAGGTCGATGGGTCTGGGAGCGCTCTATCGACCTGCGACGCTTTCCGAGGTCGAGGGAGTTTGGGACTCTACGGTCGACCCTCGGGGCATCCCGACCTTAGTCGAGGAATCGTGCGTCAGGTCGATGGGTCTGGGAGCGCTCTATCGACCTGCGACGCTTTCCGAGGTCGAGGGAGTTTGGGAATCTACGGTCGACCCTCGGGGCATTCCGACCTTAGTCGAGGAATCTTGCGTCAGGTCGATGGGTCTGGGAACGCTCTATCGACCTGCGATACATCCCAAGGTCGAGGGAGTTTGGGACTCTACGGTCGAACCTCGGGGCATCCCGACCTTAGTCGAGGAATCGTGCGTCAGGTCGATGGGTCTGGGAACGCTCTATCGACCTGCGACGCTTCCCAAGGTCGAGGGAGTTTGGGACTCTACGGTCGACCCTCGGGGCATCTCGACCTTAGTCGAGGAATCGTGCGTCAGGTCGATGGGTCTGGGAACGCTCTATCGACCTGCGACGCTTCTCGAGGTCGAGGGAGTTTGGAACTCTACGGTCGAACCTCGGGGCATTCCGACCTTAGTCGAGGAATCTTGCGTCAAGTCGATGCTCTGTCGTCCTGCGACACTTTCCGAGGTCGAGGGAGTTTGGGACTCTACGGTCGAACCTCAGGGCATCTCGACTTTAGTCGAGGAATCTGGAGATCACAAACGACCCAACATTAGAAGAGAGTCATAATTATTGAAAAGAGACGAATCATTGTAAAGAGGAGATTGAGTCCATGTTCCTGATTGCCCAGAACCCCTAGGGGTTTCATTGGTAATACATCCGTAGATTCTCGGAGTTCCAGCTTCGCGGAATTGGAGTCCCTTCGAGCGATTTCAACTTGTATGCCCCGGGTCGTTGTACTCGGGCGATTTGATATGGCCCTTCCCAGTTTGGGGCGAGCTTTCCCTGCTCAGTTGGCTGAGAAGCCTCGGCTCTCCTGAGGACGAGGTCCGCCACTTTGAAGAGCTTGGGCTTGACTCTGGAATTATAGTATTGGACCGTCTTCTGTTGGTACCTTGCCATGCGGATCCGGGCGACCTCTCGTGTCTCTTCAACGAGATCCAGATTATTTCTGAGTCGGGAAGAGTTGGAGTCGGGGTCATAGTGCTCCACCCTTGAAGAAGGGAGGCCGATTTCCAGCGGGATGACAGCCTCTGTGCCATATGCTAGGTTGAAGGGGATCTCTCCTGTGGGCAATCGGAACGTAGTCCGGTATGCCCAGAGGACGTTGTACAAGTCCTCGACCCACTGTCCTTTGGATCGATCAAGCCTAGCCTTGAGTCCCTGCAAAATGGTACGATTTGTTACCTCAGTTTTTCCGTTTGTCTGGGGATGGGCGACCGAGGTGAAGCGGTGGTCGATGCCGAGCTCGGAGCAAAATTCTCTGAAGTGGACGTTGTCGAACTGCCGACCGTTGTCAGATATAAGGATTCGGGGGAGTCCGAATCTGCAGATTATGGACTTCCACACGAAGTCCCGCATCTTTTGCTCGGTGATCCGGGCTACAGGTTCAGCTTCAACCCATTTGGTGAAGTAGTCGATGGAGACAACCAGAAATTTTCTTTGTCCGGTGGCCAGAGGAAAGGGCCCCAAAATGTCGATCCCCCACTGGGCAAACGGCCAAGGGGCGATGATTGAAGTTAGCAGGGCCGAAGGTCGGCGTTGGATGTTGGCGTTCCGTTGGCACCAGTTGCACTTCCGAACAAAGTCCACCGCGTCCTTCTGGAGCGTGGGCTAGTAATATCCTTGCCGCAGGATCTTAAAGGCTAACGCCCGACCTCCCAGGTGATTTCCACAAATTCTTTCATGGACTTCTCGGAGGGCGTAGTCCGCCTCAGAGGGGCGGAGACATCTGAGAAGAGGAGAAGTGAATGATCGACGGTAGAGCTTGTTTTCATATAGGACATACCGGGAAGCTTGGCGCTTGATCCGGCGAGCCTCTGTCTCATCATGGGGGAGGGTTCCGTCCTGGAGATAGCGGACGAACCCGTCGATCCAGCTCGGCTCGAAGTCGATGCACATGGTAGGTTCGGATTCCTCCGTGCTGGGTGTCTGAAGATACTCGAGCGTTGTCTCCTTGGAAAGCTCGCTCATGCGGGAGGTCGCCAGTTTGGACAACTGGTCTGCCCTGAGATTCTCCGCTCTGGGAATGTGCTGGATGCTGAAAGAGCCCAAGGCCGACGTAAGTTCCTGCACTTTTTGGAGATATTTTTGCATTGACGGCTCTTTTGCTTCAAAGTCTCCCTGGATCTGGCTCACTATCAGCTGGGAATCGTTGAAGGCCTTCAGGTCTTCCACTTTCAGTTCCTTCGCCAATTTGAGCCCAGCAATGAGCGCCTCGTACTCTGCCTCATTGTTTGAGGCCGGAAACTCGAGGCGCAAGGCTTGTTCAGCCACCACTCCGTCCGGGCTGGTGAGGATGAGTCCAGCTCCGCTACCCCCCAAAGTTGAGGACCCGTCCGAATATAGGACCCATGGTAGCCTCGGGGCTGTCCCCATAGGTGCAGACGGTAGCTCGGGGTCGTCTGGCAAGGTGCACTCCACGAGGAAGTCGACGAGTATTTGAGCTTTAATGGCCGGCCTGGGCCGATATTCGAGGTCGAACTCCCCGAGCTCGACCGCCCACTTGGCGATCCTCCCCGCACGATCTGACCTTTGCAATATTTGCTTCATAGGCTGGTCGGTCAATATGACTATTGTATGTGCTTGAAAATAAGGCCGGAGTCTCCAAGCCGAGATAACAAGGGCAAAAATTGTCTTCTCCAGTTTAGAGTACCGGGTCTCGGCATCCCTGAGGACCCGGCTGATGTAATAGACCGGCTTTTGGAGCTTGTCCTCTTCCCGGACCAGGACCGAGCTCACTGCAACCGGGGAGACGGCCAGGTATAAATAAAGAACTTCATCCCGCTGAGGCTTGGTGAGTAGCGGGGGAGAGGCCAGGAGGCGCCTGAGCTCTTCAAAGGCCTGCTGGCATTCTTCTGACCACAGGAAGTCCTTTGGCCGCTTAAGGATCTTGAAGAATGGGAGGCAGCGCTCAGCCGATCGGGAGACAAATCTTCCCAAGGCGGCGACTCGTCCGGTAAGCCGCTGCACTTCTTTGACTGTCTTTGGGGGCGCCATCTGTTGCAGCGCTCGGATTTTCTCGGGGTTGGCTTCAATCCCACGCTGGGTCACTATGAAGCCCAGGAATTTGCCCAAGGTGACTCCGAACGCGCACTTTGCTGGATTGAGCTTCATTCGGTATCTCCTGAGCTTGGCGAACGTCTCGTTGAGATCAGCTACATGGCGTTCCGCCGCTCGGCTCTTCACCAACATGTCATCCACATAAACTTCCATATTTCGACCGATTTGGTCCTCAAAAATTTGGCTGACTAGCCTCTGATATGTGGCTCCAGCGTTCTTCAGACCGAAAGGCATCACCCTGTAACAATAGGTGCCCTTGTCGGTGATGAAGGCCGTTTTCTCCTCGTCTTCTGGCGCCATTCGGATTTGATTATATCCTGAGAAGGCGTCCATGAAAGTCAGCAATTGATGTCCTGAGGTGGAATCGACGAGCTGGTCGATGCTTGGAAGGGGGAAACTGTCTTTCGGACAAGCCTTATTCAGGTCGGTGTAGTCCACGCACATGCGCCATTTTTCGTTGGCCTTCTTCACGAGGACTATGTTGGCGAGCCAGTCTGGGTAGGAGACCTCCCGGATAAAGCCAGCTTCAAGGAGTTTGTCCACTTTCTCGGCTGCAGCTCGTTGTCGTTCCGGGGCGGAGCTTCTCTTTTTCTGCTTCACAGGCCTGCTGGTCGGCTTTACCTGGAGTCGATGGGTCATGACCTCAGGGTCAATTCCTGGTACATCGGCAGGTGACCAGGCGAAGACATCAGCATTGTCCCGCAGGAAGCCGATGAGGTGATCCCTTTCGCGGACGCCAAGGCCGGAGCCGACCTGCACGGTTAGCTCGGAAAAATTTTCTCGTATAAGAACTTGAACGAGGAGCTCACCAGGCTCTACTTGCTTCTTCCAGAGGTCGTCCCTTGCGTCCAGAGTTTCCATGGGTAGCGAGGGGCCCGTTGCCTGAGGCGGCGCCTTAGTTGGTTGTTTCACTCTGTGAGCCGCCATGTAACACTGCTTGGCGACCGGCTGGTCCCCGCGGGCCTCGCCTACTCCTTGGCCGGTGGGGAATCGCACGAGTAGATGGCGGGTCGAGACCACGGCTCGGAGGGCATTTAGCCCTGGCCGTCCAAGGATGGCGTTGTAGGCTGAGCATAGACGGACTACAAGGAAGTCCGTCCTCACGGTGCTTTCCTGGGGAGCGAGGCCGACCGTAATAAGGAAGCTGACCTCACCCTCAACTGGGACCGAATCTCCGGTGAATCCGACTAGTGGGGTATTAATTTTTCGGAGATGTCCTTCTGGTAATCTCATTTTTTGGTAGGCATGGTAATACAAAATATTGGCCGAGCTCCCATTATCAACTAAGACACGCTTTACATCAAACTTATTTACAATCATGGAGATGACCACAGCATCATCATGAGGGGTCTCAACCCCTTCCAAATCCTCGTCCGAGAACGAGATGGCTTCGAAAGCGCGTGGGCGCTTCGGGGAAACTTCCTGGGCTGGCCCTCCAGCGGAAGTCCCTCCCCTAATGACATTGATGGTGCCGGCGATGGGTCTGTTGTCATTTGAATTCTCAGGGGGCGTGGTGTTTTCTGCTGGCCTCCTTTCTTCACGTCGGTTCCGTATGAACCGATTGAGCACCCCGCGGCGAATAAGCGCCTCGATCTCGTCTCGGAGCTGAATACAGTCCTCCGTATCGTGCCCATGGTCCCGATGGAAGCGGCAGTACTTCCTGGGATTGCGCGGGAATTCCGTATCCCGCATAGGAGGTGGAGGTCGGAAAAAGTTCCGGCCTTCAATCTCCATCAAAATCTTGGCCCGGGGTGCATTGATGGGTGTGTAATTTTCGTACCACCCTGGGTACGTCCGAGGCCGTGGTGGGGACCTTGGTCGAGGTGGGGTCCTCCGTTGTGGCTGTCCCTGCTGCCGGGGCGAGCTCCTCAGTCGGAGGAAATTCTTCTCTCGACGGGGGGATCGGCTTCTTTGTCGGCCGCGCTCTTCGCGGCGTTTCTTTTGCTTCCTTGAGGCGGGCTCAATCGCACCCCGCCTGGAGGCGATCGCCTCCTCGGCCTTAGCGTACTTCCGAGCTCGGGCCAGCATCTCGGTGAAGTCGGCCGGGAAGCTCTTCTCGATGGAGAAGAGGAATTGATAAGAGCGGGCCCCAGTCTTTAGAGCCGACATGGCTATTGGCTTGTCCAGCTCGCGGACTTCCCACGTGGCGGTGGTAAAGCGGTCTAGGTACTCCTTGAGGGATTCCCCCTCCTTCTGCTTGATATCCAGGAGGGAGTCCGACGTCCGCCTTTGGCGTCGGCTGGCAGCAAAATTGGTAGCAAATTGCCTGCCGAGTTGCTCGAAGGAAGATACCGTGCTCGGCTTTAGCCCAGAAAACCAAAGCCGAGCTGTCCCTCGAAGAGTTGCCGGGAAGGCCTTACAAAGCATGGCCTCCGAGGATCCTTGTAGGGCCATGAGAGCTCGGTAACTCTCCAAGTGGTCGAGGGGGTCGGTGATTCCGCTGTAGGGCTCCACTTGAGGCATCTTAAACCTCGCGGGGACCGGCTAATCCTCGATCTGGCGGGAGAAGGGGGACTTGGTGGTGAATTCAAAATCCCCTTCTTGCCTTGCCTTCTTGTTGTGGAGCGCTTCGATCTGGCGTTCCAAGTGTTCGACTTTTCTGTCGAGCTCCCCAACCTGTGGAATCATCACCGTGGTTTGCTCCGTCCCACGGTGGTCTGGGGCTGATTCGGCTTCAGAGGGTTGGGGTCTCCTGCTGAGGCCTTCCCCCGGCAGCTCTCTCTGGGGGGAGGCCCGCCCTTCGTTGTTGGCCCTGGAGGAGCCATGAAGATTCTGGCCTGGGAGAATCGGGCCGTTGGGAGGAAACTCCGGCAAGACCTGGGCCTGCGGGGGAAGCGTTGGTGAGGCCTCCCCACGCCGCAGGCCTTGAACGGCAGCGGCCAGGGCCTGAACTTGCTGCACCAGAGCATTGAATTGTTCCGGCTGGACCTGGGGAGCCGGGTCAGCCGGAGTAGGCGAATTCTGGACGGAGCGTCCAGGACTCTGTGGGGGACGCCGGGAGATATTGGAGGCTCCCTTACTTCTCAACTTCATGATCGCGACTCGGGCTCTTCCTCTAGCGCCAACTGTTGCTGGAAATTGGACCTGGGGGCGATCGTCGGTCGAGGAGGGGGAGCGGCAGTGGACACGGGAGAGCGGCGGTCCGTCGGCGGGCGGCGTTCTCCGTCGGGGTGCCTGCAGAAAAGCCGGTGGCCGGGTCTTCCGGCGCCGGCCCTCCGATGCTTAAGTCAGAGGGGGGCAATCAGTGTCAAAAGGAGGAAGAAGCAGAATATTTTGAGTTTTCTGTGTCCCCCCTTGAGAAGTGAGGGTTCCCTTTTATAGGAGGGTCGGTGTACCTGTGATGTGATGGGGCGAGGCCGTCGTACGGCTCGGCATGTTGCTTGGACGGGCAAACGATCGGGCGAATCATTGCATTAATGTCGGAAATGAGGCCGTCGTACGACCCGAGCTGGCACACGATCGAGTGAATTATTGCATTGGTGTCGGAGGTGAGGCCGAGATCAGAGACTTATCACGGTTGATTGGACTCCGCTGGGCTGATTTGCCGTGGAGAGCCATGGGTCCGTAGACAATAGGAGCCATGCGCATTAATTATTGAGTAAGCCGGAGGTGCGCATTAATTGCTGAGCAGGCCGGAGATGCGCATTAATTGTTGAGTAGACCGAAGCTTTGCATTAATTGTTGAGTGAACCGGGGGTTTGCAGAGGTCATGCGCATTAATTACTGGGGCAGTGGCAGGATATGGTCCTCGGCCGGACTTCGGAGGGGTTCGGCCGTAGTAGGTGGTCGACAAGGACCGACCTTTGGGGTCGGAAATTCTCCAGGTCGGGCGTTCAGAGGTCGGACGCCGACCTCGGTCGTCCAAGTTCGGCGGCTATGCGGCCTTTTGGAGGCGGGGTTATTATATTGCTGGAGGAAAACTGTATTCCCCCAACAAGATTATTTGCCACTCACTCATTATTTATTTATTTATACGTTCATTCGTATATATATTTATTTATGCATTTATTTATTTATTATTTTATTCATTGAAATATATTTATTTATTATCTTATCTATTCATTCATTCATTCATTCATTTATATAAATATTTATTTATGCATTTATTTATTTATTTATTATTTTCTTTTCTTTTCTTTTCTTCTCTTTTTTTTTTCTTTTTTTCTTTTTTTTTCCTTTCCTTTTTCTTTTCTTTTTTTCTTCTCTTCTCCTTCCTTCCTCTCCCCCCTTCTCCTTTCTTCTCCTCCTGCGCGGCTGGCGGCGCCAGAAGGGGGCTAGGCCGCGGCGGCCGCAGGAGGGGGCCGAGCTGCGGCAGTCTTGGCGGCCGCCGCTGGTCCCCTGAGAAGGGTTCTCCTCCTGCGAGGCCGACGACGCCGGAAAGGGGCCGAGCCGTGGTGGACGCAGGATGGGGACGGGTCGTGACCGGCGACGGCCGCAGGAAGGGGGAGGGTGCCCCCTTCTTCTTCCTCTTCTTTGGCACCTCCCCACCGTGGGAAACTCCTTCTTCGGCACCTCCCCATCCGTCCGTGACGGGGACATCATGGCCGGCGGCGGCCGCGGGAAGGGGAAGACCAACCCATCTTCCTCTTCTTCGGCACCTCCCCACCAGGGAAGGGGGGGAAGGGAGGGGGTGCAGCGGCGGGGGAGAGGGAGGGGGTGCAGCGGCGGGGGAGAAGGGGGGAGGAGAGGAATAGGCGGTGAGAGAGGTTTTTGGAAGAATTTTTTTTTTTTTAAAATAGGGGTAGTTTGGTCAAAAATAGAGCTTTCCAACAAAGCTCAAAATAGCGTTTTCGGAAAGCTCCAAAATGGAGCTTCTACCAAAAAGCTGTTTTCAGCTTCCCGAAAAAGCTGAAACAACTTTCCAAAATTTTTACCAAATACCATTTTTTATCTAAAAGTACTTTTGGACGGCCAGAAAGTGCTTTTTGGCCCTCCAAAGCTCCCCTAAACAGGGCCTTAGAAGGTTTGTTTTTACAGTATGGATTTTCTGAGTTTGACCAAGCAGTTGTTTTATCAGGGGTCATTCGCTTGATTATTCATATGTCATACATTAACCTACTTGATCCGTTAAACTTTTCATTTGTTGGATCTGCTTTTGTTGAAGAGACATAGAAGACTTGTGAAGTCAAAAACATGCCAGTTAAATACATTCATTTGCTATCTTATAATCATGTTTTAGTTACAGATCTGCGCCATGGCTTGCTATGTGAACATTCTAATAAGAAGACATAGTTTGCATCCAGTGTTTTCAACTGCAAGTTAATTGAAAATAAGCCATGCAAACCATTTTATCAGTGGTTTTCATCCAAGGGGTGAAGACCAAATTTCTTTCTAGAAAGTGCTTCATAACGTAGCCTAATTGTTATCATTAGCCCTCTTACATCACAATGTTTGACCTGGTCACGCTTTTTCAAACCAGCATTATTACTCTACATGTCTAGGATCTTCAGCTGCATGAGATATTTATTTATGCTAATTTTGCTTTGCTTTTTTATCTATCTTATACTCTAACACGAATCCCTTCTTGTTCTGAATGATAGGTATCATCTCCTGGTTACGACCGACAAGGTGTTGCTGACCATGCAAATAATCTTGCTTCAAAAATTCGTAATAACCTGACAAATTCATTGAAGGCTCTGGGCGTAGACATACTAACTGGTGTTGGCACAATTGCGGTATGTCATACATGTTTCCCCAAGCATTGTCTGCTCTAATGTATGAACTATGCTAGAAACGAAAAATTTGTTGCCAAGTCATTTCGGTGTTAGTTGTAAAATGTCTTTGTGGTCATGTAACATCTGCAAACAGGGAAACTGCCTGAGAAACGTATTTTCTTTTAGAATTATTCTTTTGGAAACAGTGAATTGATTTTTCTATGTTCCATTAAATAACAGCAGTAGCCCAATGCATGCATTTAGCATGTGGACTCACATATCAGATTCCAGATAATGCATGAGTTTCTAATGTATATACACTCACAAAATCCTAAATGCTTTGATCCATGTGCTTACAAAGTACATAATGACTGTATGTAGTCCATGTAATATAGTTGTACAGTAGATAAAATACTTTTAAAGGAATATTAGCCTTTTTCATTAAGTTCTCTCATCTTATCAAGGACAACTACACAAGGTGTTCCTGTACCCAGCAACAATATTATAAATATACTACTACTGTAATAGATTTGGAGTTTGCTCTCTCTCTCCTTTTACTCCTAATTTTTGTTTGCTTGCATTTCTGAAGCTTGAGGTTATTCATGTCTCTTTGTTGAGTAGCATATATCCTATATGGAGCTTATGAATTTTGGTGCTTATGGAGATTGAATATATTGCAGGATACACAAAAAGTGACATATGGTAAAGTTGGATTTCCTGACACAGAAATCACAGCCAGGGACATAATAATTGCAACTGGGTCTGTTCCTTTTGTTCCTACTGGCATTGAAGTTGATGGTAATTGCTGTTTACTTGGATCCATTTTATTCATAATTAGTCAAGTATATGATGGAGGATTTTCTTTTGATAGGTGACATTAATCTTTGTATTCTTTATTCTAATATTTGAGAGAGCATGTTAGTCTTTTTTGGTTTTGTTTTGTATATTCTGCTGCATCTAAGATTTTATAGATAATGTTCTCATTTTGTTTTTTTGGAACTTTGACTTCTTGCACTGTTTCCTGCTTTTGTTCCTTGATTTATAACTATGCTTTCCAAGTCAATTGTATTCAATGTTCCAGATAATGTTCTCATATTGTTTTTTTTGAAACTTCCACTTTTTTCTGTGTCTCCTGCTTTTATTCCTTGATCTATAACTGTGCTTTGCAACTCAACTGTATAAAATCTTCCGTGAAAGTTGTCTATGCCTTGGTGCATGTCGTAAAGATCAAAGTTGTTCATAACTAGCAACCTCAGAAAAGCACATCCTGACATTTCTGTGGTGCTGTGGAATGTGTGGCACCATTTCTTGTAAATAGTGGATATGATCATAGGGTTTTGGGAATCAGCTTGCTGCGGCTGGAGCTTGAATCCATGCTTCTATACATGCCTATGTGCATGGTTATTCATATCTCTGATTTGGTGCTGTCTTGAATGCATCCGTTGGGCAAACTCAGACTTCTTTCTATTCACAGTATACCTTTTTCTTGATTTTCTACGTCAAATGTTGTTCTTATTGGCACATTTTGTCAATACACAGGTTTACTGATAATTACATAGAAACCTTTCTGTATTGAAATATTATGCCTATGGTTTCTATGTAAATTTAAAAGCACTTCATATACATATAGAATAAATAGGGAATTAAGGTCCCTAGTTGTTATCTATAACATCCAAGATGCCTAAAAACAAGAGAAAGGAGAAAATTCAATATTTTGGAGGTTTCTTACTTGCTCATTAATTGCTCTTAAGATGGACAAATTTGAATTTCAACTTAAATAGTTTCATTTGATTTAGAGTCTAAAGTATCCAAACCTACTGAATTCACATGTTGGATAGGTATGAATACCCCAAAACATGTGATCTTTAGTTTAGGCATTTTATCTATTGTAAGTCATGATTGACTAATGTGGATTCTCAATTTGGATTGCTCGAAGTGTGATCCACACTCCTAGGATTGTATCTCATATTTCTATACATGTACGCTTGCATGATGCACGCATTATGCCCTTTGCATTTTATGCAACTTCAAGTTTAAATTGTTTTCCATTAGTTTGTGATTGGGATCAGATTGAGATATTCTAGGTCTTCACTATGTAAATCATATCAAACTCTATATCATGGCATATTGTGGTAGATATGTCTGTCTAGTTTGGTTGGACATGCTTTAAATACTATAACTAATATTCTCTAGTAGTACTTTTTTCAAACTTAAATATACAGCATTTCTTTCCTTTGATGGTTTGCTGATCTCATTGGATGATATGCAGGGAAAACTGTGTTTACAAGTGATCATGCTCTCAAGCTGGAGTGGGTTCCAGAGTGGATCGCCATTGTAGGAAGTGGTTACATCGGACTTGAATTTAGTGATGTGTACACAGCACTAGGAAGCGAAGTATGTAACCACTCTTTCATTCTGCAGTTCATTAGTTTTCTCTTTTGCTAATTTACATGTAGTAATATCTAGATCAGCTTTCAATTTTGGTTTCATACTAATGTGGTTTTGAAACTTTTTTTCCTCCAACAATTGAAAGCCTGCAAACTACCCTAAGGTGAAAATTTGAGTTCGACTAATCTTGACCAGCAAGCCTTATCCAACTTTATGCTTATTGGTTGTCCATTAAAAAATATTTTACAACTTTTCCAACTTGACAGCCCTTAACTTGGTGCCAAGTTTCTAACCAAGGAAACCCGAGACAAAAGAGGGGCCCTAAATATAACCTAGAAGACTGCTTAAGGGACATCATATTGGTTATGCAGTTTTAGCTCATGAAATACAAGAGTAAATCAACTTTTTTAAACAGAAAAAAAAATGTACTTTATTCAATATAAAATGGCAGATATTTGTAAATTTAACTATCTTAAATGCTTACCAGCTCCCAGATTAAAAATGCATTAAAAAGCAAGAATTAAATCAATCTGGTCAAAACGGACATGGTGAGTCTGCAACTTTAAGTTTGGTCCACAGCCACATCTATTCCCTCCACCTAACGAGATTGAGTTATGTAATTTGTTTATTTGTTCTGTTGGGCAGGTTACTTTTGTCGAAGCTCTGGATCAACTAATGCCTGGTTTTGATCCTGAGATAGGGAAGTTGGCCCAGCGAGTTCTCATCAATCCCAGAAAAATTGATTATCATACAGGAGTATTTGCAAAGAAGGTTGTTTTTAATTACAATTGCTTCTTCTGTTAAACATAAATAAGGAGATATCATTAATTTCTTTCTTTTTTTCTTTGTAGATCACACCAGCAAAGGATGGCAAGCCTGTTCTTATTGAGCTTATTGATGCAAAGACAAAGGAACCCAAATATACTCTGGAGGTGAATTATCTTTAAAACATTTGCTCTTTGTTTGAAAACTTCATCCTTAGCCAGTGTTTGTCTTGTTATTGCCAATTTTCGGAACAGAGGAAGAATGGGGCTTAAGTAATTTGAAATTTAAGGAAGATTTAAAATATTATATTGCTTATAAAATTAAGCTTTGGAGAAGAAAAGCTTCTGAATAGTTAATTGCATTCGATCAAAGCCAAATTGAAGGCATAGTTTAGGGTTGGGTGTATTTTTCATGCTTCTTCTTTTTCTTTATTTTCATTTTTTTTCTTTTGCTTTTGGTTGGGGATTTGGTGGGGTGGGGTTGGGGGGAGCTATCCTGTATTGATCCCAATACCTAAAGGTTGTAAATCTTATCAAACAGCTAAGTTATGGACCCAAGGTTTACCATGAAAATCAAACTTTTACACCAACAACTAATGGGATATTTACCACACTAATTTTATGGGAATATTACCAACTAATAGTAAAAGACTTTAATATTTTGTACCTAGAGATTGGAAGATGTGCCTATTACATATTTTTTAACCGCACATTAAAAAAGATCTCAACTAAATAACAAGTGCAAGTATACTGTCAGAAGAGATCCGAAACATAATATGTTGCATATCTCTTCATATGTCCCTGTTTTATAATGATTGATGTCGCTGACTTCCATTGCCGAGTTACTATAGTATTTTTAGGTAACTATTATCCCTGGTAACAAAGAGGATAAATATATTTAGAAACGATGGGAACATGTGCTTGCAGATTAGAGGGCATGGATCATCCAAAAAGATAGTGAAAATATCACAAAACCTTCAAACACAGAACAAGATCAATATATTTAGTGTGATGAAACCACCATCATTATCTAAAGTATAGGACTGTTAAGACTTAAGATAGATTTTCTAATTCCACAAGGAATTCCAAATGTGATTCTCCATCTATTACTGCCCAACACTTTGACATTACTCTTGGCGACTGTCTACTTGAGACTTATAGATTGCGTACCAATTCGCATTGTGAGAAAAAAAACATAAACATGGTCAAAGGGATCCTGTTTTCAGATATGAATATTTACTTCAGAAATGCAGAACATACGTTTTCTATTCATAGGTCTCATTTGCATACTGTTGCATGTTGATTCTTTGGATAGCCTATCATAAGCATGCCTTGCCTATTCATGGGCGTAGTGTATGGCATATGTACTTTCCTAATCGATTTTGAATCTCATATGGTCTCTCATAAGGTGAAATGAGTTATGTGAATTCTGCAGGTAGATGCAGCGCTTATAGCAACTGGAAGGGCACCATTCACGAAGGGACTTGGCCTAGAAAATGTAAGTGCTTGAAGGTCTTGTCTACAGGACTAGATAAAATACAAACCAGCAGGCTCAAATATTCTCCCGATTTCAGATAAATGTAGTTACACAACGTGGATTTGTTCCGGTCAATGAGCGAATGCAAGTAATTGATGCAAGCGGCAATCTGGTTAGTCATTTACTCTCCATATGAATTAACTATCCCTCATCTGTTGGCAAGTTTCAAATTAATTCACAATCTGTTTAATAATAAATGCATTCAGCTTGGGATTTCTATACTTTCTAAGGGTGCATTTTTATATTAATTTGAACTGTATAAATCCATGTGTAGATCCCTCATTTATATTGCATTGGAGATGCTAATGGAAAAATGATGCTTGCTCATGCTGCCAGTGCACAAGGAATCTCAGGTATATGCATCTTTAAATTTTCTGTCAAACTATGTGTGCTCTTGTTGTCTGTGTATAAATGATCGCTCATTAGTGCTTTGCATTGGTCTTGAAAACAGTTGTTGAGCAAATTGGTGGGACAGATAATGTGCTAAACCATTTAAGCATCCCAGCTGCTTGTTTTACCCACCCTGAGATCAGTATGGTTGGCATGACAGAGGTATGTTCATTTCTCCTAATATGAAGTTGGAAAAAGTAATCTCTCCCTTGATGTTGCATGCATTGCCAGCACTAGCGTATCTAATATGAATTAGAACAAAATCACAAACCTATCTACAAATGGGCATGCATTTTTTGGTGAGTCTATCTTGGTCAACATGCTGCTCATCTCATTGCTGATGGGTTCCAGATTCAGATTGCTATTTGGTAGTTTGAAAAAATTTGATGTTAATCGTTCTGAATTACACAGCATGCTCTGCCATTTCTTGATATACATGTGATTCCAGACTTAAGAAGTTATCTTATGATGAATCTTACTATTAGTAGATGCTTTTATTCTCACGATGAAACGTACTAAGAGGAGTGTCATGAAGTCAGTCTTTCTAGAATGCTACTGAATATAATTATGGTGTAAAATTATTTGGCCTTTTGCTTCAATTTGGCCACAATCAGATAATCCATGCCAATCCACAAGCTCTGTCACTTTGCCTATAGTATTTTGACTCATGTCGGTGGGCAAGTTGTGATCTAGTTATTCTTTTCTCAATTACTATAGCAGTACAGAGAATAAAGCATAGAACAAAATCTTGCTTCACAAAAGTTTTCTAAATAGAATGTCAATCTCTCTTTTTTTTTAATCAATTTAATGATATCTAAGCACTTTTCCTTGATAATGTGGCTTTTCACCTGCCAAAAGTATTGCGTTGTTTTGAGATATCATATATGAACTTATTTGCAGCCTCAAGCAAGAGAGAAAGCTCAGCAGGAGGGATTTGAAGTAAGTGTTGCTAAGACAAGTTTTAAGGCTAACACGAAAGCTCTAGCAGAAAATGAAGGAGAGGGGCTTGCTAAGGTGAATCTTTCAACTCCTATTAACTTGTTCATTTTTGGTTCATGTAATGCTAGGTTTAGCGCTTGCAATACCTTCTTTATGAGGCTTGAATTAGATAACAAGTAATAGTGTTTAAAACCAGATTCATTCAGCTTTATTTGTTCTGTGCAACCATGTGTTGAATTTTTCTGCCATCATTACATATACGTAGGTATACATGTTTTTGACCAAAATAATTTCTTTTGAGTTCTTCAAGAGTTCAAAAATTTCTTGTACCAGCTTAGGGGAAATTTTAATGAAGATAAAATATTAGCATATAATTATTTAATAGGTTCAAGAATTCTCAAACTTATAAGCAAGGTTGCTCATAACCACGATCATCAAGCCTTTTCTCAACTATATGGGGTCGGATTTATGGATCCTCATTCCCCAAGTATTCCTATTTAGAGATTGCTAATAGTGCGAAATCAGTTCTTTGAATCGTTTCCTAATAATTACCTCATACTGGCACTGTATGCTGTTGCAAACCATAAAAACAGAATCTTCCCTGTTGCAGTAGCATAACTTCCTGCTTTTGCTTTTAGATCCTCATGTTTGAGCACACCAAGTTCTACATTCATCATGATGATCATTATTATATGACATTATTATCTTTTACTCAAACACCAATTTTTCTACTGTAAGTGCATCTTTAGTTGTATCTCTACCAGTGCCAGGCGTTGCTTTTAGCAACTGTCTCTCCTTAACAAAAAATTTGGACTGCTTCCATAAATTTATTGTTGGCGATGGAGGAGGATTACAAATTTAATCCCCAAACTGAATTTAACTCACTCTTATTTCAGATTCCCTGACCACCCCCCTCCAAAAAAAAAACAACAGACTCCAGCAAATAACTTCAACAGTTAAAAATTCATAACAAGGTATATTGTTCGGTATTTTGAGTCCACAACACAAGTGGCCACTAATATAACAAAAATATTGAGCACATTATTGATATGCTGAGCTGATTTTTTCTCTTTAATTCAGCCAAAGTACTCCAAAAAGAATTAAAGTTGCAGGTGTAGGAAGAAAAATGAAAAATATGATGACTAAGTTTAATTTGCCCTCTTATTGAATTCCGGACCAGCAAATTTTTATTGAGTTCCATGAATTGCTGAACAAATGGCACCTTAGATTTGTGTAACTATTGCAGATTAAAATAATAAAATACAAGCAAGTTTTTAACCTACAACAGGCTTGTGGGACCATCAACTCTTAAACTGATAGGAGGAAACCTCTTTTTGTTGTTCAGCTTCATGTCTTATCTTTGTTTTCATAGTCTTCGTGGAGTGCTAAAATAAGGGAAAACCTCCAAAGAATATCTCCTTGTTCCACCAGATATGCTCTCTCTTTACCCCTTGGGTTTTTTCAAGAAAGAAACTTCAATAGGTGTTTGGTTGCTGTGAATGTCTGAACATGATTAGTTCTCCACCTTCACTGCCTCATGCTTCCTGCGTCACTAAGAATTTCCAAAAGCACCTGGATCCATGGGTTGCGAGCCTTCTCGGTGCTTGCATTGGGGAGAATTGGATCAGTCCCAGATTTGGACTCTGGTGGTGGCATTCCCACTGCAATTCTAAACTGAACCAGTATAAGGGGATCTTGGCTGCTCCAAATAAGTTTTGAGGGCTATGGAGGTACAAAATAAGCTCCCTTCTCCTTTTCAGTCTCATATTCAATGACAATTGAATCAAATATTGGGTTCTTTTAATTTTTATAAGCAATTAAATATGAGGCATTAAGGTCGTGTGCTGTGATATATGTATAGACGCCTGCAACTTAGAGGTGCATAGAACTTTCCATGAAAGATCACATGTATGGTGGTAGTTTATTCTCCAACATGGATTCTCTTATGCCTTAAATTTGACATACCAATCTCATAGTAAACTGTATCAATATGATGGCCAATTCCCCTTGAATGTTGCATCAGCAGGAAGAATTCAAAGCTACTTTGTCATAGTGCATCAGTAGTACTAACAGTTTTCAGAAACTATGGCACAACTACCAACAACTATCTGTTGTTGAATTTGGGGCTATGTGATTAGGTTCTTGGGCTACAGCTCTGTTTCATGTGTTGGCATACGGTAATCTTTTGTGGATTCTGGTGTTGGAAGATTACAATGAACCCACTTTTAGGCATTTGATCAAATGACACTGACAATCAGAAAACATAGGGCTGCTGCATAGTTGAATTCTTTTTATGAAAATTGTTTACTTATCTGGTCTATGACTATTCAGTTATCATAGTTATTGGAGCACTTTGTTTCCATTTTCTAGCTATGTTCGTTTCATCCTTCTGTTAAGGAGTTCGGTATCTGTGGGGCTCTTCTCTTCTTAGATTTGTTCCGATTTGTTTCTATCCTTTTTGTCTCATCTCACTCATGTGTGATTTATCTTCAAAAAACTGATTTTTAACTCTTCGATACATATTCAGATTTCTACTTATTCCCTTGTTGCCTGAGTTTGGGTAAAGGTTTCATTTCCTTTTTCATTTCTTTTTTTTTGTAATACAGTTAATATACAGACCTGACACAGGCGAGATTCTTGGAGTTCACATTTTGGGGATGCATGCTGCAGATCTCATCCATGAGGCATCAAATGCAATAGCCTTGGGAACACGTGTTCAGGTGATTCTGTAGATGCTTGTGTTTATTCATTTGAACAACAAAATTTAAAAAACATAGTGTGCTATAAACATTCAATTTTTCCCTTTTGAGCAAAACAATGGATACTAACATGCCAAATTAGTCTCTATAATATCCATCTAAAAGAACTGTAAACAGGGATAATGCTGTAATGGAATAATAAGTGTTTCTCATATCGTGCTTTCATATAGTTGTGGCATGTGTTTTTCGATGCTTGGACCTTTTATGAAAATTAGTGTGATTTCCTCAGATTGTCATGAGGCAAACCTGTCTGCTAATTAGGCAATTAATAAATGAAGTTGGTAGTTACTAAAAAAATTCTATAGTGAGAAGTAACAAACCCAGAATACTAAAGAGATGAACATATCATGTATGGTCAATAATCACAGATATCATTTAGGACATATTATAACGTTATATGTGCTTTGCTAAATACAAGATTAGCTACTCATTTTCCTGTGTTTTCCATTGAATAGTTTGTTTAACTGATAATGGGCATAGAACTTTTGAAGGAGCAAGTAGGATTTTATAAGAGCTCTGGTAATAATAAGTTGCCAGGTGATTTATTGGATTTAAACTGTCTACTAGTCGTATTCTATGATTCAGACCTCTCTCTCTGTCTCTCTGACTGGAGAACAAACTATCGTATAATGTAGTAAAGAAAAGAAAAAACTCCATTAAAATCATAGGTATAGCTGCATGTCAACCATATTACTAACCAGTGCTCTCAATAGTTAATAATGCCACAAAAATGCTGCTTTACTAATGTATTTATTAAAAAAAAATCAATTGTAGTTATATTGCATGGAGGTGCAAATATAAGAAGCATTCACAACTCTGCATCTGCACTGTCTTATCAACTATCTATAGCCAGATGGACTATAAAGATTCATCTATTCAGCTCCCTCTTATTAAATCGAAGTCCTCATCTTTATTGTCAAACCTTGAGTGGCTATGTAAGTTAAATCTGGAGTTGTTTAAGTCTTTACAGACTGTTGTATGTTGTTTTCTTATTTCTGAAGAAACAGGTCTGGGGCTTAGTTTTAATCTATGAAGCTATAACCATCTCCTATCTGTCTCAGATTGGACTGTCTTTGTTTGCAGGATATAAAATTTGCTGTTCATGCACATCCAACTCTATCCGAAGTTCTAGATGAACTCTTCAAATCTGCAGAGGTATGCCTCTAATTTCGTGGTCAGAGTCCTGCACTTCAAAATGTCCACGTTTTGTATAATTTTGTGGACCTTATGTTATATCTGAAGAATTAGAATATGCCACTAAAACACCAATTTATTACTTACCGCTCATGCTAGATGTGCATAATTTTCCATCTTAATAAATTGTTGAAAATTTCTAATATCTTTTTGTTGGCCAAAAGTGAAATGGTCCTTTTCCTTTCCTTATTTTTCCTATTATCAATAAATTTCAGAAGGGGTAAGACAGCATTACCCTAATATTTTGTTAACCAAAATGGGATCTGGAACACTATTGCCCCAATAACCTCTATCATTCATTTTGAAGCTTTTGGGCCTATTGAGAGAGGGATATACTAACTCCATGTTACTCCCCAACCATCAAACTGTTCTTTCAACATGATAATTGTAAGCTTAGCTTTATTTATTTTTTAAAATGGATAGCCTTATGTTTGTTGTGACGTAATCAACATTCTATCTTGATCTTGGGTGAATTCCTATCTGTCATGCCTTCATTTTTGCACTACTAAATAATGATGCCCTTCTGTAGTATAATCTACAAATCTCTCTCTCTCTCTCTGAGAGAAAGTTCTTTTCAGATTCTACAGCATAATTTGTTCCATATACTTTCAGCGCAGAGCTTGTGATACCATTTGTCACGAACTTCTCTTTTAAGCATCCCGTTTTCTGGAAATGCTGAATCATTAGTTTATAATGTCTAATATTAAATTGTTTGTCTCATGTTGACTAGTGTATTTTCTATCATGCAATTGAATTATTTTTTTTTAATTAGATATTTGACTTATTGCCACTGGAGGCAATGTGCTGTTAAGAGTCAGCAAGATCTCTCTCTTTTTCGGCAGGTTAATACTGGTGTATCTCCTCCTTCTGTAAATGAACCAGTTACAGTCTAAACAGTACGATAGACAGCATAATTATCTGGAAGAGGCGTTCTCCAATATTTTTATCTACGTCAGGAACCTGTTGCCTTTCCTCAAGTGAAAAGATTGGTGCACGGTCGATCATCATGGAGCTGCTCCTGCTGCCTATTTTGGAAAGAAAGCTGCACCCTTTGTTTCCTATCATTTCAATTATAAAATGTCATGAATTTTGTATCCTTTATAAATTTTTGACACTGAGTGGCATAAAAGGTGGTGCTCTGTTGCATCAGTTGGGGTTCTCTCTTGGTAGCATATTTGGAAATGAATCTTGTGATGCAATAATAAGCTACGTATTTAATGTAGCTTTGTTATATTGGTCTCGTCTGAGCACAGTTTTCTCCACCCTATTCATATGGTTGTCTAATTTTTCTCTACTTACTGTGAAGACAAACAAGTGGAGGGAGCAACCTCCCAGTGTGGCAAAGGAAAAAAAAATCCGAGTGAGACCTGTCGCCTTGTTTATTCTTTATTAATGTTAGTGCAACTAATCCTGGTAATTATAGTGTGATTGTTTTGGCCATTATTTTATTTAACTAGATCTGTCTTCCCTTGGCAGATATTTTGGCAGCATTTTTTTTCTCACCTATATTTGTATTATAACATATTGGTTTATGCAACTGATGAAGTAGTTTTTATTCATGTAAAATTGGATGTTGCACGACTACATATCTTATTTTTGGTACAAGACTGCATATCTTATTTGCAGGTTTCTGAGTGCATCGGTGGAGCACATCTTATGAGGAATTGTGCATAAGATAGCATGTTTGGCATCTAATTGGGTTTTGTTGAGTTTGACCAAAATATATCATGCTAAAAGGCAGGATAAAAGCAATTTACATGTTAACCACTTCTCATAGGCTGTACTATAATTTGCTTGTGCCAAATTTAGTAGGCCTTACCAAATTTCTTGATTGTGCTTAACTTAGTAGGTCTTACCAAATTTCGTCAGCCTCTGATTATATATAAAGACTGCTTCATGCATTGTAAAAGATAGATAGCAATATAATTCTCTTCTCTTTTTTTTTTTTTTTTCAACTTTTGTAATGCAAAAGGCCCATGCAGCGGTCTCCTAGCTTGTTGGAACAACGTTAAACTCGATGGCAACCCTATTCATTTATGTGAATTCTCCTTGAGTATGCAGTTTTCATTGAAGGGCAGTAGCCCTCGGTGGACTCTAACTAATGTCTATGAACCCACTAACCAAAGGGTGCATCATGCTTTTTATGAAGAACTGAAGCTCATCAATCTCCATGTCTCTAGTCCATGGATTATCGTGGGTGACTTTAATATACCTGCTACTCATCAGATAGGCTGGGAGTTTAATAGATTCCTCAACACCCTGGAGCTGATAGAAATCAACGCTCCGAATAGGAAGTTCACTTGGTCAAACTTCCGGGGTCAACGTTACTGGGGCATTCTTAAAGGCAATAGATTGGTGCTCGCTCTTCAAAACCAATCTATGGATCTTGCAAGACTCAACTTCACCTATATTGCCCTCATTGCAAAAAAGATAGGATCAGTGTGAGTCAGAGACTTCAGACCCATTAGTCTCAAAAATGCTTTCATCAAAATCATATCCAAAATTCTTGCCACCTGGTTTCGCAAGGTGATTGGATTCATGCATGGTCTCTACAGCGTAGAGTGCTTTCATCAAAGACAGGCTAAACTTCGAGAGCTACGCATCGGCCAGTGCGACCTTATCCCGCTGTAAAAAAATGAAACATAAGGGCATTCTCTGCAAAGTCGACTTTGAAAAGGCCTTCGACTGTATTTCTTGTAAATTTATAATAGAGCTTCTGCAGAGACAGGGTTTTGGATCTAAGTGGATCAGGTTTCATCCTTGCCTCTAATTCCAAATCAGCTCCAATCGTCAACGGGAACAATGTTGCTTACAATTTGCTGACGATGCTTTGAAATTTTGCAGTCCTTCCAAGGAGCATGTCCAGCGGACGAAGATGATCTTATATTCATTTGAGCTGTTAACAGGACTAAAGATCAACTTTGATAGGTCTAACTATGACAATAACTGAGAACTATGCTTTGCTTTTGGGCTATCAGGTAGGAGAATTTTCCTTTCCTTACCTGGGAAACTAAAGTTGAGAAGAGATTGACTGGATGGAAGGGGAAGACTTTATCCATTGTTGGTCCCCTTGCTCTCATCAATTCCATCTTAAGAGCCATTCCACTGTACTGGATGCCGGTTCTCTCTGTTCCAGTAGGCATTATTCATAAGATTGATAAACTTTGCCAGGGTTATCTTAAACCGGGAGGAAGTGTACAATATCTTGCGAGTGGCCCTAGGTTTGTAGGCCAAAAGCTTTGGGAGGCCCTGGCATAATTAATCTTCACCTTGCAAATGTTGGTTCAAGTTCTTCGGTGAACCCGGCCATCCATGGCGAGCACTGGTTCAGAAGCTACATTTCAATGGAATTAAACTCGCCTGGTGCACTATCCACCCACCGGGCTTCTCACGGTTCTCCATTCTAGAAGAGCATAAGTAATCAAACTTACTTTTGGCACAACCTCTGAGCTGATCATCATTCGCTTGCAGTCAAGTTCCCCTCCTTATACAGACTAGCTAATAATCAATTTGATTCAGTGGTCGAATTGATGGCATCTCAAAACTGGTCTTCTAAATTCAGGTGGCCACAATCCTCAGCAACAAACAGAGAGCTCCACTCTCTGTGATCTTGCCTCGACAACGTCCAGCTCTCGACGGCAATGGCAATAGATCTTGGAGATGGCATTCATCTGGAAACTACATTGTTAAACGATTGCATGGGGGGGGGGGTTTCCATGCAAAGCCTATGATTTTGCATGGGCACTGTAACCAACGTCATCGCTTTAATACCACACCAGGGTCGCTCCAGTTCGTTTTTTTCGACTCTCTTACTTCGCAATCAGTAAGCACCATGAGTGAGTTTGCATGGGCATTGTAACCAATATCGCTTTAATGCCATACCAGGGTCACTCCAATTTGATTATTTTGACTCTCTTTCCTTGCAATCAATAAGGTTCAGGAGTGACTCTTTCCACTTCCCATGGTACTAACTTATCATCTTTGTAACAATTTACACTTCCAAAAAAAAAAATATCACTATTGTAATGGAGAAAATATTATTTTTTGTGATACATTCGGAAACTAGAAATACATTGCCATTCTGAATTATTCTAGATATTTTTTTTTAAGAGAGAAAAGCTAACCAAGGTTCAAGTTATGGTTGATATTTTAAAAAAACAAGGTTCATGTCAAATTTACAATGGATAGAGACGTGCTGTGCCAGTGGTCTTGGTGAATCTAAAACTTGACTTGAATTACCAAATATTTTTTCCATATGAACAATCTAATCTACAACTTGGATATTGAGTATAATTCTGCACCGACAGGGTAATTCAGAATTTTGCCAGTTATGATTTTGATGAGTGCTTAACCAGGCATGATCTCAAAGAATGTATAAAATCTTAACTTCAAATGAATAAATAACTTGTATATAGAAATCAATTAGCATTAAAAATAGTCAATCTTTGATAGTCATCGTCATATCACTATACTACAGTAAAAGTGGGAAAAGCCGACGCTTAAATGCCGATGCTAGGGGAAAGCGTCGGCATTTTCTGCTCCCGCGCCAAACTTTCCCGACGCTCTTGGTGAGTGTGGGTAATTTGAAGTAGTGGACGACGCTTAAAAGCGTCGTCGTAGACTTCAGGCTAAACGACGCTTTAAAGCATCGTTGTTTTTGCCTAAGACGACGGTTATAAGCGTGGTTAATTGAAACGCTAAAACGACGCTTATAAGCGTCGCCGAAGCCTCCTTAAAACCCAGCGGCCGACCCCAAGCCCGCATACTTGCCCTAGCTACTCTAGATACCCCTCATTCTCCTCTCCGGCACTGCCCTTGCCTGAAGGGTTTTAGCATGTTATAATGCGCAGCGGAAGCTAGGGATTTTAAAAATTTCTTGATAAAGTTCCTTAATATAAAATCCTTATAAGCCAAGATCACCTTAATGGAAGCAATCAAATAATATAATATAAATGTAGAAATAGAAGAATACCTCTAACGCTAATCCAATATGCAGAATTTCCACTAGGTGCCCAAGTGTTCACCCTCCAACGTTGATCCACACGAAAACTTGATTTAAGTCTTAAGCTCCAAAGACTTTGATCCTTAATGCAGAATTCTTAAAGAACTCTAATGGCTTGCTTTCCTTTCTTTCTATTTTTCTTTAACCTTCTAAAATCACTTCTAATCCTTTTGTCCTAAAGAAGACCACCTTGTCTTGGCTTAGGACACACTAGAAGCAATGCTAGAAAGAAAGAAACTAATGTAAGAAAGAAAGAAGAGAGGAGTGGGGTGGAGTTGGAATAATGAAACCCATGGAGTGCTAGCCTATTTATAATAGGTGTAGGGATGCATCTCCAAGGGATGCATCCCATCCACACATCCTTTCATGAAAGGACATCATCTAAGGGCCATATCAAATAAGAGGAGGTGCAGATCAAGTGAAGAGGTGTATCAAATGATATGTTCTTTCATGTGGTGCCATATTTTGACCAAGTCAACATCACATGCTAATCACATGTCCATCACGCCTCACCTCTTGATCTTTCATGATGATGATCCAAGGGCTCCAATGCAAGGCGCCATTTACTTGACCCATTATGTCTTCATCCAATGGTGGGATTAAGATCCAATGGTCAATTATGATAGCCATCCTCTAACCCAATCCAATTGGGTTAAACCAACTCTCCATTATGTCTTCATCCAACGGTAGATCAAGATCTAACGGTCTAGATTGAATGATTTATTAAATCTAATCCAATTAGACTCAAACCAAGCCAATTAGGTGCCAACTCTTGGCTAACCCATATTAGAAGATGATCTAATCAAATTAGATCAATTAAGAATCAGATTCGAATCCAATTCGAATCAAGAGCTAAGGGTTTGCAACACCTGCTAGGATGTCTATCTTGCAAACATGATCTAATCCAATTAGACCCTTAATAAGTTTTCTTGTGTGTGACCCATTGGGTTCCATACTTAGCCAGCAATAGGTGTGAGTGCAAGTTGACCTAACTTGATTAGAACTCTTCTAATCGATTTAAGTCCAAACTGTGCGAACCCAAACTTAACAATTAGAATCCTTTCTAATTGGTGATCGAATTAAACTCTTTAATTCGATCAAACCTATAAGACAAGATTGACGTCTAGCAACGTGTCATGTCTACCCGGAAAATATGGAATTTGGTGGAAATACCAAAAATACCCTTCAGTGGCAAGTTACCGTGCAATTCAATCCTTTAATCAAACTGCATCCCAAATATGTATATGAGTATGAATATATGTCAAACTCAATTTCATATTCATATTTTTCTCAATCTTTTAATGATAATTCAAATAATGAAACATTAGAAACTCTTTTTAATTTTCATTCTGCTTTGATCAAAGGCTTCCTGAATTATCATATGATTAGAATAAATAGGATGCTATCTTCTCTTACTAGAAGTGATTAATTCCTTGTTGACCTACTCATAATCTTCGTACACAATTCACCATATCCAGAAGACCTCGTACATAACTTATTGTCATGAATGAGTGTAAACCAAAATATGGGTTCATGTGCACAAGATACCATGGTGATCTCAGGTCATAGGATCAGTTGCACAACTCCCACTAAGAGAATCATCTTTTGACATGTAAGTAAGACTTCATAAGATTTCTCTTTGTAGGTCAATTCAGTGAACTCATTCCTCTAATGAGCACCCACATCTTTGTATTAGTGTCTCCACACAAATGATTGTGAGATCAATCATCCTCTGCATCGAGCATACATAAGACATGCCAGTCTTTCCGGTAATCATTGATCCCCGACTCAATGTACCAATGACTGGGAATATTTAAGATTAGGATTTTAGAATTTTAAGTCTCACTAGTATGATCTCATCATAGTCTTAAAACTATTGCCCTAATCTAAGGAGTTTATCATAAATATAATCAACAGCATATGATAAAACATAACGCCTTTATTCATATTTAAATGTCATGTACATGATTTGGACAAATCAAAAGAAAAAACCTTTCGCAATACATATTGCGATTGGCTTGTAGGGCATCTACTCTTTCAATCTCCCACTTGCACTAAAGCCAATCGCTCTTATATTTTATCCCCATACAATCGAGGTGGCGATCGAATTGCTGTTGTGGTAGAGCTTTAGTGAACGGGTCTGCTAAGTTGTTCTTTGTGTCTACTCATTCAATGACTATGTCTTGTCTCTCGACGATCTCTCGAACGAGGTGGAAGCGTCTTAGAATGTGCTTGGATTTGTGATGAGATCTTGGTTCCTTTGCTTGAGCAACAGCTCCAGTGTTGTCACAATAAACTGAAACTGGTCCAGCAATCTCAGGAACTACTCCCAACTCAGCGATGAACTTCTTCATCCAGACAGCTTCCTTAGCGGCTTCACTTACAGCGATGTATTCTGCCTCAGTAGTTGAGTCAGCTACAGTTTGCTGCTTGGAACTCTTCCAGCTCACTGCACCACCATTTAGGGTAAAGACATACCCTGAAGTGGACTTGCTATCATCTGGATCTGATTGAAAACTAGAATCAGAAAATCCTTCTAGTTTCAACTCAGATCCTCCATAAACTAGAAAAATATCTTTAGTCCTTCTTAAGTACTTAAGAATATTTTTCACAGCTATCCAATGATTTTCTCCTGGATCAGCCTGGAATCTGCTTGTTATGCCTAAGGCATAAGCAATATCAGGCCTAGTACATAGCATAGCATACATAATTGATCCTACTGCCGAAGCATAGGGAATAGAATTCATTCTATTCCTCTCTTCAGATGTCTTAGGAGACATCTTCTTAGAGAGACGTATGCCATGACTCATAGGTAAGTAACCTCTTTTACTTCCTTCCATGCTGAATCTTTTTAGCACACGATCTATGTACTTAGACTGGGACAAGCCTAGCATCCTTTTAGATCTATCCCTATAGATCTTTATACCAAGTATATAGGATGCTTCTCCCAAGTCTTTCATGGAAAAGCTTTTTGATAGCCAAGTCTTGACCGATTGTAACATTGGAATATCATTTCCAATGATTAGTATGTCATCTACATACAATATTAAGAAGACAACGACACTCCCACTAGTCTTCTTGTACACACATGGTTCATCCACATTTTTGATAAAACCAAACTCTTTGACTGTTGTATCAAAACGGATGTTCCAACTCCTCGATGCTTGTTTTAATCCATAAATGGATCTCTTAAGCTTGCATACTTGATTTGCTCTCCCACTTGAGACAAATCCTTCTGGCTGTGTCATGTAAACCTCTTCCTCAAGATAACCATTAAGGAAGGCGGTTTTGACATCCATCTGCCAATTTTCATAATCATAGTATGCAGCAATTGCAAGCAAAATCCGAATAGATTTAAGCATGGCAACTGGTGAAAAAGTTTCATCATAGTCAATTCCTTGCTTTTGCCTGAAACCTTTTGCCACCAATCTAGCCTTGTAGGTTTCTACTTGGCCATCTGCTCCAATCTTCTTCTTATAGACCCATTTGCAACCTATAGGGTTTACACCTTCTGGTGCATCAACCAAAGTCCATACTTGGTTGGTATACATAGAGTCTATTTCGGATTTCATAGCTTCTAACCATTTGTTAGAGTCATTACTCATGATAGCTTCCAAATAGGTCAGAGGATCATCATTTTCGACGATGTGGGCTTCATCATTCTCAATGATAAACCCATACCTCTTAGGTGCATTTCGCACTCTATCTGACCTTTGGAGAGGAGATGTGTGTTGTGGTTGTACTTCATCAATGGGTACATCTGGTTGAAGAATTTCTTGTGTTTCTATTTGTAGGTCTTGAACTTCATTAAGTTCAATTCTTCTTTCACTGCCCTTTTCTAAGATAAACTCTTTTTCTAAGAAAGTGGCATGCCTACTAACAAATACCTTTTGTTCAGTAGGGTGATAGAAGAGATATCCAATACTTTCTTTGGAATAACCTATAAATGTACATTTATCTGATCTAGCACTTAGCTTATGTCCAAAATTTCTTTTAACATATGCTTGGCAGCCCCATATTTTAAAATATTTAAGATTGGGCTTTCTACCTCTCCATATCTCATATGGAGTACTAGATACAGATTTTGAAGGTATCCTGTTTAGCACATATGTAGCAGTTTCTAAGGCATAACCCCAGAAGGAAATAGGAAGATCTGTAAAGCACATCATGGACCTTACCATATCTAATAGAGTACGATTCCTCCGTTCAGCTACACCATTTAGTTGTGGCGTATACGGAGGTGTCCATTCAGAGAGAATGCCCTTTTCTTTAAGATGATTTAAAAATTCACTAGAAAGGTATTCACCTTCTCGATCAGATCGAAGGATTTTAATACACTTTCCGGTTTGTTTTTCAACCATACTTTGATACTCTTTAAACTTATCAAAGGCTTCGTATTTATGTTTCATAAGATACACAAATCCGAACCTTGATAAATCATCAGTGAATGTGATGAAGTAAGAGTATCCACCTCTAGCTGGAGTTGTCATAGGACCACATACATCTGTATGTATAAGTCCTAATAACTCACTTGCCCTTTCTCCATGTCCAGTGAATGGAGACTTGGTCATTTTTCCCATAAGACAAGATTCACAAGTTCCTAATGATTCATAATCATAAGGATCAAAGAACTCTTCTTTGTATAACTTGTTGATTCTTGATTCACTTATGTGACCAAGTCGGCAATGCCAAAGGAGGGTATTATTCACTTCCTCTCTCTTTCTTTTATTGCTTTTATTAATATGAAAGACATTGTCATTAAGTAATAAAACTAGAAGACCATTTTCCATAATGCCATTGCAAAGATGCTTATTAGAAAAATAAATAGAGCAACCATTGCCCTTTCCATTAATTTCAAAACCTTTCTTTAACAACAAAGGAATGGAAATTACATTTCTAATAATTTTGGGCATATAATAACAATCTTCTAATTGTAGGAGCTTTCCCGAAGGCAATTCCAAATTGTAGGTTCCAACAGCTTCAGCCTGGATGGACTCTCCTCCAGCGCCATACAGCTCGAAGTCACCTTTCTTCAAAATTTTAATTTTCTGTAGTCCATGCAAAGATTTGCAAATGTGAAAACCACAGCCGGTATCCAATACCCATA
Source organism: Phoenix dactylifera (assembly GCF_009389715.1). NCBI lineage: Eukaryota > Viridiplantae > Streptophyta > Magnoliopsida > Arecales > Arecaceae > Phoenix > Phoenix dactylifera. The sequence goes on along the minus strand of NC_052405.1, from coordinate 4,868,665 downwards.
AATTTGAATTTGAAGAACTTAATGACAAGTTGGCATGTAACATAAACATACCTTTTGATGCAACTCTTGCATCGGTCTTCATACTTGCAAGAAAACTCTTGCAATTCCTTTTCCAGTGGCCAGCTTTGCCACAATGAAAACAGGTACTTGATCCGGAGTTTTTCTTTCCTTTTTTCTTTTTGATGCTACTCTTGGGGTTCAATCATTTCTTAGAACCCTTATTTCCCGATTTCCTCATAGAGGTGCTATTTATAAGAAGGAGTGGACCTTTATCCTTCTTAATATGCCCTTCAGCTGTTTTGAGCATATTTAACAGCTCGGGCAGGGAGGTGTTCAGCTTGTTCATGTGAAAGTTCACAACAAACTGAGAGAATGAATCAGGCAGTGATTGCAGGATCAAATCCTGACTGAGCTCACTATCCATAGCAAAACCTAATTGACTTAATCTGGTGATCAAGTCTATAACCATAAGAACATGGTTTTGCACTGGAGTTCCTTCATTCATTCTAGCACGGAACAACTGCTTAGATATCTCATACCTAGCAGTCCTGCTTTGTTCTCCATACAACTCTTTTAAATTGAGAAGTATGGATTGAGTGTCCATGCCTTCATGTTGCCTCTGTAATTCATTATTCATAGAGGCAAGTATGATACATTTGACAGTCACACTGTCATTTTTCCACATCTTATGTGTGGCAACCTCCTCTTCTGTAGCATCATCCCCTAGATCTCCAAGATCAGGGGTTTCAAGTATATAGGAAATTTTCTCCTGAGTGAGTACTATCTTTAAATTCCTCAACCAGTCCACATAGTTTGGTCCGGTCAACTTGTTGGCATCTAAGATGCCTCTTAGTGAAAGTGAAGAAGCCATTTAATAATTCTACATATGCAAGAACAAAACTAATATAAGCAGACCAATCATGATGACATGTTTGCAACTAGATAAGGACTTTAATCTAATTTGTCTCCTACTATTTTTATCGAATATCATAGCCCTCTCCTATGATAAACGTGAAAATATAATTTTTCTTAGTAGGGTTGAGATCCTAATTCATCATAAAAAGCCTTGTGTTTACACAACAAACTCTTATGAGTTCAAAGGTAGGAAACTCTTTCCAATTGCATCTCATGCAATTCTCAACTTTATCTTGTCCTCTTAAAATACTTATTGCCTTGTGTTAGCACAACAAACAATAATATTTTAGTTAAGTCAAACCCTTCATTTCCATATAGTCATATTCGAATAATATTCTCCTTGTGGTTGCACAACAAGGCAATATATTAAAATATGCCATAAGCATCTTAATGCACCAAGACAGTATAACATCAGTCCCCATTGCAAGTCTTGTGTTAGCACAACAAACTAGCATGGATCTTGACATAATAATATCGAGGCATGAAGGAAGGCTATCAATAGTGTTATATCAATATTAAGCTTATCCATAATAGGCAATCAAACAATTGGCCAGGTAAGCAGGTGGGAGGCTCCCCTTACTCAGAGAGTAAGGTCCTAATTAAGTAACCACCTTTAGTGCTTTCCTTAGACACCAATTAGATTAATTGTTTTAGAATGGGTTAGCTCAAAGTTTTTCAACACTATGACTTAATATAATTTTTATTGAGGGCTTACTAGTCTCTAGCACATTCTTTAATTGTAACATACATTTAACATGTCTAAAATAAACTATTATGCATCATGGCTATCTCATAGCATGTATAAATCATAAGCAATTAATTAACATGCTTCAACATATTTTCATATGGAAAATTTTATATCATGATATTTTATTACATAACATATCATATATTAATCATACATTTCAGCATTTCTCTAAGCATATGACATTACTATCTCATAGTAAATTAATAATCATACATCATACATAATTATTTGATTGAACCAATTAAGGATGGCTCTGATACCACTGCTGAAGGGTTTTAGCATGTTATAATGCGCAGCGGAAGCTAGGGATTTTAAAAATTTCTTGATAAAGTTCCTTAACATAAAACCCTTATAAGCCAAGATCACCTTAATGGAAGCAATCAAATAATATAATATAAATGTAGAAATAGAAGAATATCTCTAACGCTAATCCAATATGCAGAATTTCCACTAGGTGCCCAAGTGTTCACCCTCCAACGTTGATCCACACGAAAACTTGATTTAAGTCTTAAGCTCCAAAGACTTTGATCCTTAATGCAGAATTCTTAAAGAACTCTAATGGCTTGCTTTCCTTTCTTTCTATTTTTCTTTAACCTTCTAAAATCACTTCTAATCCTTTTGTCCTAAAGAAGACCACCTTGTCTTGGCTTAGGACACACTAGAAGCAATGCTAGAAAGAAAGAAACTAATGTAAGAAAGAAAGAAGAGAGGAGTGGGGTGGAGTTGGAATAATGAAACCCATGGAGTGCTAGCCTATTTATAATAGGTGTAGGGATGCATCTCCAAGGGATGCATCCCATCCACACATCCTTTCATGAAAGGACATCATCTAAGGGCCATATCAAATAAGAGGAGGTGCAGATCAAGTGAAGAGGTGTATCAAATGATATGTTCTTTCATGTGGTGCCATATTTTGACCAAGTCAACATCACATGCTAATCACATATCCATCACGCCTCACCTCTTGATCTTTCATGATGATGATCCAAGGGCTCCAATGCAAGGCGCCATTTACTTGACCCATTATGTCTTCATCCAATGGTGGGATTAAGATCCAATGGTCAATTATGATAGCCATCCTCTAACCCAATCCAATTGGGTTAAACCAACTCTCCATTATGTCTTCATCCAACGGTAGATCAAGATCTAACGGTCTAGATTGAATGATTTATTAAATCTAATCCAATTAGACTCAAACCAAGCCAATTAGGTGCCAACTCTTGGCTAACCCATATTAGAAGATGATCTAATCAAATTAGATCAATTAAGAATCAGATTCGAATCCAATTCGAATCAAGAGCTAAGGGTTTGCAACACCTGCTAGGATGTCTATCTTGCAAACATGATCTAATCCAATTAGATCCTTAATAAGTTTTCTTGTGTGTGACCCATTGGGTTCCATACTTAGCCAGCAATAGGTGTGAGTGCAAGTTGACCTAACTTGATTAGAACTCTTCTAATCGATTTAAGTCCAAACTGTGCGAACCCAAACTTAACAATTAGAATCCTTTCTAATTGGTGATCGAATTAAACTCTTTAATTCGATCAAACCTATAAGACAAGATTGACGTCTAGCAACGTGTCATGTCTACCCGAAAAATATGGAATTTGGTGGAAATACCAAAAATACCCTTCAGTGGCAAGTTACCGTGCAATTCAATCCTTTAATCAAACTGCATCCCAAATATGTATATGAGTATGAATATATGTCAAACTCAATTTCATATTCATATTTTTCTCAATCTTTTAATGATAATTCAAATAATGAAACATTAGAAACTCTTTCTAATTTTCATTCTGCTTTGATCAAAGGTTTCCTGAATTATCATATGATTAGAATAAATAGGATGCTATCTTCTCTTACTAGAAGTGATTAATTCCTTGTTGACCTACTCATAATCTTCGTACACAATTCACCATATCCAGAAGACCTCGTACATAACTTATTGTCATGAATGAGTGTAAACCAAAATATGGGTTCATGTGCACAAGATACCATGGTGATCTCAGGTCATAGGATCAGTTGCACAACTCCCACTAAGAGAATCATCTTTTGACATGTAAGTAAGACTTCATAAGATTTCTCTTTGTAGGTCAATTCAGTGAACTCATTCCTCTAATGAGCACCCACATCTTTGTATTAGTGTCTCCACACAAATGATTGTGAGATCAATCATCCTCTGCATCGAGCATACATAAGACATGCCAGTCTTTCCGGTAATCATTGATCCCCGACTCAATGTACCAATGACTGGAAATATTTAAGATTAGGATTTTAGGATTTTAAGTCTCACTAGTATGATCTCATCATAGTCTTAAAACTATTGCCCTAGTCTAAGGAGTTTATCATAAATATAATCAACAGCATATGATAAAACATAACGCCTTTATTCATATTTAAATATCATGTACATGATTTGGACAAATCAAAAGAAAAAATCTTTCGCAATACATATTGCGATTGGCTTGTAGGGCATCTACTCTTTCATTGCCTTCGTCTCCGGCACTGCCCTTGCCTTTGTCTCCGGCGCTACCCCCATCTCCTTCCTCTCCGCTGCGGACCGTCCGACTCCTACCTCCTCTCCGGCGTCGACCGACTGACCCCAATGCGCTCCGCCCGAGGTAGTTTCTCCTACTCCCTCCTCTCCCTCCGTCTCGCTTGTTCTCCTCCTTCCCCAACGCGCTCCTTCTCCTCTTCTTTGGTATAAGCCTTGATCGAGCTTTGCCTCCGCCCGAGGATCTTCTCCTCCTCCCTCCTCTCCGGCGTTGACCGACCGGCCCGAAGTCCCGATCGATCCAGGCCCGCCTCCGCCCGAGGATTTTTGCCTGCAACATATTATATTCCAGGTTTATAGATATTTCTAATTTTATGTAGATGACTCTGATTTCAGCTTCCAGCTTCCATTATTGATTTATTATTGATTATATATTGTTTTTAATCCATTCCTACGATAGTGTGATGTATAAGTAGCGAATCTCCAGAGCATTTGATTTCGTATTTAAGCAAACAATACTTCTTCATTTATGTAAAACAATACCTCTGCAACTAAGATTTTAAAGTTCCCACTCACTAATATTTATGCTAGCACTTACTGATTTTTTGCCCATATAGACAAGTAACAACATGCATCTCGTACCAGAGTTCATTTGAAAGAGGAAGTCTTCTTTATTTGAGAAAAAGGCCTAGAAGATAAATGAGTTAAATTAGAGATGGTAACTTTGTCATATTGCATCAGTTTGGGTACCACAACCTCTTAAACATACACCAGCAGCAATTCTGCCTTCTTAATCAGAAAAGGATAAAAAGAAAACGAAATAAATGCCTGTGTATTCATGAGGTTTCATGCTGAAGGGCCAATGCATTTGTACGAAAAAAAAGGGCCAACGTACTATTGGACTTCGATGTGCAAATTTCCCACGCCATGTGGACCTTAACCCCAAAACTGCAAAGTGGAACCATTGAACTTTGCACTTGTAATTAAGGTCACAAAGCTTTAGGTACAGAGTAGAGAAAGGAACGAAACATTGAACTCAACTTTTCTATCTTTCTGATTCACAAAGATGCTACATACCTTGCAAAGACAGCATATTCGGACATTTAAACATATCAACAACTTGCAAGGATAAGAAATCAAACAATAGGTGAGTTGATGTTTCTCAAACTGGTTGTTGTTGACATTCTTAAATAAATTTCATGTGTTCATGCTTGTGTTGGTACATCCACAGGGATTGTAGGTGAAGAGCCCTCTCTTTCACCCCTTTCACCAACACTGTTATCTGCAAACTTTAAGCTTACTGAGTGGTAACCTTTCTCTTTCTCATTCTCATTCCATTCAGCTGCATAATATACTTCTTCTGTTGCATTCACATTTATTTAGCTTACATGAATAAGAAGTATACAAGGAACTTAATGCTAGCTACATCTATTATCAAACTCTCGGTTATAATTCTTAACACTGAATCGTAGTTAGTGGCTAGATAATAGATCTAGTTAATTCACATCTAATGAGTTTTTCCCCAGAAAGTAAACTCCTAACAGTAAGCTAAAGTTTAGCAGCCATAAATATGTTTCTGGGGTATGAGAACAAATAAGGACTTAACATATTGGCAATCAAATCTGCTATAGACCAGAAACTACCTCAAAACCACGAATCTTATTGTTAACTTGTGCAACAAGCTCATCAAAGAACTGTAGGGGGTCATATGGTTTCTTCATCAAAGGAATATGTAGCATTCTTGGATTGATCAAAGTTATGCTATCAACATGTTTTGGTTTACTTTGAATCATATAACTAATTCAATCATTTCACTTTGTTTCAGATAATCAAGGTTTGATTTTAGGTCAAAGCAAGAGAAGACACTAGTGAACTATTGGTATTCTCTGAAACCAATACATCACTTTCTCTATGTTATGATTTTACAACATAAGGCATACATTGCTGAAAGTCTGAAATGTTGCGTCTTTAAGATTTATATGGACATTGATACAAGAAGTAGCATTCCAGTTAGATATATAAATTTGCAAGGCAAAATATCTTCTGAAATTTATATGTAGGCCATCCTTCTAATTTTGTTTATCTTTTTTTTAAAAACTGCAGTTCAATCGATATTCTAATAGAATGGACAAAAGTTGGATGAATAAGTTAAGATCTAGTTTTGAATATTTGGATGGAGTTCAGAATTTCATTAAGTTTGCTTTTGAGAAATCTAATATGAACGGAAAGATTTTATGTCCATGTCAAAAATGTGTAAACGGTTCTGCTCTTGATCCAAAAATTGTTGAAGAACATTTGGTATGGAATAGTTTTCTAAAGGGTTATACTGAATGGGTACTCCATGGAGAGTTCATACCTTCATGTAACCAACCCTCCGATCTAGAAGACACCTTCAATTTTGGATGTAGTGACACGGAACAAAATTCTGTAGAAGAAGGTGATATAAGGGGCCTACTTAGGATGCTCTTGGACATAGTATCAGAACTGTAGGAGAAGATAAGCGTGCAGTTATTAATCAGTCCATGCATGTTGAGGAATCTATACATTCTGATGACACAGCTCATTATGATAACTTGGTGAAAGATTGTGATCAAGAACTGTATCCGGATTATAAGAATTTTACGAAGATTTCTTTTCTTCTGCATTTATTACATTTGAAATATTTGAATGGGTAGTCCAGCAAGTCTTTTACCATGCTTCTTCAATTATTAAAAGATGCATTTCCGAAAGGTGTTACTTTGCCATCATCTTCATATGAAGCCAAAAAACTGATAAAAGAGTTGGACCTTAGATATGAGAAGATACACAGTTGTCCGAATGACTGCATTTTATATCGTGGTGAAAATAGGAACCAATAGTCGTGCCGAATATGTGGAGCTTCACGATGGGGAAAACATAAAGAAGATGAGAATGATTCGTTTACTGAAGTGGATGCTGCACCGACTAAGAAAAAACCGGCTAAAATTTTGAGCTATCTTCCTCTTATACCAAGATTGAAAATGATGTTTGCATCACCGAAGATGGTTTCCTCGATGAGATGGCATGACGAAGGCCGTACAAAGGATGGAATGTTACGACACTCAGCGGATAGTCCCGCATGGAAAGCATTTGATGATAGGCATCCCGAATTTGCTTCTGATGTTCGCAGTGTTAGGCTAGGTTTAGCTACTGATGGGTTTAATCCATTCCGAATGATGAGCTCAACATACAGCACTTGGCCGGTTGTTTTGATTCCATATAATTTGCCACCATGGATGTGTATGAAACAGTCTTCAGTAATTCTATCAATGGTTATTCCAGGTGACAAGGGCCTAGGTAATGATATTGATATTTTTCTACAACCTCTAATAGAGGAATTGAAACAAATATGGGAGGGTATTGATGCATTTGATGCTTTTGCTGGCCAAAATTTCAAATTGCGTGCAGTTCTTATTTGGACTATCAATGATTTTCCTGCATATGCTAATTTATCTGGTTAGAGCACTAAGGGGCGTATTGCATGTCCTTCTTGTGGAGATTCAACCCATTCGTATTGGTTAAAACATGGAGAAAAGTTCTGTTATATGGGCCATCGTCGGTGGTTCGAAGCAAACCATCCATTTCGATTTCATAAAGACTTGTTTGATTGTACCATAGAGTTGCGATCTGCTCCTGTTCCACCAACTGGAACTGAAGTCTTTAGACAAATGCATAACACCAATTATATACCGGGTAAGATCGCCAAATGTTCAAAGAAGAGGGGGAGGGAGCATGTTGGTAGTACAATGAATGAAGGATTAATAGCAGAGGTTGCTGACTACTTTTTTGAGAATGAAGACAACATATATGGTCAGAAAAATGATGATGACTCAATGGCAGCATCTACACAGAAATAACTATGAAAAAAAGAGCATTTTCTTTGATTTACCTTATTGGGAGTATAATCTTCTTCGACATAACCTTGATGTGATGCATATAGAGAAGAACGTTTGTGATAACCTGATTGGAACATTGTTAAATCTTGATGGGAAGACCAAAGATAACTTGAAAGCGTGTCTTGATTTGAAAGATATGGGCATAAGACAAGAGCTTCATCCGACAGAGCTTGCCAATGATAAATTTTATACACCTCCTGCATGTTATACAATGTCTACTCAAGAGAAAGATCTTTTTCTAACAGTTCTGAAAAATTTGAAGGTTCCTGATGGGTACTCATCGAATATTTTACGATGCGTAAATCTCAAAGAGCGAAAACTTTCAAATCTTAAAAGTCACGATTGTCACATTTTGATGCAAGATATCTTTCCATTGGCTTTAAGATCGTCAACACCGAAACAAGTTTTTACAATTGTTTCTCAATTGTCATCATTCTTTAAGGCATTATGTTCCAAAGTTCTTGATCCTAAGGAGCTTGATCAATTGGAGTCTAATGTTGCACTTACACTATGCAATATGGAAAAGATCTTTTCTCCTGGGTTTTTTACTATTATGGTTCATCTACTCATTCACTTAGCGGCGGAAGCTAAACTTGGTGGCCCGGTTCACTACCGATGGATGTATCCTATTGAGAGGTGAATTTTCTAAACTCTAATGTAATTATTTAATAATCAGTTTGATTTTGATATTTATTTTAAAAATTTATTGTTGAAGGTTTCTTATGCGCTTAAAAGATTATGTACGCAATCGAGCCTATCCCGAGGGCTCGATTGCTGAAGGATATATTGCTGAGGAGTGTTTGCCATTTTGTTCGAGATATCTTGAAGGTGTTGAAACGGTTTTCAATCGACCTCAAAGGAATTGTGATATCATAAAGAATGCAGATGTTTACAAGTTCTCATCTGGTAGAAGAGTTTTGGGAAAAGTTGAAAGTGTTGTTCTTGACCAGAAATCGTTGGCACAGGCACATCGCTATGTCTTACTTCATAGTGATATAATATCCGAGTCTCGCAGGTTAGTACAGTTAATTGAAATCTAAATTTACTGTCATGTCAGGAGAATGTAATATTGGTATTTAATTAAAGATAACTTTGATCATGCAGAGAATTTTTAATAGCTCAGCGAAGTCTCAACCATAACATTCGTCCTACACCAAGGATTGAGCAATGATGGTTGGTTGAATTATTTCCAGAATGGCTTTTCAAACAGGTTTGATGTCTAATATATTAAGCTTTTTTTTAAAATTTTTATAGAGAGAAATTAATCATTACTTTCATAATTTTTTTAGGTACCAGTGATGATGGAGAGGAATTGTTCTGAGGAGTTAATAGTCATTGCTCGAGGTCCGAATAATATTGTCAACAGATATGATGGGTTCATTATAAATGGTTTTAAATTTCATACTAAAGAGCGTGAGAAATTTAGAAAAACCCAAAATAGTGGAGTTATGGTTGAGGCGGACGGAAAAAATTATTATGGTGCTCTAACAGATATTTATGAGCTGGATTATTATGAAAATTTTAAGGTAGTATTATTTCGATGTGATTGGGTGGATATAAACTCACCTAGAGGTTTGAGGCAAGACATAAATGGATTCACACTTGTAAATTTTTCAAGGTTGATACATACTGGTGTGTTATTGAAAGATGATCCATTTGTTTTTTCATCTCAAGCTCGATAAGTATTTTTTGTGCAAGACTCAAAAGATAAAAATTGGTCTCTTGTTATTAAAACGAAACCTAGGGACTTGTATGATATGGAAAAAAAGTTGGAAGAGGAGGACGATGATATTTATACTCGGTGTATGCCTTATAATGTTGTGCCAACTGATGAAGTAAATGCGCCAACGAGTTTGATTAGGATGGATGTTGAATGAGAATGTAATTTCATTATGGTAAGTAAAATTTATGAAGCATATGTTGAATGAGTTATTATATTCTCTTTTATTAGCCCTTTATTTAGTATAAATTTATCATTTAATCAAATATTGATTCTTTTTTGTGCATACCAGGTAACAATATGCCCCGAGGAAGACGATTTAGAGATGTGGAGTTCCAGCATTCTCAAGTGGGATCTACTTCTGAGCAGTCCCTGCAGTCCCAGCAGTCATGTGATCACCAGCAGCATGAGTCAGGATCTCAGCGCGAGCCTCCTGCTGATTGTCCGGAGGATGAGCTCCGGATCTAGGGTAATTCGATTTAAAGTTCATATTTTATGTTCATATTTGTCTTCAACTTTTTAAGACATTTTATTTAATTTGAATAGATGGACAAGGGACAGTGAGGACGAGACGGGGACCTACTTAAGCAAAGGATATGTGGAAGCTTCCTCCGGGTGAGAAGATCATCATCCGATGCAACGAATTGGGGCAACCCATCAATAGAGCTGGAAGTCTACTATCAAGCTTTTTAGGATCGGTTGCACGCAAGGATCAGCTGTGTCCGCTCAATTATACGAAGTGGAATGACATGCTTCCTTCGTATAAGGTTGAGCTTCTTAGACTTATACAGGTAATGAATTGAATTTATTCTTTTTAATTCGACACCTCCTGTATGTTAATTTGCTTAGTATCATAATTTTATTTTAGATGTTTAATATTATTATAACATTCTGTATCTTGTTGTAGGGTAAGTTTGTACTCCCTCCAGAGAGCCATGATTGGGTGCTAAAGTCCCTCAATCGCAAATGGAAAGAATATAAAGCAAAATTGAAGACGAACTTCAAGCACGAGGGTATGACAGAGGAGGAGGTTGCTCGTGTGACTCCTCCTGATGTATATCCTCAGCAGTGGAGGGAGCTTGTTCACTACTGGTTTTCTGAAAAAGGACAAGTCATGTATATTATTTCAATATTTTATATTTTCTTTATTATTAATATAGATTGCAAATATATACATTGAATCATATTATACTATGTGCTTTTATTTTGGTAGACATATTCTAATATTGGTAGAGCTACACGAGCATCTCAAGCAGTTCTTCATACTTCCAGCTCGAAGAGTTATGCGAGACGTAGAAATGAATTCGTAAGTTCTTTTGAAACTATTTGAAACTGTACTAACGTATATATAGCACGTATCATGATATATAGTTTGCCAATATACTTTCTATATGTGTAGATAGTAGAGCATGGAAAAGAGCCTGGTGAGGTAAGAGTTTTATAAGATGACCCACACTCACCGAGATGGCAGCTTTGTCCGGGACGAGTCGAAAGATATAGTTGTATGTATTCATTTTTTATTTGATCACAATTTTTTTATTAATTTACTTCTTTTATAATATTAATGTGACTGTTTTTTTTTTTGAGAGAGAGATATAGGAAAGAGCTACAAATCTTATTTTAGAGCGCGTCGGGGAGTCATCATCATCCGACGCGGCCAGTCGCGTCGAGGCTCAGGTCTATGCCGAATTGATGGGCCCAGAACGTTATGGTTGCATGAGGGGTTACGATGTCGGAGTTACCCCCACTCAGCTATCTGCAGTGAGCCGATATACCCAAGATGCTAGACAAGGTACTAGCACTGCAGAGGTTTGTAGTTTGAAGACAGAGATGGTACCGATAAAGCAGTCATATAAGACAAGGATAGAGGAGATGAGGCAGAGTCATATGACTGATATGGCAGAGTTGAAGCAAAGCCAAGAGTTGAAGATACAATCTTTGCAGGATCAGCTTGACCATATTTCATCCTTTTTGCAGTGATTTGCTCCTCCGGTACGTAACTAAATCTATTTGAATATTCTATGTAATTATAATGTATTCTTGTATGAGCATGATGACTTTCGTATTTTTAGTTTCTAAATTTTTTTTTTTGTAGGTTGATGATACTTCATCTACTCGTAGAGATGATGATGCCGTCGACCCTTGATACATATCGTAGATTGTGTACTGAGGAATTTGAGATGTATGTTTTTAGAATATTTTTGAAGTACAATGTAATCAAAGTTCTTTTTGTGATGTGTATTTTGTTATATATGTAATTTAGTGTATTTATTTGATTAGAATTTAATGTATACAGAGTATTAAAAATTACTTTTACGATTTTTTTTTAAAAAAATGTTATTGCTGACGCTTTTAAGCGTCGGAAAAAGCAATTGGCACGAAAACTGGCACACTTTAATGACGCTTTATAGCGTCGGTCAAGGAGCATATGCCGGCGCTTTTAAGTGTCGGCATAGTCAAACAGAAACCTACCGAATGAAGCGTTGGTCCAAGTACGCCGATGCTTTTAAGCGTCGGGTACCTCAAAGAATAACGACGTTTAAAAGCATCGGCATAGAGCGACGACACTTTTTTGGCGCGTCGGCCTAAACCGGACCCACGCCCACCTGCCCGACGTCTGACCCACGCTTTGGGGTGCGTGGGCTGGAAATTCGCCGACGCTTAAAAGCGTCGGTAGAGTCCAAAAAAACCGCCGGGAGATATCTTTTCTTTTGTAGTGTATTCGTGTGATTCAGTAGACAAAGCATGTTTTATTTCTCATTAAATATTACTTATTGTGCATTGTAATTCAGATATATGTGTGCATGCATGAGAATATGTATACGTACATATACATATACATACATACATACATACACACACGCGCGCGTATGTATGTATGTGTGTATATGCATATGTATGTATGTGTGTGTATGTATGTATGTATGTGTGCGTATGTCTGTATGTATATGTATGTATGTATGTATGCGTATGTATGTATGTATGTATGTATGCATATGTATGTATGTATGTATGTATATGTATGTATGTATGTATGCATATATGTGTATGTATATATATATTATTGTGGGAATAAAGGGTCTCAAACTTAGTCCCACATTGGCTAAGTAGCGGAAAGGTCTATGCCTTAAATGGATGGGGGAACCCTTTTTCTCGAAAGACGCCTTTTGTAAGGCAAAACCATGTGAGGAGAAAAGACTATGAAACTCCTCCCCAAAGCGGACAATACCTTACGAGGAACACAGCCATTCTTCTGCCTACGATCGGTGGGAACTTGTGGGCACAAGTGTAGCGCATCCAAAGCAAGAAATGCAGAAAACTGCAGTGGAAACAGTGCGGGGGTCGACTCATTCTGATCTCGGGTTGACCGTTGCAGCGCTGGGGCTGACTCATGCTGATCTGGGGTTGACCCCTGAAGAACTGGGGCTGACCCCTGAAGAACTGGGGCTGACTTATGCTGATCTGGGGTCGACCCCTGCAGAGCTTGGGTCAGCTCATGCTGTTAAAGGGTCGACCCCAGGCCCGCGCCAGATTTAGGTAGAGATGGGATTTGATCTTCTACTTGCTTGAGACTTAAGTAATTTAGGTCTTAAGGGGGCTAACCATTATTGGGCTAGGTTTAGGCTCATAGGGAGAGAGAGTATGCAAGTCATGGGTGTACATGGACTTGGGTTGAGTGCTTTCTCATGTGGTTTAGCCTAGGAGAGTTTTTGAGTTTGGGTCATGATTGACCATGTATATATATATACACTCATGTATTTTGTGTATGGAAGGAATGAAATCAGATGAAACTCCTTTCTCCTTGAAAACCCTATTCCTCTCTTCTCTTTCTCTCATGCACGTAAGCCGCCATCTCTAAGAACCATAGGGCGCGCAACCATCAAAGAAGAAGAGCCTATTTCCGCTTGGCTCTTGTTCTCCTCCACCATCAAAGAACTAGTGATCCACGCCTCTAGCAGCTAAGGGAACGCCTCAGGTGCCGAGGTTTGAGGTGGTTCATCTTCTCATGATTGGGATCATGATTGAACATGTGGAAATTGTTGGCGGAGGCCAGTATGGGCCAAGTCAGCAGGGCTCGCTTGCTGGGAGGATTGTTGATGGAGGCCGGTGTGGGCCAAGTCAGCAAGGCTCGCCTGCGGTGGAGATCGGTGTAGGCCAAGTCGCAATCGAACACCACGGGGAGTGCTTGGGATGGTCGGTTTAAAGACCATGGTTAAGCCTTCACTATTATCTGCGGATTTTAGTGAGATGGCAATGCCTACAGTCCTAACAGGACTAAGGTCTGACGCCGGGGGATACCCTTGACCTCATCATTGGTTCTTTCATTAAGAGCCCTTGACCTCGGCACAGACCTTCCCACTGGGGGTGCTGATGTTATGGAAATAAAGGGTCTCGAACTTAGTCCCACATCGGCTAGGAAGCAAAAAAGTTTGTGCCTAAAATGGATGGGAGAACCCTTTTTCTCGCAAGGCGTCTTTTGTGGGGCAAAACCGTGCGGGGGGAAGAGACTATGAAACCTCTCCCCAAAACGGACAATACCTTGTAAGGGACGCAACTATTCTTCTGCCTACAATCGGTGGAGACTAAGATCTGAGGCCGGGGGATACCCTCGACCTCATCATATATGCATATATATGTATATATGTATGTATGTATGTATGTATGTATATATGTATATGTATATATGTATGTATATATATGTATATGTATATATGTATATGTATATATGTATGTATATATATGTATATGTATATATGTAGATATATATATGTATGTATATATATGTATATGTATATATGTAGATATATATATATATATGTATGTATATTGTTGGTGGAAAAATGGACCACCCCACAAATGCAATTATAGCACCCAAATCCGTCCGCCCTCGAGCTCATCAAGTGATCGGGCTCTTCCGCTCTCGAGCTCATCCAAGTGATCGGGCTCTTCCGCCCTCGAGCTCATCAAGTGATCGGGCTCTTCCGCCCTCGAGCTCATCCAAGTGCTCGGGCTCTTCCGCCCTCGAGCTCATCCAAGTGCTCGGGCTCTTTCGCTTTCGAGCTCATCTAAGTGATCGAGCTCTTCCGCACTCGAGCTCATCCAAGTGATCGGGCTCTTCCGCCCTCGAGCTCATAGGCCGAGCCGAGCACAGAAGGCCGAACCAGAAGGCCGAGACCAGAAGGCCGAGACCAGAGAGCCGAGACCAGAGAGCCGAGACCAGAAGGCCGAGACCAGAGAGCCGAGACCGGAGAGCCGAGACCAGAAGGCCGAGACCAGAAGGCCGAGACCAGAGAGCCGAGACCAGAAGGCCGAGACCAGAAGGCCGAGACCAGAGAGCGCCGACCAGAAAGGCAACCCCGCCGAGCCCATGCCTTAGCCAAATATCCAATCTCCGCCTAACCCTCCAAAGGATCTGACAACTAAATACATGACTCCACTTCAATCTGCCACCATCCCTAAGTCATTAAGGCACAAGATCTCCGCAGGCATTCGGCACACCCTATCATTAATGCATGAGACCCCCTCAGGCCTCCGATGCACTCAGTCATTAAATGAACACGGCTCAAGATGATCTCCGGATCACTGAACCATCAAAGCGTATGGCTCTTTCTGACCAGCGGTTCACTCAGCAATCAATGCACTTGTCATCTACGGACCCCAGGCCCACCACGGCCGGCGGTTCAACCACTCCAACGGGTCCGATCAATCGTGACAGCTCCCTGACAGTGACGGTAACCCATTAATTCGCCCAGTCACATCACAGGTAACCCTGCCACTCTCCCTATAAAAGAGGAGCTTCTCCCTCTAAAATGGAGGGGGCCTCCAGGAGGACGCCAGAAAAGCCCGGCCACCGGCTTTTTGCAGGACTCTCCAGGAGGACGCCAGCCGTCGGCGCACCGCCACCCACCGTCCCGGCATTGGAGGCTCCTCCCCCTTCTCGGTTCGCGGCGGCCCCTGGGTCCGGAATTTCCAGCAACAGTTGGCGCTAGAGGAAGGGATTGAACGCCACTCGACGACACTCGACGACATTCGACGCCACTTCGACGCCATTCGACGCCACTTCGACGCCACTTCGACGCCATTCGACGCCACTTCGACGCCACTTCGACGCCATTCGACGCCATTCGACGACATTCGACGACACTTCGACGCCATTCGACGACATTTCGACGCCATTCGACGACATTCAACGCCATTCGACGCCTTTCAACGCCATTCGACGCCTCCTACGACAACACGCCCCGATCTGAGTGGGGGCACCCTGCTGAGTTGACCACAAGCCAAAGAAGGCCGCTGAGTCGACCTAAAGCACTTTAACTCTAACTGCATGAAAGGTACATCCTGCTTGGCACGCACATCTCCATATATATTTGGCTATATTACAGGATGATCGACGACTGGACTACTTCCTTCGTCCGAGCCAAAAGGCAGCTCGAACTCGGAAGTCGGGGGGTAGTGTTGGTGGAAAAATGGACCACCCCACAAATGCAATTATAGCACCCAAATCCGTCCGCCCTCGAGCTCATCAAGTGATCGGGCTCTTCCGCCCTCGAGCTCATCCAAGTGATCGGGCTCTTCCGCCCTCGAGCTCATCAAGTGATCGGGCTCTTCCGCCCTCGAGCTCATCCAAGTGCTCGGGCTCTTCCGCTCTCGAGCTCATCTAAGTGATCGAGCTCTTCCGCCCTCGAGCTCATCAAGTGATCGGGCTCTTCCGCCCTCGAGCTCATCCAAGTGCTCGGGCTCTTCCGCCCTCGAGCTCATCCAAGTGATCGAGCTCATAGGCCGAGCCGAGCACAGAAGGCCGAGACCAGAAGGCCGAGACCAGAGCGCCGAGACCAGAGAGCCGAGACCAGAAGGCCGAGACCAGAAGGCCGAGACCAGAGAGCCGAGATCGGAGAGCCGAGACCAGAAGGCCGAGACCAGAGAGCGCCGACCAGAAAGGCAACCCCTCCGAGCCCATGCCTTAGCCAAATATCCAATCTCCGCCTAACCCTCCAAAGGATCTGACAACTAAATACATGACTCCACTTCAATCTGCCACCATCCCCAAGTCATTAAGGCACAAGATCTCCGCAGGCATTCGGCACACCCTATCATTAATGCATGAGACCCCCTCAGGCCTCCGATGCACTCAGTCATTAAATGAACACGGCTCAAGATGATCTCCGGATCACTGAACCATCAAAACGTATGGCTCTTTCTGACCAGCGGTTCACTCAGCAATCAATGCACTTGTCATCTACGGACCCCAGGCCCACCACGGCCGGCGGTTCAACCACCCCAACGGGTCCGATCAATCGTGACAGCTCCCTGACAGTGACGGTAACCCATTAATTCGCCCAGTCACATCACAGGTAACCCTGCCACTCTCCCTATAAAAGGGGAGCTTCTCCCTCTAAAAGGGAGGGGGCCTCTTCCTCCCAAGGGGATTTTTTCGGACTTCTACATACAATCCCTCTCTCTTCTCCAAAGTTAAGCCCCCCTCTGACTTAAGCATCGGAGGGCCGGCGCCGGAAAAGCCCGGCCACCGGCTTTTTGCAGGACTCTCCAGGAGGACGCCAGCCGTCGGTGCACCGCTACCCACCGTCCCGGCATTGGAGGCTCCCCCCCCTTCTCGGTTCGCGGCGGCCCCCGGGTCCGGAATTTCCAGCAACATATATATATGTATATGTCTATATATATACATACATACATACATACATACATATATATATATACATACATACATAAATATATATATACATATATATACATACATGTTGCTGAAAATTGGACCCGGGGGCTACCGCGAAGCCGGGGAAGGAGGAGCTTCGCTGCAGGGACGGTGGTCGGCGGCGCGCCGACTGGTGACGTCCTCCTGGAGGGGTGTAAGTCCTGCAAAAAGCCGGTGGCCGGGCTCCCCGGCGCCGGCCCTCCGATGCTTAAGTCAGAGGGGGCAGATATGTGGAGAGAGCAAGGAAGAGAGTATATGGAGAAGACAGCAGGAATATTTTGATAAGATGAAGAAGATGAAGAGGGTGATATCCTCTATTGTGTCTGTGCTGTTTGCTTCTTTTCACCCGGTTCAGGAGGGTTCTGTCCGGGGGCCCCCATCCTTTTCCCCCCAGATTTTCTTTTATAGAAGGATTTTTGTTACCTGGGAGGTGACGGGAGGTTTGTCCTCTTTTGTAATAATTGGGCACGATTTGGCCCATTAATGGCGTAGTGGAGAACGGGACCGAATCGGACCGGAATCAGGGAGTTGTAACGGTCGATCGGACCTGTTGGAGTGGTTGAACCGCCGGCTGTGGTGGGCCTGGGGTCCGTGGATGGTAAGTGCATTTATTACCGAATGAACCGGCGGTCAGGGAGAGCCATATGCTTTGATGGTTCTGTGATCCGGAGTTCGTCTTGGGCCGTGCTCATTAAATGACTGGGTACGTCGGAGACTTGAGGGAGTCTCATGCATTAATGGCAGGTCGTGCCGAATACCTGCAGAGATCTTATGCCTTGATGGCTTGGAGATAGTGGCAGGCTATAGTAGAGTCGCGTGTATAGCCGCCGGACCTTTCGAGAAAGCTTGGCGGGGAGGAGTATTAGTTAAGGCATCGGCTCGGCAAGGGTGCCGAGCCGAGCTGGTCGCCCAGAGGGGCGCCCTGTGGCGGGGTTGCTTCGAGTACTCCTGGTCGGCGCCCTTTGGGCAAATACCTTCTAGTCGAGCGCCTCTATTTGGCGCTGTCTCTAGTCAGCGCTTTCTAGTTGAGCGCTTCTCTGGTCGGCGTCCGCTGGTCGGCTCTTCCTATCCGAGCATCTCTACTTGGTTATTTTGATTGGGCGCCTCTTGGCGCTCTCTCTCTGGTCGGCGCCCTTTAGTCGAGCGTCCTCCTGGTCGGCATTCTTTGGCCGAGCATCCTCCTGGTCGGCGCTCTTTGGCCGAGCGCCTTTCCGGTCGGCGCTCTCTAGCCGAGCGCCTCCGTAGCGGTATGACTTGGGGTTTTTCCCCCAACAATACATATATATATATATATATATGTATACATACATACATACATACATATATATATATATGTATGTATGTATGTATGTATACACACACACATATATATATGCACACACACACATATACATACATATATATATATATATACATATATATATATATAATATTTCTTCTTAGATCGTATTGATTTGACCCCATAAGCGGGACCACCACCCAATAGCATGTTGCCACCAGAAGCAGAACCCCGTATTTCTTCCAGAGAATCACCTAATTGTTCCAGAGCAACTAGAAGAAGATTCTTTAACAAGAAAGAATTTAGTTCAGATGTAGGATACCTATCCAGAAGTTTGTGCAACTCAATCATGTATGATAGAATCATTAAAGATTTGATCTTTTCTAACTCTGTCTGTAACTCACTAGAGGCTCGGGAAACAAAAAGAAGATGTATACGAACGAGATATCCAGCAACAAGAAGCAAAAAAAGGATTGAATAGAGGAACTCTCGAGCATTTGTTGATCTCAGATGTGTCCATATCAATGGAACGGGTGACTCATTATTTAGATGAATCATTTCTTCAGACAGAAGAAGATTCTGTAAACACTTACTCGAAATCTATATATATATGTATGTATGTATGTATATACACACACACACACACATATATATCTATATATATGTGTGTGTGTACACACACACACACATATATATATATATATACATGTATATATGTATGTCTATATATATATATATGTATATATCTTTATATATGTTTGTATGTATATATATATATATATATATGTATATATATGTATCCTCAGGATGGAGAATGTAAGAGCCGACCTGCTATCGAAGTTAGCAACGTCTAGCTCAGCCGAACTTCCAAAGAGCACCTTCCTCGAGTGCTTGAAGGCACCGAGTGCGAAAGATCCTGAACCAGTACTGTGCACAGAAACCGAGCCGAGCTGGATGGACCCATTCACCAACTTCTTACAAGACGGAGTCCTCCCTGCGGACAAGCTTGAAGCCCGGCATCTTGAATGTCAGACCACTCGGTACCTCATGTACGGGGGCAAGCTGTGCTGCCAATCATTCACATTGCCACTCCTTATATGTCTCCGTCCCTCAGAGGTAGACTATGCGATGCAGGAGTACATGAAGAAATATGCAGAAGTCATTAAAGAAGCAGAGCCCTAGCGCATAAGATTCTGCGGCAAGGGTACTACTGGCCCACATTGCAAAAGGACATGGCGGAGTTCGTCCGAAGATGTGATCGGTGCCAATGCCACGCCCATATCCAACGCAGATCTTCGGTCCCATTAACGCCGATCAGTGCCTCCTAGCCATTTGCCCAATGGGGAATTGATATATTGGGGCCCTTCTCTCCAGCTACAGGACAGAGAAAATTTCTTATCGTCACCGTCGACTACTTCCCAAAGTGGATCGAGGCAAAACCTGTAGCCCAAATCACCAAACCAAAGGTGCAACGCTTCGACTAGAGGATGATAATCTGCTGATTCGGGCTTCTCCGAGTCACCATATCTGATAATGGCCGCCAATTTGATAATGTTCGGTTCAAAAAATTCTGCTTCGAGCTCGGCATTGACCATCATTTCACATCAGTGGCTCACTCCCAAACCAATGGGGAAGCAGAAGTGACCAACCGCACAATCTTGCAGGGGCTCAAAGCCAGATTGGACTAAGCAAAGGGGCAATGGGCCGACGATCTCTACAATGTCCTATGGGCATATCAGACGACCTTTCGAGTTTCCACTGGAGAGACCCCTTTCAACTTGTCTTATGGCACAGAGGCGGTCATTCCCCTTGAGGTTGGGTTACCCTCGCCCCGGGTTGAAGGCTTTGATGCCACAACCAACTCGGCATGGTTCCGGAGTAACCTCGACTTACTTGAAGAAACAAAGAAAGCAGCTCATATTCGGATGGCAAAATGCCAGCAAAAATCAGCGCAATACTACAACTCTAGAATTAAAGTCAAATATTTCAAGGTCAGCGACCTCATCTTGAGGAAGGCTGAAGCCTCCCGACCTCTGGAGCAAGGAAAGGTCGCCCTGAACTGGAAAGGACCATACCGAGTTGTTCGGATCCAGTAGCGTGGAGCTTACAAGCTGGAATCCCTAGACGGTAATTTAGTTCCTTGAAGCTGGAATTCTGCAAATCTTAGAAGATATTATCAATAGAAACAACCTTTGAGGACTTCTTTGAAGTATCTTGAAAATGTTGTATCTCAATCGGCATATCTTCGTCATCTTCACGGCGCGAGCCCACGACCACATGACAATGACGCCCCGATCTAAGTGGGGGCGCCCTGCAGCGTCGACCAAGGGCTGAAGAGGCTCTATCGACCGCCCCTATTTATAATGATGCCCCGATCTAAGTGGGGGCGTCCTGCAGCGTCGACCAAGAGCCGAAGAGGCTCCGTTGACTGTCCGTATTTATAATGACTTTCTGATCTGAGTGGGGATGCCCTGCAGTGTTAGCCAAAAGCCGAAGAGGCCCCGTCAATAGTTAGCAAGATAATCACGTTCCGGGCCCGAGCTCGGGATGCCCTGCAGTGTTGGCCAAGAGCCGAAGAGGCCTCGTCAACCGTTAGCAGGATAATGACATCCCGATCTGAGTGGGGGCGCCCTACAACATCGACCACGAACCAAAAAGGCTCTCTCAACGCCGGCCTTGGAAAAAATCTAAGGGTGACCCGAGCTTAAATCGAGCACTCCAATTAAAGTCTACAGAGATTTACAAGGCAAGAAGGCGCCAAAGCTCATGACGACCTCCTACCTAAAAGGTCCCCCAGCACTAGGGCTATTAATGAGCCAAGCCGAGCCCGAGCCTGGGAGAGCTCGGCTCAGCTCGTTTCACAGAAGCTCAGGCTCGGGCTCGGTAACGAGCTCTGTGTTGGGCTCGAGCTCGGGCTTGCTTGGCAAAGCAAAGGCTCAGGCTTGAGCTCGTAAAGCTCATTTCAATTACGAGCTCCATAACGAGCCCAAGCTTGAACTCGGCCTCGGGCTCGTAATCAGGCTCGAGCTTGATAACAGGCTATTTTTCTCTCTATGGTCAGATTTTTATGAATTATGGTGCTGAAATAAGATCTTTCAGTGGGAGACTAGAGCTCGTTTGGGCTCGTGAGCTACTCGGGCTCGAGCTCGGGTGTAAACGAGCCTCATATTGGGCTCGAGCTCGGGCTCGTTTGACTAATGAGCCGAGCTCGAGCCAAGCCCGAGCAACTCGGCTCATTAACAGCCCTACCCAGCACACCACAGTGCAAAAAGAGGACCTCGAGCTCAGTTCTCGCAAAAAGGTCCGAAGCAGACCTAATGCTTGACCTGGGTGCCTAAAGTGCCCCAGCGGAAGAGGTTGGGAGCAGCGAGCTCTTCGCCAACTTTGCAAAGTTATAAGTTGGGAGCAAGGGCCGAGCATAACAACTTGGCCAAAGTTATCCGACAGCATGAAGGCTAAGCCAGTACCCAAGCTATGCAGTTCGGACCTTGTTAACCGAATACGAAGGTCCAACACAAAGCACCTAGCAAGACGAGTTCAAATACTTTGTCAGATTTCAAAATGCAAAGTGTTGGAGAAAATGCACTTCATTAATACTGAAAGGCCAAGGGCCAAGTACAAAAGAAGCCGACCTTGAGGTCGGGCTGAATACAAAAAGGACTAAGTGGCCGACCTAGCAAGAGCAAAAGGAAAAAAGAAAATGAATAGAAAAGAACTGTCAGCTTGAGCAGCTTCTGACCGAACCTTAGTGGCGGTGTCTGCAGTATCCCAAACTGTCACCTCGGCAACGAGCTCGCATGCCTCGGTGAGCTTGCTTGCTCCTGACATCACTCACCCCGGCGTTGGCGGGCCAAGATGAAGCGCATCTTGTAGCGGAACCCCTTGGTGATGCCAGTAATGAGATTCTTCGACCTCTCCTCAGACCTAGCTCCATCTGAGGCAACCACCCCCTTGTTGTGTCGGGCCATCAGGATCTTATTACTGAAAATCATCCCTGCAATTTCTCATAGCGGAGATGGTAGTCGAGAAACAGAAGGGTGGAAGCAAGAGAAATCAAATGAGGGCCCTAAGGTCTCCCCAAGACCTTATATAGCCTACCCCAACATCTTTGATCGGCTAACCTGGGCGGCTGCGTAGCAGGCTCAGAAGCTCCCCCAGCAGATCTTTTTGGATCATAACATTAAAGACCAAAGTGGTCATGAGAGCCATTTCGGAGAACGGGGCATTAATGATTGGCCTCTCGCGTTCCATCTGGCAACACCTCGAAAATGAGCGCGCACATAACACTTTAAAGAGCTCCCGCAGTCGTTCCCGCTTGAAATGACGTGGCAGCCTGATTCACTCAAGCTCGGCTTGCGGAACTTGGCCTGAAGCCACCAACCCCCAATAATGGTGTACCCAGCTTGGTGCGCACATCTCCATGAGCAATTGCCTACGGCGCAGAACGACCAACAGTCCAGCTACTTCCTTCGCACGAGCCAAAGGGCGACCTGACCTTGGACGTCGAGGGCAAATGATAGGGGGCAAAATGGATCGTCCTTAGGGGACCACCCTGTTCTGGCCAAGCTGACCTCAACGCCGACCAGGCCTGACCTCGGTTCCGTTGAGAGCTAGTCCTACCTCGGACCTCGCCGAAGGCCAAGCCAACCTCGGCCAGATCTCTTCACTACAGGTTGTAGGACCTCGCCGAAGGCCAAGCCGAACTCAGCCAGATCTCTCCACTGCTACAACCTACAGCAACTTTCTCTGGAGTCTACAATGATGACGCACCCTAGCTCGAGATTAGGCCGTCCTGTAGTGTCGACTAAGAGCCGGAGAGGCTCCGTCGACCGCAGGCAATGATGCCCTGACCCGAGCTCGGGGCACCCTACTGAGCAGACCTCAAAGTCAAGGATGCTAGGCCGATCTCAGAACCCGCCAAGCCGACCTCATCGAATATTTATCGTGGCCCCCATGTCGGCCCGACCTCAGCACCTTGCCAAGCGAGCAAGGCCGACCTCGACCCCCGTCGAAAGTCGAGCTGACCTCGATCCCTGCCAAAGGCCGAGTTAATCTCGCCCAATACGCACCGCGACCATGCCCTGCGGCAACCTCACCGCATTATGCTTCGCTTGATGGCCATGCTAAGACACGTCGACAAAGAACTATGCCTTGATGCCCCAGCCATGTCTGCTGATAAGGGCCATACCCTGTGGCATACGCCAGCACTATACCGTGCGCAGGGATAACTCAAACTGTGCGCCTCAAGTAAGCCGTGGCTGTGCACCACCTGGCCAACGCCATCTCCTCCTATGATGAGGATGGGCCATACCTCCGCCATCTAGGCACCTTTACGGAGATTATAAATAGCCCCATCAAGTAACGCGTGAGGACTTTTTGGCCAACAAAAACTCTACGTTAATTTAAGCATCAAAGGGCTCTCACCGGAAACATCGGTGAGGCTTTGTGCATTGTGCAAGTTCGTCGGCATCCAGTAAGCGGAGCCCCTTCACTGACTCAACCAGCAGCTCCCCCGAGTCCTCCGGCGTGGTCATCCCCGGGCCAAATTTGAACCACAACATGTATATATGTATATGTGTAGATATATATATGTATATATATAAATGTGTAGATATATATATATATTATATATGTATATATGTATATATGTATATATATGTATATATATATATGTATATATATATGTGTGTGTGTGCGTGCGTGCGTGTGTGTGTGTGTATATATGTATGTGTGTGTGTGTTTGTGTGTGTGTGTGTATGTATGTATTTATATATATGTATGTATATATATGTATGTATATATACACACACACACACACATATATATATATATACATGTATAGCAGGGAAAGGGTTATAAGGCTTAAGGTGTGGTGGTCATGAGATGAATTGGCGATTCATGTTGCATCATGTCAAATGATTATTAAACATGTCCGATTGGAATTGAATTAGGGTTCGATCATAAATAACATAGTGGAACTGAATTAGGTTGGGCTTCTTTCTTTTGTTTTTTGAGTAGAAAAACAGTTTGATGAAGCCTTCCAATAGTCAATTGAGCCCATCCGCAAGGGCATCCATATCAAGCTCAAGAGCCATTATGTCCACTTCACACCATACCAAACCTAGTGGCAACATTCCATCCATGGACTAAATTTTGTTGGCCCCACCATATTTAAATTGCCATGCCATTATTAATTTCACGATAGATAAGGATTGCTCATGATATAGATTTGATGAATATATCAGGATATCTAAAATAAAGATCTTGTTAGTCGCTTCCTCCCCTCCCTCCTTGCAAACTATAGTCTATATATTGGTAAAATTCACAACCCTCTCTTCTTGTAATAGCAAAGCATTGTCTAGAGATATGGCACTGAAGGTAGCACTTTATGTTGTGTTGATATCGACAATGGCTCTTCACAACAATCTTGGAGCAAGAGGTGAAGACCTAATACATCATGACGGTCCTCTTCCAAAAGTTGAAGGCTTGAGTGAAACCAGAAGGATCCTCCGCAAAGTTCCTACTGGCCCAAACCGACGACACAATTTTAAATCTCCTCCTCCTCAAATAGCTAAAGGTTGGAGTGGAACCGTTGGGATCCTCCATGAAGTTCCTAGTGGCCCAAACCCGATACAGAATCTTATTGCTCCTCCTCCTCAAATAGCTGAAGGTTGGAGTGGAACCGTTAGGATCCTCCATAAAGTTCCTACTGGCCCAAACCCACTACATAATTTTATATCTCCTCCTCCTCAAATAGCTAAAGGTTGGAGTGGAACTTTTGGGATCCTCCATCAAGTTCCTAGTGGCCCAAACTCGATACAGAATCCTATTGCTCCTTCTCCTCAAAGAGCTGAAGGTTGGAGTGGAACCATTGGGATCCTCCAGGAAGTTTCTAGTGGCCCAAACCCGATACAGAATCCTATTCCTCCAACAGGCGGAGGTGGGGGTGGAACCAATGGAATAGTTCCTACTGGTCCAAAGTCGCTACACATTAAAACTTCTCCGACTGCTAGAGATGGGGGTGCAACCAATGGGATCTTGCAAGCTAGTCCTTGAGGCTGCGACTTAAATCATCATCCTCTTTCAAATAATCAAAATGCTGCTATATGCTCGCATGAAGTGATGCATAATAACGAAAGCTGTTGCAAGCTTTTGGTTGGTGTATGCTAAAAAGGCTTATAAAGGATACATTTCAACTTTTTCTGTTCTTCCTTCCTGATTGAAAACTCTACAAGATGTGTTATGCCTACGATCTTGGGTATGTGAAATTAGCCAATATAACATAAGCCTTATAACCCCTTCCCTGCTAAAACTGTTTCTTTCCTTCGTTTTCTTCTACCTTCCTTTCCTTTCTTCTTTTTTTTTTTTTCCTTATTGCTCCCTTTATTTCTTTTTTCCTTTTTCTTCTTGTTTCTCTTTTCTTTCAAATTCTTTCCTTTCTTTCTTTTGCTTCTCCCAGTATTTATTTCTTTACTTCTTCTTCTTCTTCTTTCATTTCACTTTTCATTTTTCTTGATATTTCCTTCTTTTCTTTCTTTTCTTTTTCTTTTTCTTCTTCTCTTCCTATATGGATAGTTTCAGACTCCTGACCCTATCTCGGTCCTATTTTCTCATGGAAATAGGATGGGATGGTTGGGATATCCTCCATTCCATCAAAATTTAAAATCTTGCAAAATATTTCCTTAAAGAAGAACTTGCAGTGGATAGTAATAAGACAACCAAGTAGTAACTACTGCAGCATGTTGACTTCTACATATTTATTATATAACAAAATTTAAATAAAAAATTTATAAATCCAATTATCTATCACTTAATATATTTTCATTAAATTTTCTTTATTTTACTCATTGTCATAAAACATGAGAACTTCTGACAAGCTTTTTTAATGACAATAGCATTTCTTTAACGGTTATGACAAAGATACGATGGGTGAGTGATATTTGAGAGATTGCTACCCTCATTTTGTAACTCATTGCGTACAGACGTTTCTTAAAAAGTCTATGTATCACAAAGATTTGTGTGAATCTCACCAATCATCTCATAATAACTAGATGGAGGGATTTTTCATTTGTGCAAACTTAGGAGCCCTTGATATTATTGTTTCATGAAGCATGCACTGAATACTTCTTATCCTATCTTGTTACAACATAAAAAAGGTGAACAGCTCTTCTGAGTCCGCAGAGGGATAAATAAATATAATCTTATCTCTATATGCAGAGAAGCTATTTTCATATTTTGAACCTATGATACACCGATCATAATGAAGCAACCTTATGCACCAAAGCATATCCTCATCCGATGACAACCTTAGATAATAAATTTTTCTTTTACATATTAATATAAGTTTATAGTAAAGAGCGGACCTTTTATTGGATATATGATGGGTGGATATGATTCCACTATTTGCAAAAATATTTGGCATTAGTTTTTTTTTTTATGTCAGCAAATTTCATTATTTCCAATAGGAATTATTTAAGCTATCTAATGAACCAGCCTAATTCAAAGAGGAGGAATAATTAATTTATGACACTGATCCTACTCTCCTCAAAAAAGAAAACAGATCCATCTGTTAAATAGAAGTTACTTCTGATAACCCAAAAAAAATCAATTTGCAAACTTATGGGAAGCCTTTATTTTTCTGGGGTCCATTCTGTCTGTGAAAAAAACTACAGAAGCAAAAGGAGGAACATGAAGAACCCCCCATATCTTTTTCTGAAATGCCTCTGAAATAAACAGAGAGCTCCAAATGTACAAGAGATCTCATAGGATATGGGGTTGTTTGTTCAATGTGGCTGGAGTTATACACCTTTGTTCTCTATCTTTTTGCACTACTGATGCTATATCTCTCTTCCTCTTTCCTCACCCATAACAAACTAGCATTCTTGCTTCAAGCCTCCTCTGCAGGTTGAACTTTGCAATGAAGTCCTCCGCCCTTCTATTCAATTCCTCTGCAGGCAAGCCCATCTCTTCCTCTTCATCCAATTCCTCACACTCTCTCTCCACCTCCTCCTCCTCCTCCTCCTCCTCAACTCCACCACCTTTCTCCTCTTCCTCCTCCTCCAATACCTCATCATCCTCTTTTGTCTCTCCTCCATCTGAAGGGTCCTCCTTCGCAGAACTCTCCTCCTTTAAGCTCTCTTCCTTCACACTCTCTTTATTCAGAGTCTCCTCCATCACGCTTTCCACCACCTTAACTTCACCACTAGGAAGCCTCTGAAGACTTTGCCTTCTTGCCACGTACTCTTCGTAGATATCAGGTGCCGGAGGGGACTTGGAGAGCTTCGACTCGCCGATAAGGAAGATGATGATGATGTTGGAGACTATGAACAAGCACTTGGGCCTGAAGATGATGGCACCAATGTTTGGGAGAGACACCAAGAAGAACTTCTTCATGCAGGAGAACATGTGAGGAAGCCAAAGGGGACTCGAGAGGAATAGAACAAGCATCACAACTGTGAGACAGGATTGAATGAATGTTGGGAGCAGTTGCTTCCCTCTGCACCTCTTCATGGCTTGGTGCTTCTCTATTTGAACTGGGTCCATAGCGCCAAGAGGATTGGAGATTGGGAGTGATGTGAGGTAGAAGTTAGAGAGAGAGAGAGAGAGAGGGAGGGGCTTGTGAGGAGTGGAGAGAGGTATGAGAAGGATCCACATCCGACTGAACAGAGGGCAATGCAGAGGGAGAGCTATATAAAGAAGGAAAAAGGAGGTTGGGGTCTCTTTTGGTGGGATTCAGCGCATGCTAGCTTTAGTCCTCTTATTATTTGGGCTCTCTTTAGCATGTGGGGAGTTCTTTAGAAAAGCCATGGGTGGTGATTGGTGCGTACTTAGGCTTTTGATGCACACCCACACCCTGCTTTCCACCCCCTCTGTTTGATGGTTTTGGTTTGGAGACATTTGGTAATGGGAAAGGGAGCTGGTGATATTTAGAGGGTCAGTTTATGTAACACTCAAATTTCTTGAGTTGTTATAGCTTGCATGGATATTTATGTTCAGCTTTGGGAGGAAGAGATAAAAAAAAGGTGAATTATTGGTGAATGCATGTCTTTGATACAGGCACTAAACACTTAAAACGAGGGTTGGATAAAAAGGTTTCTTTTACGTGGCATGGCCTAGGTTTGGCATTGCAGCACACGGGAATAAGCATGAGGCAAAGGCCACTATAGGCTTTTTAAAAGGGCACTTTGCATCTAAACTGTTCGCTTCTTTAGTGTTGAGCTGGGGGTCCATTGCCAAGCCCTGCTAAAAATGGGACTTAGTATCAGGGTACTCCATGTGCAAGCCTGCAAGGATAAGGGTGTTCCTTTTAATTTTTCAAATAAACCATCTTTCTAGTAATAGTGCTCTCTCTCTCTCTAATAAATATGCTAGTATTACGTTGCAGAAAAAAAAAAAAAAATCATTGTAATGCCCAGAACCTCATCCAAAAAGATTAGCCAGAAGATATTATTTGAATTTTCTGATCCTGCATAAGTACCCAAAATCTATCTAGCGAATGACCGATGTGGGACTAAATACACGCCCGTATGGATCCTCATAAACTCCCTTCATTTAAGCTCTAATGTTCTCGTCGGGCTAAGAGTTCAAATCCATTTAAATCTAATCACAAGCACCACAATCGGCCCATGGTCAGCCCTAATAAATCTATGCTGCAGTGTCCCCTAGTCCACATAGGTTAGAGTCGGATCTGCTTTGATATTTATTAGTAATAATCAAGGACCTCACCCAAAATAGCTAACCGGAAGGTATTATTTAAGTCCATTGATCCTGTAGAAGAACTAAATACACGCCCGCACGGATCCTCACAAATATGTACTATATGGTATTTAGCAAATTATATCACAAAATAGGCTTCACATGATGATACATTGATTGAATGCTCTAGTGGTTATGGAAAACTTAATTTACATGGTGTGGTCTCCTCTAGCCAAGTTGGTTGATTATGTCAGTGATTGAAATTTTTGTTGGTGAACCCATGCCTCAGAATGATTTAAAAGCAGCCTGAATGGGTCATTACTTGAGGGGAAACTAGCACTGAAATTTAGGCCCCCACAAGTTACCTTCCCTTTGTGGTCCCTATGATTGGGACAATGATGAGCAATCTTTGAAGGGAAATTTTGTAACAAAAAAAAAAAAAAAATGGTGGTAACACCTTGCTCTAAGCAAGGACATGCAGCAGCCATACTTTAATGGTTTACCTGCCGACCCTCCAAAGAAAAATTCTCACCTTTGGGAAAGCACGCACATCTCACCTTTATTTGGTGCAAAAGATGGGTGGGGAGGGAGTTCTGATGGAGACCGTAACTCTCAAGCTTTAGATGCGAGCAGACAGTAGGCGCCGCGTGTATGGCTAAAACAAATACAAGAACAATACAACAAGAAAACACAAGAAGGAAGGAAGAAATAGGAATGGTGGCAAGTATTTATTAGTTGACTAATTAAGTTTGTTGCAAGCATTTACTTGATGTTTATCCAAATTGTCCCCCTTACTGCAGTACATTGCACCACATTATACAAATTACTAATTTAGTCACACCAACTCATAAGGATTAATAGCTAAATACATAATTGTAAAATGATTAAATTGCAGGCAATGATGCCATTACACTTTTCCAAAATTAAGAAAAAGAAGGGAATATAGTTGTTGGATACTTTTTGGACTCTATATATTCCCTGAATGAACCCAAATCCAAAACCTTAGGGACTAAGGAAACATGGGGATATACTAGGGTCCAAGCCAATGACTTATTGGTCACCTCTATGTGAGTCCAAGGAAACATGGAATCTTGTCTTTGGGATTCAATCATTTAGTACTCCATTCAGTATTCCAGTCAGCATCAAACAACACACAAGAAGAAGTGCACCTTATTAGATCTCTCTTGGCCTTTCGCACTTCAAATAAGTGGATGTGATTGGAACTACATTCCGTAACTCGCAATGGAGGACTTGTTTCCATGTTCTCCACAGAAATGCCATAGACCTACCAACAAAGGAGAGAGCACTCATTGCTAATTTCAATGAGTTGGAACTTTATACTAGTTAGGAGGGAAAGGGTTATAAGGCTTAAAGTGTGGTGGTCATGAGGTGAAGTTGCGATTCATGTTGCATCATGTCAAATAATTATTAAACATGTCCGATTGGAATTGAATTAGTGTTCGATCATACATAACATAGTGGAACTGAATTAGGTCGGGCTCCTTTCTTTTGTTTTTTGAGTGAAAAAATAGGTTTTTTTTTCCAAGAAATGCAATAGTATCGTAACCATCACGAGTTGGAATCAAAATCTCGCCAGCACAAACACTAAGGAGAGAGGTACGACCTAGCTAAGAAGAGTCTAATTGACAATAGCATTGCCTATTCTACCAAACACCTAGAATGCACGACCAAAGGGTAAGTATTAAATAGTCCAATGAGTGCCAACTCAACCATTCACCCATCTAGGTAATACTATTTATATGATGAAAGAGAATACAAAACATATAGTTTGATGAAGCTTTCCAATAGTCAGTTGAGCCCATCTACGAGGGCATCCATGTCAAGCTCAAGAGCCACTACGTCCACTTCACACCATACAAAACCTGGTGGCAACATTCCATCCATGGACTAGATTTTGTTGCCCCCACCATATTTAAATTGCCACACCATTTTTAATTTCACGATAGATAAGGATTGCTCATGATATATATTTAATGAAAAATATCAGCAATCTAAAATAAATTTTTTGTTAGCCGCTTCATCCCCTCCCCTCTTGCAAATTAGAGTCTATATATTGGTAAAATTCACAACCCTCTCTCCTTGTAATAGCAAAGCATTGTCTAGAGATATAGCGCTGAAGGTAGCACTTTGTGTTGTGTTGATATCAGCAATGGCTCTTCACAACGGTCTTGGAGCAAGAGGTGAAGACCTAATACATCATGACGGCCCTCTTCCAAAAGTTGAAGGCTTGAGTGAAACCAGAAGGATTCTCTGTGAAGTTCCTCCTAGCCCAAACCCGATACATAATCCTATTGCTCCTTCTCAAAGAGATGAAGGTTGGAGTGGAACCATTGGGATCCTCCATGAAGTTCCTAGTGGCCCAAACCCGATACAGAATCCTATTCCTCCAACAGGCGGAGGTGGGGTGGGAACCAATGGAATAGTTTCTACTGGTCCAAACTCGCTACACAATTGAACTCCTCTGACTGCTAGAGATGGGGATGCAATCGATGGGATCCTGCAAGCTAGTCCTCGAGGCCGCAACTTAATTCATCATCCTCTTTCAAATAATCAAAATGCTTTATATGCTCGCATGAAGTGATGTATAATAACAAAAGTTGTTGCAAGCTTTTGGTTATTGTATGCTAAAAAGGCTTATAAAGAATATATTTCAACTTTTTCTATTCTTCCTCCCTGATTGAAAACTCTACAAGATGTGTTATGCCTACGATCTTTGGTATGTGAAATTAGCCAATATGCAATGTAAGTCATACATTACTACCATTTAAATTAGATGCCCAACATTCAAGATAAGCACATTACCTAGAGAAGGTTACGATTCCATTGCATAGGCATTATTATCACTTATGTGCATATGTAGGTGCACTACAGGCTTCTGCCAGATTAGAGTTGCTTGATTTCTTGGTTGAATTTTACCGGCCTAATCTCAAAATAAGTACCAGATGTTGAATGGCTCAATCCACACCTGACAATAATTTGAATGTGTAATATTATGTTTTTTGATATTAGGAATTAGTTTGTAGGCTCCAAATTTCTAGCCATTATTTTTTAATAGACAATGCACAGGTAATTTGTAGGGGCTGCCTTGTTGAGGAGTCCAAGAAAACGTGTATCAGACAAGAAGGTACATCTTTTTTCTTATGACAAAACGAGGGAGCACCTTATTAGATCTCTCTTGGCCTTTCCCACTTGAACTTGCAATGGAGGACTTGCTTCTATGTCCTCCACAGAAATACCATAGGCCTACCAACAAAGGAGAGAGTGCTCATTGCTAATTCAATGAGTTGCAACTTAACAACAAAGCATTTGCTTTTGAGTCCTCTTCTGGGAAAAGAACTATCGCCTCCGCTTTAGAAAGAGGATCAGCCCTAGCTTCTTCTCTTTCTTCGGCAGGCAGGATCGAATGAGGATGATGGGGGGATGCTTTTGAAACTAAACTGCATTTGGTTCATCTGCTTGCTTCATTAGCAGGAAAAGTGTTATAAGGCTTCATCCAAAAGGAAAAACAAAAGGAGAGAAGTAAACTGTTACACATAAGGTGTGGTGGTCATGAGTTGAGCATGTGATTCATGTTGCATCATGTCAAATAATTATTAAACATGTCCGATAGGAATTGAATTAGGGTTCGATCATACATAACATAGTGGAACTGAAGTAGGTCGGGCTTCTTTCTTTTTTTTTTTGAGTGAAAAAATAGAGTTTTTTTTTCCAAGAAATGCAATAGGATCATAACCATCACGAGTTGAAATCAAAATCTGGCCAGCACAAACACTAAGGAGAGAGGTACGAACCAGCTAAGAGGAGTCTAATTAACGATAACATTGCCCATTTCTACCAAACACTTAGAATGCACAACCAAAGGGTAAGTATTAAATAGTCTAATGAGTGCCAACTCAACCCTTCACCCATCTAGGTAATACTATTTACATGATGAAAGAGAATACAAAACATATAGTTTGATGAGGCCTCCCAATAGTCAGTTGAGCCTATATGCGAGGGCATCCATGTCAAGCTCAAGAGCCACTACATCCACTTCACACCATACCAAACCTGGTGGCAACATTCCATCCATGGACTAGATTTTGTCGGCCCCACCATATTTAAATTGCTATGCTATTTTTAATTTCACAATAGATAATGATTGCTCATGATATAGATTTGAGGAAAATATCTCAGCATATCTAAAATAAAGATCTTGTTAGCCACTTCATCCCCTCCCCCTTTGCAAATTAGAGTCTATATATTGGTAAAATTCACAACCCTCTCTTCTTGTAATAGCAAAGCATTGTCTAGAGATATGACGCTAAAGGTAGCACTTTGTGTTGTGTTGATATCGGCAATGGCTCTTCATAACGGTCTTGGAGCAAGAGGTGAAGACCTAATACATAATGATGGTCCTCTTCCAAAAGTTGAAGGCTTGAGTGAAACCAGAAGGATCCTCCGTAAAGTTCCTCCTAGCCCAGACCCGATACATAATCCTATTGCTCCTTCTCCTCAAATAGCTGAAGATTGGAGTGAAACTGTTGGAATCCTCCATGAAGTTCCTAGTGGCCCGATACAGAATCCTATTGCTCCTTCTCCTCCAATAACTGAAGATTGGAGTGGAACCGTTGGGATCCTCCATGAAGTTTCTAGTGGCCCAAACCCGATACAGAATCCTATTGCTCCTTCTCCTCCAATAGCTGAAGATTGGAGTGGACCCGTTGGGATCTTTCATGAAGTTCCTAGTGGCCCAAACCTAATACAGAATCCTATTACTCCTCCTCAAATAGCTAAAGGTTGGAGTGGAACTGTTGGAATCCTCCATGAAGTTCCTAGTGGCCCAAACCTGATACAGAATCCTATTGCTCCTTCTCCTCCAATAACTGAAGATTGGAGTGGAACTGTTGGGATCCTCCATGAAGTTCCTAGTGGCCCAAACCCGATACAGAATCCTATTGCTCCTCCTCCAATAGCTGAAGATTGGAGTGGAACCGTTGGGATCCTCCATGAAGTTCCTAGTGGTCCAAACCTGATACAGAATCCTATTCCTCCTTCTCCTCAAATACCTGAAGGTTGGAGTGGAACCGTTGGAATCCTCCATGAAGTTCTTAGTGCCCCAAATCCAATACAGAATCCTATTCCTTCAACAACCGGAGGTGGGGGTGGAACCAATGGAATAGTTTCTACTGGTCCAAACTCGCTACACAATTGAACTCCTCTGACTGCTAGAGATGGGGATGCAATCGATGGGATCCTGCAAGCTAGTCCTCGAGGCCGCAACTTAATTCATCATCCTCTTTCAAATAATCAAAATGCTTTATATGCTCGCATGAAGTGATGTATAATAACAAAAGTTGTTGCAAGCTTTTGGTTATTGTATGCTAAAAAGGCTTATAAAGAATATATTTCAACTTTTTCTATTCTTCCTCCCTGATTGAAAACTCTACAAGATGTGTTATGCCTACGATCTTTGGTATGTGAAATTAGCCAATATGCAATGTAAGTCATACATTACTACCATTTAAATTAGATGCCCAACATTCAAGATAAGCACATTACCTAGAGAAGGTTATGATTTCATTGCACGATTATTGTTATCACTTACGAGCATATGTGCACTACAGGCTTATGCTAGATTAGAGTTGCTTGATTTCTTGGTTGAATTTTACCGGCCTAATCCCAAAATAAGTACCAGATGTTGAATGGCTCAATCCACACCCGACAATAATTTGAATGTGGAATGGAGTTAATTTGTAATCTAATAATATTTTGTTTTTCGATGTCAGGAATTAGTTTGTAGACTCCAAATTTCTAGCTATTATTTTTAATAGACAATGCACAGGTAATTTGTAGGGGCTACCTTGTTGAGGAGTCCAAGAAAACGTGGTATCAGACAAGAAGGTACACCTTTTTTCTTATGACAAAACGAGGGAGCACCTTATTAAGACTCTCCTGGCCTTTCCCGCTTGAACTTGCAATGGAGGACTTGCTTCTATATCCTCCACAGAAATACCATAGGCCTACCAACAAAGGAGAGAGTGCTCATTGCTAATTCAATGAGTTGCAACTTTATACCATATAGCAGGGAAAGTGTTATAAGGCTTCATCCAAAAGGAAAAACAAAAGGAGAGAAGTAAAGTGTTACACATAAGGTGTGGTGGTCATGAGTTGAACATGCAATTCGGGTTGCATCATGTCAAATAATTATTAAACATGTCAGATTGTAATTGAATTAGGTTTCAATCGTACATAACATAGTGGAAATGATTTAGGTTACGCTTCTTTCTTTTGTTTTTTGAGTGAAAAAAAACAATTTCTTTTTTTAGAGAAATGCCATAGGATCATAACCATCATGAGCAGGATTCAAATCTTACTAGCACAAACACTAAGAAGAGAAGTACCAACCAACTAAGAAAAGTCTAATTGACAATAACATTGCCAATTTTACCAAACTCCCAGAATGCATAACCAAAGGATGAGTATCAAATAGTACAATGAGAGCCAACTCAACCCTTTACTCATATAGATAATACCCTTTACATGATGAAAGACAATCCAAAATATATACCTTGATAAATCCATCAATTCCAATAGTCAGTTGAGCTAGTTTGGCAATATATATATATATATATATATATATATATATATATATATATATATATATATATATATATATATATATATATATATATATATATATATATATATATAATCTCTAACATGCAATGCACCTGCTGCACTTTTGCATGTCTCTAACGAAAACATTGCCAACATAAAATTATTTGTTCCTATAGTAAATCTTAGTCCAAACTCCAAATCATAAACCTAGTTTAGGTTTAAGATAGAACCAAGTCTAGCAAAGTTTGGTTTGCCATGAACTAGCAACCCAATCACTGAAGAGAGTGTATTCTACTTGACGTTTGACACTTCGAGGCTAAGTATAAGCAATGGAATATTCATGATCATGTATGGGAGGAAGCATCTACAAATGGGTGGCTAACAAGTCAAGATCACTGCACCAGCTTGTCTAAGTTGAAAAGTAGGATGGATTTGGGGAATAAAAATCCTGATGAAAAGTTGTGCATCTTCCAACATCACAACAAAGGGAATATTGTGTAGAGGCATATCGATGATCTTCTGCCTTGAAAGCTACCCTTCCTTCGAAGCTTCATATTTGGTAACCATTTAGGGAAACATCTACCAAAAAGTTGATGACAGAGGAAATATATGATTACAAAGTCTCTCAGCCAAACTAATGTGGAAATGTATGATGTAAACACTTAAGAAAATTAGAAAGAACACATCCCTCACTGCACAAACCTATCGGTGGAATCAAAATTCCCTTCTAATTACCTTGTTATATTAAGAAAATCTCTAGAATGGATTTTGTTGGCCACACCATATCTAAATTGTAATAGTCATTTTCTTTATCAAGACATATAAGGATAGCTCATGATGTATATCTCATGAAATGCATTAATGTCATAACAAGAACAGTATATCAGGTTAAAGATTTTACTAATTACCTTGTTATATTAAAAAAATCTTAGAGTGGATTTTGTTGGCCACACCATATCAAAATTGTAATAGTTATTTTCTTTATCAAGACAGATAAGGATAGCTGATGATGTATATCATCAATATATCAAGACTCGTGATGTATATCTGATATAAAACATAAACTCATGATGCATATCTCATGAAATGCATTAATGTCATAACAAGATCAGTATATCAGGTTAAAGATTTTCTTAATTACCTTGTTATATTAAGAAAATCTTTAAAGTGGATTTTGTTAGCCACACTATATCTAAATTGTAATAGTCATTTTCTTTATCAACATAGATAAGGATAGCTCCTGATGTATATCATCAATATATCAAGACTCATGATGTATATCTGATATAAAACACAAACTCATGATGTATATCTCATGAAATGCATTAATGTCATAATAAGAATAGTATATCTAGAGAAAGATTTTGTTGCCTGCTTCATCCCCTCACCCTAACAAGTTGGAGTTTATATATTGGTAAAACATACAATCCTTTCTATTCATGGCAACAAAGTGTTGTCTAGAGATATGGTGCCCAAGGTAGCACTTTGTATTGGGTTGATGTTGGCTCTCCATATCGATCTTAGAGCAATAGGTGAAGGGCATAATAGGCTCCTCCCTAGAGTTCCAAGAGTCCCAAAACCAATACACCAGGGTGGTCTTCCTCAAAAAGTTGAAGGCTTGAGTGGAACCGAAAGAATCCTACATGCCAGTCCTTGAGGCCTAGAATGAACTAATGTGTAGTAACTAAAGTTGTCACAAGGTTCCAAGTAGTTAATGCTAAAAAGGCTTATGAAGAAGATAGTCCAACTTCTCTATTCTTCCTCCCTACCTACACACTCTTAATAAGACAAACTAATAAAAAAGATTATATCAATAAAAAAAAACTCTAAAGTTGTGTTATGCCTACAAACTTTGTTAGGTCAAATTAGCTTGTATGCAACATAATTCACACATAACTCCCATTTAAATTAGATGCCCAGCATACGATATTTGCACATTATCCAGTGAAGGTTATTTTTTCATTATGCAGACATGTTTATCGCTTACGTGCGTTTGTAGGTTTACCATTGGCCTATGCCAAATTAGATTTACTTAATTTATTTGTTGATATTTTACCCACCTAACTCCAAAATGAGTACCTGCAGATTTTATTGGTTGACATATATCACCGATAAGCAATATAATAGGTGTGGTTAAACATGTTTTTTTATAAGAGTTAAGGAAGCTCTAACTCACAGATTTATTATAGTAAAGAAACATGATGCTTTCGAGGACCATGATTTATTATAATAAGTATGGTTAAACTTGTTGAATGGCTCAACCATGATCCGACACTCTACGTGTCTTATACCGAACCCCAATTGGAACACAAGAGAAGGATTTGAGTTTGGAATGGAATTAATTTGTAATCAAATAGCATTATGTTTTTTCGATGTTAGGAATTAGTTTGTAGGCTCTACATGTCTAGCCATTCTCTTTTGATAGACAAAGCATAGCTAACTTGTGAACTGCTCCACTTCCCATGAGCTAGTTGAGATTAATGGGATGTTGGTTTTAGCTCTAGTTTATGGTCAAAAAAATAGTGAGACAAATATAGAATATTTATTAAAATATGAAATATCATAATATTTTAATATAACATAAATAATCATCTATTAAATATATATGAAACCTTAATTTTAATAAAATAGAATATTGTCATGGTCGTTGGCTAGTTCTTAGGCAAATGAAGGGTCACTGATTAGGTTCCCCCTTTAGGTAGTCTATGAATAGATTTTAAGTATTTTTTTATTTGGTTAATATTCAATGAAAAAACTAAATCCTTGCATTACATAAATGTGGGGTTATAACCTTCTACTTTTTTATCTGGATAATATTTCAACTAGTATTAGAATCCATGTATTTCATAAAAGTGAGCATTTTAAAAGAATGCAGGGGACATAATGGGTGTCACTTTATCAATTTTTTGAGCTTTTTTTTTTAAGAAAATGACATTGTACAATTTGTTAATTTTGTCCCACCCACTAATAAAGCTTAATATAACTAAATATGTAATTATAGAATTGATTAAATTGCAGGCAATGATGCCATTTACCAATGGTCAAATGGACATTGCCTTCAAATTACTTTTTTGTAATATTAAGAAAATATTTAGAGTGGATTTTGTTGGCCACAATGTATCTAAATTGTAATTGTAATTTCTTTATCAACATACATAAGGATGGCACATGATGTATATCTAATGAGATCCATTAATATCATCACTATATCAATATGTCAACATAAAGATTTTGTTGGTTGCTTCATCCCTCCCCCCCCCCCCCCTCTCGAAGAAAAAAAAAGGAGTATACATTGGTAGAACCGCACCCCTCTCTCTCCTTACAGAAATAAAGCATTGTCTAGAGATATGGAACCAAAGGTAGCACTTTATATTGTGCTGATGTTGGCATTGGCTCTAGATAACAGTCTTGGAGCAAGAGGTGAGGGGCACTCTAGGCTCCTCCCTAGAGTTGGAGAATGCCGCAAAAACTTATAAAGAATATAGTTTAACTTCTTTGTTCTTCCTCCCTGCCTACACACTCTTAATAGGACAAACTAAGAAAAAAGAGTATACTAATTAAAAATTCTATAAGATATGTTATGCCTACAATGATGAGAGCACAAAAGTGCGATCTACATACTACTTAAATTAGTCTTATTGTTAACAGATGATGATAATTTCGTCGAGTTAATATTATACTTTTGTTTCGTATAGGTCATCTTCCATGATCCCAGCCTTCGCGATTCATCCGGCATCCATCTCGTCCGCGTTCTCCTCTTCCACAGCGTCGCACCCGATCAACGCTCCCATGCCCGTGATCATCTCCCAACATCCCGTGAATCTTCCCAGCGGCCGTCCGGAAGAGATCGTGCTCCTCCACAGCTTCCGCCCGAGCCCGAGCGTCCGTGAGCCAGCATCTGTGGCGAGTCACCCGAATCCCAAGCGCCAGCAGTCCAAGCTTCATCTTCAGCTCCATGCGCTTCCGGATCTTCCTCCCCACCAGCGCACCATTCGGTCGCGATCTCCCAGCAAAATTCCAGCCATCCACGATGCATCTGGATTCATTTCCTTCCGGATTAGCATCCATCCGTTGATCTCCACCGCAAGAAATCAGGGAACATTGCTGGCCCTAGTGCTGGACTATAAGAAGTTCCTCTCTCGGCTGGGAATAGGAGCCATCCAAGAAAAGAAAACAGGGGAGGAGGCTCATTCAGGAGGAAGAAGAGAGGAACCAGCTGAGCCATTAGGAAAGAAAAAAAAAAGAGAAGCAAGAAACAGGGGATGCCCTGTTCTTCCGAAAAGAAAAGAAAAAGGGAGGGAGAGTTTAATGTTTTAATAGAGGGCTGATTTCTTAGGTGAAGGGTGATGGAGGTGTTGGATATATACTGTCCCAGGAAATTTTAAATCTATAATACTCTACTTCAATAAATAATAGGCAGAAATAGGCTTAGAGAAAATAAATAGAGAAAGTGGAAAAATGGAACCCGAGATGCTGAGGCGTGGTATGTTGGTCACTTTCCTTGAAGTAGATTTCGCCGCCTTACAGTGCACTAGGCTTAGATGGCGTTCTACTCCTGAGATACAACAGCCTTTCCTTCTGCCTCAATGATTTGCACGGATCAAAGAAGCCTTCGAACCCAGAATCAGTATGCAGCAAGCCCGATTGAAAGAAAAATAGCAAATAGGAGGAATAGAAGTTCTCTGTTTTCAATTCTGTTTTCTGTCTAATCCGAAGAGGTCTATTTATAGACTTCTTCGAAACAGACGCGACCAAAAATCGGTCAACGGTCAAAACTGGTAATAAAGTTTGAAAAAACACTGGGAGTAGGATCAGCGGATGTGAGGTCGGTTGCGAAGAGGTGCTAACGAGGAAGCGACGTGGCTCCTCGTGCTAAGGGTGCGAAGCACGACTCATGCGCCTCTTGGCTCATCGCACCTGTTGTCCGACCTCGGCTCCTCTGGGCTCATTGCACCTGTGGTCCGACCTTAGCCTCGGCACCTCGGACGAGCACAGGCACAAGGAACCTCGGACGAGCAGGGCCTCAGTCTCTTGGACAACCTCAGCTCTGGGTTGCACAGGTGCAAGGAACCTCGGACGAGCAGGGCCGACGAGCACAGGCACGGGCGCAAGGAAACTCGGACGAGCAGGGCCTCCAGTCTCTTGGACGACCTCAGCTCTGGGTCGCACAGGTGCAAGGAACCTTGGACGAGCAGGGCCTGTGAGGCGCAAGGAACCTCGGACGAGCAGGGCCGAGCGAGCACAGACTAGGGCGCAAAGACCGTCGGGTCGGACGAGCACAGGCACAGAACCGAGCAACATAACCAAGCTGCCTCTCCTTCACGTAAATAAATCCTCCATATGAGAATTTTAAAAAGGAGGGAAAAAAGATTCGAACCACCTACCTCAAGCACCTCAAACGGACACACCAACCATCCACACCACACTCCCTTCTTAACCTATATACATAATATATATGTTTTAAGTATGAAAACTTTTAATCATTATTTAATAAAAATCTAACATTCCCCCACCTGATTAAAATGTTTTCAAAACTTTATAAAATCAGAAAATAGTCAAATCAGGCTTGTTTATGTCACGACTTTAATAAAGGTAGCTTGCGGCTTTGAACCTTTACCTAGTGAAAGTATATTTTCGTCTGAAAGGTATAGTGGTAGCTAAAAAGCTTTGAACCAAATCCTTTGGTTCAGATTTCTATATACTTCACCTATGACAAATTCAAATACTGGGTTCATCATAGGTGGTGCTTTTTCTAGCCTTATGCACCAATATCTCAGTTTCATGAGTGCTCTAGGGGTTAAACCCTTATCCCCATAGACTGCGGCCACACAGTCACACTCACATAGGTGAGTCCTCCAAGGATGCTCGCAGCACAGCACCTTGCCATAGTCTCGGACTCATTCAGAGTTTTAAACTCTTCCGTATACCTCTGCTGTATTTAGCACTCACATCACAGGGAGAGACCAAATGACATAAAGTCATTTTATTATAGTGCTAACTAATCATTAAACAACTTGTTTTTTCCGTTGAACCTTTCGTCTTGGGATCTCCAGTCAGAATAGGTTGGGTTGCCATTGTCAATGATTCCTTATGGGTTTCAATCCCATCCCCTTTGATGTTTCTATGACTTTGCTTCTAGCCAGTCCTTTAGTTAAAGGATCTGCTAGGTTATCTTTAGATCCAACAAATTCCAAAGTTATGATACCATTTTTAATTAGGTATCTAATGGTCTTATGTCTCACACTAATGTGTCTTCTATTTCTCTTGTTATACTCAGTATTTCTACAAGTATTAATTGCAGCTTCATTATCACATAACAAAGAGATAGCAGGTATAGGCTTTTTCATAATAGGTATTTCAGACATAAGATTCTTAAACCATTCTGCTTCTTGACTTGCAGAATCTAAGGTTACAATCTCAGCCTCCATAGTGGATCTTGTGATCACAGTTTGTTTGGATGATCTCCAAGCAACAGCTGCACCACCCAACATGAATATGTATCTACTAGTTTCTTTTCGGTTCACTGAATCAGTGATCCAACTAGCATCACTGTATCCTTCAAGTACAGCGGGAAATCTTGAGTAATGTAAACCATAATACATGGTACCTCTCAAGTATCTAAGTACTCTATCCAGTGCTTCCCAGTGACTAAGACTAGGGCAACTATTAAACCTACTGAGCTTTCCTATAGCATAAGAAATATCAGGTCTACTTGTATTTGCAACGTACATCAGTGTCCCAATAATTTGAGCATATTTCTCTTGGGCCACTGGATCACCTTTATTGCACTTCAAGTTCAAACCATGCTCATAAGGTGTACTCACTGGTTTACAGTTGTACTTATCAAATTTCTTCAATATTTTCTCAATATATTGTGATTGATCAAAGATTATACCATCAGGTATTCTGGTAATCCTGTTACCAAGAATTACCTCTGTCTGACCTAAATCTTTCATATCAAAATTATTAGATAAGAAAGTTTTGATATCAGTCACCATATTCATATCAGTACCAAAAATTAAAATATCATCAACATATAAACACAAGATAATACATGAATCATTTTCTAACTTTGAATATAAGCACTTATCTGATTCATTTGCTTTAAAGCCATAAGAAACAATTATTTTATCAAATTTCCTATGCCATTGCTTAGGAGCTTGTTTTAAACCATAGAGGGATTTGACTAACCTACAAACTTTTCTTTCCTGTCCTTGAGCCACATATCCCTCTGGCTGATCCATATAGATCTCTTCCTCTAAATCACCATGAAGGAAGGCAGTCTTGACATCCATTTGATGAATTATCAAATTATGGATTGAAGCCAGTGCAATTAAAGTACGAATTGTGGTTATCCTAGTTACAGGAGAATATGTATCAAAGTAGTCAATACCCTCTTTCTGAGAAAAACCCTTAGCAACTAATCTTGCTTTGTATTTTTCAATAGAACCATCAGGTCTTAATTTCTTCTTAAATATCCATTTACAACCTATAGCCTTACTACCAGGTGGTAAGTCAGTTAAAAACCATGTTTTATTAGTCATAAGTGAATTCATTTCACTATTAATAGCTTCCTTCCAAAACATAGAATCTAATGAGTTCATAGCATCTTTATAAGTTTTAGGATCATCTTCAACCATAAAGATATAGAAATCAGATCCAAAATCTTTCTTTTTCCTAATTCTTTTTCCTTTACCAAGTTCATTAATATCATTAAGTTCATTATCATTTTCATTATTAGAAATAATTAGAGAATTAGATGGCGAACTACAAGATGCATCATTAGATCTATCTATTAAATGCTTTTCTATTTTATCCTTAAATGAAAAAATGTCTTCAAAGAAAGAAGCATCTTTAGATTCAATTATAGTATTCTTATCTATGCCATTAATATCAGAACTAATGACTAAGAACCTATAAGTAACGCTATTAAGAGAATAACCAAGAAACACAGCATCAAAAGTATTAGGTCCTAA
This sequence comes from Phoenix dactylifera, assembly GCF_009389715.1. Lineage (NCBI taxonomy): Eukaryota > Viridiplantae > Streptophyta > Magnoliopsida > Arecales > Arecaceae > Phoenix > Phoenix dactylifera. The sequence continues at coordinate 4,824,588 of NC_052405.1, read as the reverse complement.
TTTTCTTTTCTTGATTAAAGGAATATTAACCTTAGCCAAACAACCCCAAACTTTTACAAAATTTAGGTTAGGTTTTCTTCCTTTCCAAAGTTCATAAGGAGATTTATTAGAACCTTTAAATAGAACCCTATTAAGCAGGAAACATGCAGTAAGCATTGCTTCCTCCCACCAAACCTCAGGTAAACCTGAGTTGGCAAGCAAAGATCTTACCATATCTTGCAGAGTCCTATTTTTCCTTTCAGCCACTCCATTAGACTGAGGTGAATAGGGAGGTGTAACTTCATGTAGAATTCCATTAACTCTACAGAATTCATTCAAGTCATTAGAGGTGTATTCTCCTCCTCTATCTGACCTGAGAATCTTTATTCTCTTGTCAAGTTGATTTTCTACTAAAGATTTGTAAGTCTTGAACATCTCAAATGCTTCATCTTTAGATTTCATTAAATAAACTTGACAATACTTAGAATAATCATCTGTGAAGGTAATGAAATACCTTCTACCTCCTTTAGTCAAAGTTCCATTTAGATCACATACATCTGAATGTATTAATTCTAATAAAGTTGAATTTCTATTTACTATTTTAAATGGTTTTCTAGGTTGTTTAGATTGAACACAAATTTGGCACCTTTCTTTTTTATTTAATGAAACATTAGGTAATAAACCAGAGCTAATCATTCTTTTAATAGTATTATTATTCACATGTCCTAATCTAGCATGCCAAAGAGATGAAGAACATATTGAAAGCACAATTTTATTATTGTTATCAGAAGAAAAATCCAAAGATACATTATTTATTACATACAAGCCATCACACTCATAGCCTTTGCCTACAAATGTTCCATTCTTTGTTATAATCACTTTCTTAGATTGAAATAACAAAGAATAACCACTCCTATTTAGAAGAGATCCACTGATCAGATTCCTCCTTCCATCGGGCACATGGTACACATTAAATAGTGTAAGCACATTCCCAGACGTAAGCCTTAGAAGTACTTTTCCAGTTCCAAGCACTCGTGCCTAGGTGGAGTTCCCCATAGTTACTGTTAGGCCACTCCGGACCTGATAAGTAGTAAAAAGGGTATGATCAGTACACATATGAACATTCGCATCTGTATCCACTAACCAATCGGTAGAGCAAATTGTCAAATTTAATTCTGGACTTAAAGTTACATACCGATCATCAGTATTAGTAGGACCAATACTGGATAGCACCATGTTGGTTTGTGGATTTGCAGGTTGAGAAGGCGTATTGATGACCCAAAGATTGATTCATAGATTGATTTTGATGATCACAAAACCTTGAAGTATAGATACTAATGTTTATGTTGCAAGGAGAAAGATATTTATTTTGCAAGGAACATAGCAAGTTGGAAGAACACAAGAAGGCCTCCAAAGCTCTCAAGTTGGAAGAAAGCTACAATTTATTGGCCCAAGTTTAAAGTTCAAAGGATTCAAATTGGAGGAGTAAAATCAAAAGAAAAATTCAAAAGAACAGTCTTCGAGTCGACTCCAGTGGAATTCGAGTCGACTCCGGAGAAGTATGAGTCGACTCCGGAGAAGTATGAGTCGACTCCTAGGAGTTACAGGCAGAAAAGTCAGAGAGCAGTTTTCGGGTCTGAGATTCGAGTCGACTCCAGTGGAACGCGAGTCGACTCCGATGGTTGGTAGGTCGACTCCAAAGAAAGCAAGAGTCGACTCTCAGCGGAACACAAGGAAAAAGTCAGAGAGCATTTTTGGGACTCTGAGATTCGAGTCGACTCCCGCATTGCACGAGTCGACTCCGAGACTCCGCGACCATCAACAGACAGAAAACCAAGTTACTGCCTCTGAGATTCGAGTCGACTCCCAGACAGCTCGAGTCGACTCCAAGGCAGCGCTACACCAAGATGGCAGAAGGCTGTGTTTCGCAAACTGAGAGCCGAGTCGACTCCAAGGAAGTTCGAGTCGACTCCAAGACTGGACGAGCCAAAAGACAGAGGATCGGGAGTTCGGGCTCTGAGATTCGAGTCGACTCCCAGGACAGTCGAGTCGACTCGAGAGGACAAAATTCAAAATTAGATCCACGGACTTCAGTGGATGAGCCGACTCCGAAATTGCCAAGTCAGCTCCAGAAGTTGGCGAGTCGACTCCAGGTTAAGACGAGTCGACTCCCAGTCGAGGCAAGCACATTAATTCAAATTTGGAACAGTGGGCGAGTCGTCTCCGGTAAAACACGAGCCGACTCCTGCAACAGGCGAGCCGACTCCTGATCGCGCGAGTCGACTCCGATCCCAACGGTCATATTGTCAGGAGGTGCAGACTGGTTCCAACGGCTCTATTTTTGTCTCTAACGGCTATATTCTTGTTTCCACGTTATCAAAAGCTATAAAAACAAGAAGAGAGCTAGGAGAGAACTTATGGAAGTGGGAGAGATCATCTAGGAAAGAGATCTCAAAGAGATTACAAAGGAAATCTCCCATAAGCACAAAAGGGCCATCCAAAACGAAATAGAGAGAAGAAGAGCATCCAAGTGAATCCGAAAGCTTCCTCTCCATCCGTGTGCTGCCTCAGGGATCCTCTACTTCATGCCAAATCAGAGGAGGATCAAGTAAAGAAGAAGCCGAGCTCCTCCATCTTCAAAACTCGTTTGAGGGCTTCTCTTTACTCTATTTATTTATATTATCATATTTGCTTGTTTAAGAAGCTTTGTTTTGTTTTATACTTTGTTTTAATATCTTGTAACTTGATTCAATCAAGGGATTGAATCAAGGGGTTAAGGTTTGTTGGTGAGCCAAAGGGAAAACCAACGGTGATAGGTTTGTTTGTGAGCCGAGGGTAAAACCAACGTGTAAGGGTTTGATTGTGATCCCGGGAAAACAATCGGAGAGGTTCTAGTCGGTGAGCCTGGAAAAACCGACCGAGTTCGTTGTGCGCTCGTAAAACAACAAGTTGGGTTGTGAGCTTGTAAAACAACCGGCTGTAATCTGAGGGATTATAGTGAAATTTCCAAGAGGTCTTGGGGAGTGGATGTAGGTGCTGGGATGCACCGAACCACTATACTTTTGTTGTGTTTGTGATGCTCTTTGTTATCTAACTTTCTCACTCACTTACTTACTTAGATACATTGCTTGCTTAACTCTTCTCCGTGCATCCTTTAGTTGCAAGCATATTCAATTTACTTAATCAAGTCTCATTCAATATAACAACATTAAGACTCATTGTATTGAATTGCATACTTGGGCAAACTTAGACTAATCTTTTATTGAGTCCGCTGCTTAATAGTTGATTAGATTAGAATCATACTCTTGCTAAGTTTAAATTCCACTATGCATCCATACAACTTAGCTTAATTAACTCTAAAAGATTAGAAGTAGTTGAAAAGTTTTTAAAAGACCCAATTCACCCCCCCTCTTGGGTTGTCACCTTGGGCAACAAGTGGTATCAGAGCAGGTGCTCAAATATTATTTGTAGTCTTAACCGACTAGAGCCAAAGATCATGACAACTCAAATAGATAGTTTTCTAGGAGAAGGACAATCAATTGATACACCTCCACTGTTTAATGGTATAAACTACCCACATTGGAAAATACGCATGCGCATTTTCATTCAATCACAAAACTACTATCTATAGAAAATCATAATAAATGACCTTCACACACTCTCTCATATTAATGAGAAGGACTTAGCACAATTAAATGCTAATGCTATGAACATATTATATTGTGCTATTCAAGAAACAAAGTTTAATGAAATTTCTGCATGCTTATCTGCTAAGGAGATCTGGGATACTTTAGAAAATATTTATGATAAATCTCAGATTAGCTCTCATATGCTTCAATTATATACTAACAATGAGACTGCAGAAAAGGGTGATGAATCTCCCTCAGTCGAGTCGACTCCAAGTAGCTCAGAGTCGACTCCCAAGTTAGTCGAGTCGACTCCAATAAGGTCCGAGTCGACTCCGAGGCAAATCAGCTTCCTAAAGACAAAGAAAAAGAGGAAGCAAGAAGAAAGGAAGAAAGAGATAAAAAGGAAGAAAGCCTTGACCAAGAAAGAGTCAAGCCAAAAAATAAAGGTTAGGAGCAACAATGATGATATTAGCTCCAAGAAACTACAAGAGGTAACTGACTTGTGCTTTATGGCACAAGAAGACAAGGTAAAATCTGAATCTACTCTTACCTCAAATGATTTTCAAGAAGAATTCTCTTATGATGAATTATTAAATGCTTTTCATGAGTTGTATAGTGATTGTAGAAAATTATCTGTAAAGAATAAAAATCTTAAGAAACTAAATTCTGAAAATGAAAGCTTAAGGTCATTTTCAGAAGAATTGATTCAGAAAAATCATAGCTTAATTAAAGAAAATCAAAACTTAAGTAAAGAAATTAACCAATTAAGATGTTTTATTAACAAATTCACTGTAAGTTCAGAAAGATTAAAAATGATGTTTGAAAGCCAACATGCTGATTTTGATAAATCAAAATTTAGCTTGACTCCTTCACTTAGCCATAAATCTCTAGAGATAAAGGTTATCAATTTACCAAGCAAACCATTAAATAAGATAACTTATTTCAAAAATGAAAAGGATGGGAATAACAACTTTACCTATCGTTCTAGTATAATTAAATCAAATGGTAAAGTTATTACTATTAAACAGATATGGGTTCCAAAAGGAACCATATGTCCTAACTCTCAAGGACTCAAGCAAGCTTGGGTACCCAAAATGAAAAAATGAGGATGTACACATAGGTGTACCAAGGTACCTATGGAACATAAAGAAACTTAAAAAGTTATTAACAAAAAAAAAATAATAATGAAATCAGTAATTCTTGCATCTCATCATTATTTGTGCTTTAGTATTTGATATGATTTGCTAGTAGTGATCAATTTTGTGATATAGAAAATATTTTTGGAAATATAATCAAATCTCTTCATTTTTTAGTATACTTTACTCACTATTGGATAAGTTGCTAAATGATTAATCAATTTATTAAGAATAACTCTATGAATTCTCTATATGCTTGATTGAGAGTTATTATCCATGGCATTATTGTTTATTGATCATAGATATGATAATGTGTACTTGGTATGCTTTTGAATATATGCACTATGAATACCAAGAAACCATCCTTGGCATATAAAATCAACTCATGCTAGTATGTACTTAATCTCAAAAGACCTTGCCATAGGCTTACTTAGATTATCTACTTAAAGGTCAAAGTTTTGCTATGCATGCTAACTAAGGAAACAAACAAAAATCACTACTAAATCTTGTAAAAGTGGTTCAAATGATAAAGGTTTCCAAACTGTGAAGATAAAGAGTATCATGGCACAGTGTTGAAAACCAAAATCCTGATAAAGGTTATACAGAAAATAATATTAAATCCAATGATTTCAGCACCAAGGACACCATAAGCAAAATAGGATTAATAGAATTCTTGAAGAAATGAAAAAGACAATTATGTATGATAGTCATCTACTTAAATAATTTTTAAAAGACTATCATCACTGCTTGTCATACATATGATTTCTATTTTTGATGAAAATTTTGATCTTCTGAAAAATGGAAAATGAACCATTGCATATCTTTCATATTTTTCAGTCGTACATGTTATTATGAAAATAATGCCAAATCTGATAGAGATATGTCTATCCTTGGATATCATTCATCAAGCAATGCATATAGAATATTCAATGAAAAGATTTTAGTTGCAGAAATATCAAGTCATTTTATTCTTTATGAGACTAATGATTTATTATCAAGATACTAAGATCAAATTATATATGTATATGGTTAATCTTTTACATATAACAATCTAAAAATATGTTAATAATTAGAACCAAATTGAGTTTTTCAGAAATGCACTTAATGAAGAAAAATTGATGACTACTAAAAGACTAAATCAAGAAAAGATGAAATAGATCTTGATGAAATTTTTGCATGATTAGAAGTAAAGATTACCATCATCATTTGCTTGCTTTATGAGCTTTATAGTCCATCAAATGAGTGTGTAGAATGGACTCCTATGTGCTTACTTTATTAAAGAAGATATATGTTAAATAACCACCATATTTGAAAACACTCATTACAAATATGATAAAGCAATATATGATTTGAAACAAGCATCAAAAGCATGATATATAAAAGCTTAAGTAACCTTTTTGATAGAAAGTAATAGTGATAAATCTATGCATCAAAAAGAAGAATTTGTGATATCTTATTTGCTCAAGGCATGCATTGATGACTTCATTTTTTGGTTCTACTAATGAAGAGTTATATGAGGATTTTACTAAGCTCATGTAAGGTGAGTTTGAAATATGTATGATGAATGAATTAACATCTTCTCTCAAACTCCAAATTAAGACAAACAAGAAAGGGGATCTTCATTGACCAAAGTTAGTCCACAAGAAAACTCTTATAGAAGATTGGCATGAAGAAGGTATGTCTATGACCCCATCTTGTAGAATTTGAAAAGGATGAGCAAAGTAGATCTATTGTTTTAAAGCTGTATTGAAGCATGATAGAATAATTATTTTATCATACAGCTAGTAGACCAGATTGTATTCTCATTATGTGACCTTGTGCAAGACTTCAATCTAACTTTAATTAATCATATTTTATTGATGACAAATAAATCATAATCTGAATTTTGATAGAAATAAATGTTTAAGATAAATTGATTAAAACATAGTTAACATATCTTATTGATAATTATCTTAAGCAAATAGAATCTAAACTAAATTGACTTAAACTATCTTGGTTAATGAATCTATCTCTTTAGTTCAAATGATATGTGCTTGCTTATATTTAGGCAATCTCTTGAGTAAAGTGACTCAACATGCAACTATTGTCATATCTTATATTGAGTCATCTAGTTAAAAAAATATATATGTTGGATGAATGCTTTGTATCTTAAAGAAACTAATGACCTTCCTTCAAGAAAGAAAAATGAGAAATTTCAACTTGAAGGATATCTTCATGTAAGATACACTAAATATTCACATGCAAACAAGAGAGAGGATCTTCTTCAGCCAAAAGTTCACACATAAGAAATCTAGTTTGGCTTGAAGAACATATAATGAATAGGTAATTTTAGATACCTTTCTCACAAATTAATTGAGCAAAGTCAATAACTTAAATCCTATTATGGCATGATTAAATTCTTTAATTATTAATTTTTGATATCATGTCTATATGTGTATTGACTGACTTATACTTTTAGAAATTGTTTCATGGTTTGCCCAAACTAAAATATATCTTTGCCTATGTCATAACCATGAAATACACAAGTATATGCTTAAAATTTTGATGTAAAATAACTTGTGAGAAGTTATGAATCCTTGAGCACAATGAAAATGTTGTTTGCATAATATACATCTATATGATACATAAGATTATCTCTTTATTCTACTCTTTCATGTAAATTACTTGAGAATAACAAAAAGAGAGAGAGATAAAGAAAAGAAAATGGACATTATTCAAGAGATGAAAAACTGAGCAAAGGCAAGTACTTCAATCTTAAGGAAAAGCAAAACAAGCATAATATATTCGGCACACTTAGAAGGGATAAAATCTATAATTAATTACACTCAAACAGGGAGAGTTTGGAGTGAACATTTTAACCTTTCTATATTGCTCATCATAGGGATGGTGCCAATTGGGAGGCTAGTGGTAGTACCCGGCACTATTTGACCCAACTATTCGGTGTAGGACATATTAGGGACGGCACAAGAGGGAGGCTAGTGGTAGTACCTCGTGCCCCTTCCCAACTCCATCGGATAGGGAGTAAATAGAGTATAGAGCATAAGAAAGTAAAAATGAAAGACAAAGTAAATGAAAGTATACAAGAAAGAATCAATTCAAATTTTTAGTCACATGGAAACACACTTTAAGGATGAAATCAGTGCAAAATTATATTTAAATAGGAGGAGTTTATTTGAAAAGAATTGATTTTGATACTTGACATGCTTGTTCTTAATATTTTAATGTATGACTTAACACACACTATATTTTGCATGTGGCATGATATTTTAAATTATGGGTTCTCAATATCTTTTGTAGTACCCCATACTTGGACAACTTGATTGAATGTTTGAAATACTACATAACATTTTTTGCTTAGTTTTATTGAAAAGAAATTTCAGATTTGTTGTTAGCAATCATCTCTAAAATCTGAAAGTTGAATAAAGAAGAAGAGAAGGATATCTCTATTTAGGAAAAATAAATTTTATTCTATCCTTCAACTTGCCTAAATTTGGTATATAATGTTCAAATTCGTACCAAAACTCAATATTTAATACAAAGATTCTGAATATGCTCTTATATGTTTGAAATATGTATTTTCAATCGTAATCATTTAAGATGAGCTATAATGTGGAAGATACATATCTCAAAGTATGAGTTTGAGAGCCTCTATTGAAAATCCTATGTAATTCAGAATCTGATTTTGTATAAAAGCTTAAACTAAATGTGATTTTTAAATAAAGTCTTACTTTAAGAAAAACAGAATTAATTTTGATGCCTTTGGTGATTGCTCCGATACGCATCCGAAACATATCATTTCTTATCTTCAAAGTATACTAATATTGGTTCAAATGATGTGTCTTTCGATGATCTTGATTGCAAACAAAAATTTCTAAATATATGATTCTATTTTGATATTAAAAAAAAATATTTATTGTGCTTCATGTATACATTGCTGAAAAACTATGATTAAGAAATTGAGTTCTATAAATATATATACCTCAATGATCATCTATATATTTTTCTCTCCTACATTATTAAAGACTTCCATCAATAGAGTGAATGATCTTAAAGCTAGAAACATTTCACCTCACTCAAATGACTCTAAAAGAAAGAAAATGTAAATGCTTTTGAAACAAACTGAGCTTCAATTGAATCATTTTCTGATTAATACTTTTATACATTTTCTCTAAGATTAGGAGAAAGCATAACTTGTTCTTAAAGGATTAGAAAGAGTGATTACTATAAATTCTGAATAATTCTAGATCACTCTACATTCTTGATATTACAGAATTTCAGTGTTATTCACGTTTATCACTAAAATCTGAAATTCAACAATTAAAATGATTAAAGAAGAATGCATCTTTTGAGGGAGAGCTTTAGATATTCAGTATCCTATCCCAAAGACACTTTATTTTGATGCATACTTTGAATTTTATGGATTGATTTTGATAAACCTCCTTATATTGCAAGACATGCTTTAATTTCCTTGAGATGAGTTCTATAAAGGTTGTCTTATCTCAAACTATATTTTTTGAGATTGACAATCTTATTGAACATTATCTTAGGATTCTAAACTCTTAAATGGAATGATCAATTGAGGGGGAGAAAGAAAATTTCAGAAGGAGAGGTCTTATGGAACTTAATTACATAAATCTATAGGAGAGGGAAAGAATACTAAATGAAAAGTGATCCTAATACTCTCCAATATGTATCATCTGAAATTTAAATCTGAAAATCTTTATGATACACCTTGAGGCATGTTATTTGGTTAATATATCTTCTGCACAAATCATGAACCAAATTGCAATTCAAATAGTTGATCTTAAGAGCCTCTAATTTAATGAAAAAAGGGGAGAATAACGTGTTAAATTTTCTTGAGTATCTCGTAGAAAATCTATTTTGGAATTCACTAATGAGTCCTAATTGGCTTGCTCTTTAGAACTTCAATATTGTGCCAATTCATATTTTTATATATGTATCAAATCGTGCTTATTTTCTAAAGGAATAAAAGAAAGTCCTTAAAAGAGCTCTAAGATATATCATAAATTGCATGAATTCATATTTTGGTATTTGTGCCCCAATGCTCTTATTATCATAAAAAGAACTTTGAAGTCATGATCCAACATAATGATATGTTTTTCAAGTATATAAGTTTTGATCTTTTACTCTGAAAATCAATTAAATTGCTCTCATGTTGATAAAATACTTAATAGATTGGGCAAAAGGTCTTAAATGAACAAGCTTTCATACTTAGTGAAGAGAGGTTAGATTTCCACTCATATTTTTCCTTGAATATCATTTGTGGTACTTCTTGAATTAACCTAAGCAAGATTCCACCTACACTTGATTAGAAAACTATCTGTGGTATCAAATTAAAAAACCTCTTGAATTCACACTCGATGTGTTCTGCTCTGATCTTTGTACTTAATGTTTCACTATCTTTTTGATGTTGTCAAAAAGGGGGAGAAATATCTAAGTATATGCTATATACTCAGAATGCTTTATTACTTTGAATTAAATACAAATCAGCTTAAAATTTAAATATGTTGATTGTGTTAAGCTGATTAAATCTAAAGCATTATCATGAAGTATGTTTTTAAATATATATGTTTTCCACTTCATGCAACTTAGCTATGTATTACTTCTAGAAATCAATATCTTTTATATTGCATATACTCCAAGTTTTGTCATCATCAAAAAGGGGGAGATTGATGACCCAAAGATTGATTCATAGATTGATTTTGATGATCACAAAACCTTGAAGTATAGATACTAATGTTTATGTTGCAAGGAGAAAGATATTTATTTTGCAAGGAACATAGCAAGTTGGAAGAACACAAGAAGGCCTCCAAAGCTCTCAAGTTGGAAGAAAGCTACAATTTATTGGCCCAAGTTTAAAGTTCAAAGGATTCAAATTGGAGGAGTAAAATCAAAAGAAAAATTCAAAAGAACAGTCTTCGAGTCGACTCCAGTGGAATTCGAGTCGACTCCGGAGAAGTATGAGTCGACTCCGGAGAAGTATGAGTCGACTCCTAGGAGTCACAGGCAGAAAAGTCAGAGAGCAGTTTTCGGGTCTGAGATTCGAGTCGACTCCAGTGGAACGCGAGTCGACTCCGATGGTTGGTAGGTCGACTCCAAAGAAAGCAAGAGTCGACTCTCAGCGGAACACAAGGAAAAAGTCAGAGAGCATTTTTGGGACTCTGAGATTCGAGTCGACTCCCGCATTGCACGAGTCGACTCCGAGACTCCGCGACCATCAACAGACAGAAAACCAAGTTACTGCCTCTAAGATTCGAGTCGACTCCCAGACAGCTCGAGTCGACTCCAAGGCAGCGCTACACCAAGATGGCAGAAGGCTGTGTTTCGCAAACTGAGAGCCGAGTCGACTCCAAGGAAGTTCGAGTCGACTCCAAGACTGGACGAGCCAAAAGACAGAGGATCGGGAGTTCGGGCTTTGAGATTCGAGTCGACTCCCAGGACAGTCGAGTCGACTCGAGAGGACAAAATTCAAAATTAGATCCACGGACTTCAGTGGATGAGCCGACTCTGAAATTGCCAAGTCAGCTCCAGAAGTTGGCGAGTCGACTCCAGGTTAAGACGAGTCGACTCCCAGTCGAGGCAAGCACATTAATTCAAATTTGGAACAGTGGGCGAGTTGTCTCCGGTAAAACACGAGCCGACTCCTGCAACAGGCGAGCCGACTCCTGATCGCGCGAGTCGACTCCGATCCCAACGGTCATATTGTCAGGAGGTGCAGACTGGTTCCAATGGCTCTATTTTTGTCTCTAACGGCTATATTCTTGTTTCCACGTTATCAAAAGCTATAAAAACAAGAAGAGAGCTAGGAGAGAACTTATGGAAGTGGGAGAGATCATCTAGGAAAGAGATCTCAAAGAGATTACAAAGAAAATCTCCCATAAGCACAAAAGGGCCATCCAAAACGAAATAGAGAGAAGAAGAGCATCCAAGTGAATCCGAAAGCTTCCTCTCCATCCGTGTGCTGCCTCAGGGATCCTCTACTTCATGCCAAATCAGAGGAGGATCAAGTAAAGAAGAAGCCGAGCTCCTCCATCTTCAAAACTCGTTTGAGGGCTTCTCTTTACTCTATTTGTTTATATTATCATATTTGCTTGTTTAAGAAGCTTTGTTTTGTTTTATACTTTGTTTTAATATCTTGTAACTTGATTCAATCAAGGGATTGAATCAAGGGGTTAAGGTTTGTTGGTGAGCCAAAGGGAAAACCAACGGTGATAGGTTTGTTGGTGAGCCGAGGGTAAAACCAACGTGTAAGGGTTTGATTGTGATCCCGGAAAAACAATCGGGGAGGTTCTAGTCGGTGAGCCTGGAAAAACCGATCGAGTTCGTTGTGCGCTCGTAAAACAACAAGTTGGGTTGTGAGCTTGTAAAACAACCGGCTGTAATCTGAGGGATTATAGTGAAATTCCCAAGAGGTCTTGGGGAGTGGATGTAGGTGCTGGGATGCACCGAACCACTATACTTTTGTTGTGTTTGTGATGCTCTTTGTTATCTAACTTTCTCACTCACTTACTTACTTAGATACATTGCTTGCTTAACTCTTCTCCGTGCATCCTTTAGTTGCAAGCATATTCAATTTACTTAATCAAGTCTCATTCAATATAACAACATTAAGACTCATTGTATTGAATTGCATACTTGGGCAAACTTAGACTAATCTTTTATTGAGTCCGCTGCTTAATAGTTGATTAGATTAGAATCATACTCTTGCTAAGTTTAAATTTCACTATGCATCCATACAACTTAGCTTAATTAACTCTAAAAGATTAGAAGTAGTTGAAAAATTTTTAAAAGACCCAATTCACCCCCCCCTCTTGGGTTGTCACCTTGGGCAACAAGTGGTATCAGAGCAGGTGCTCAAATATTATTTGTAGTCTTAACCGACTAGAGCCAAAGATCATGACAACTCAAATAGATAGTTTTCTAGGAGAAGGACAATCAATTGATACACCTCCACTGTTTAATGGTATAAACTACCCACATTGGAAAATACGCATGCGCATTTTCATTCAATCATAAAACTACTATCTATGGAAAATCATAATAAATGACCTTCACACACTCTCTCATATTAATGAGAAGGACTTAGCACAATTAAATGCTAATGCTATGAACATATTATATTGTGCTATTCAAGAAACAAAGTTTAATGAAATTTCTGCATGCTTATCTGCTAAGAAGATCTGGGATACTTTAGAAAATATTTATGATAAATCTCAGATTAGCTCTCATATGCTTCAATTATATACTAACAATGAGACTGCAGAAAAGGGTGATGAATCTCCCTCAGTCGAGTCGACTCCAAGTAGCTCAGAGTCGACTCCCAAGTTAGTCGAGTCGACTCCAATAAGGTCCGAGTCGACTCCGAGGCAAATTAGCTTCCTAAAGACAAAGAAAAAGAGGAAGCAAGAAGAAAGGAAGAAAGAGATAAAAAGGAAGAAAGCCTTGACCAAGAAAGAGTCAAGCCAAAAAATAAAGGTTAGGAGCAACAATGATGATATTAGCTCCAAGAAACTACAAGAGGTAACTGACTTGTGCTTTATGGCACAAGAAGACAAGGTAAAATCTGAATCTACTCTTACCTCAAATGATTTTCAAGAAGAATTCTCTTATGATGAATTATTAAATGCTTTTCATGAGTTGTATAGTGATTGTAGAAAATTATCTGTAAAGAATAAAAATCTTAAGAAACTAAATTCTGAAAATGAAAGCTTAAGGTCATTTTCAGAAGAATTGATTCAGAAAAATCATAGCTTAATTAAAGAAAATCAAAACTTAAGTAAAGAAATTAACCAATTAAGATGTTTTATTAACAAATTCACTGTAAGTTCAGAAAGATTAAAAATGATGTTTGAAAGCCAACATGCTGATTTTGATAAATCAAAATTTAGCTTGACTCCTTCACTTAGCCATAAATCTCTAGAGATAAAGGTTATCAATTTACCAAGCAAACCATTAAATAAGATAACTTATTTCAAAAATGAAAAGGATGGGAATAACAACTTTACCTATCGTTCTAGTATAATTAAATCAAATGGTAAAGTTATTACTATTAAACAGATATGGGTTCCAAAAGGAACCATATGTCCTAACTCTCAAGGACTCAAACAAGCTTGGGTACCCAAAATGAGAAAATGAGGATGTACACATAGGTGTACCAAGGTACCTATGGAACATAAAGAAACTTAAAAAGTTATTAACAAAAAAAAATAATAATGAAATCAGTAATTCTTGCATCTCATCATTATTTGTGCTTTAGTATTTGATATGATTTGCTAGTAGTGATCAATTTTGTGATATAGAAAATATTTTTGGAAATATAATCAAATCTCTTCATTTTTTAGTATACTTTACTCACTATTGGATAAGTTGCTAAATGATTAATCAATTTATTAAGAATAACTCTATGAATTCTCTATATGCTTGATTGAGAGTTATTATCCATGGCATTATTGTTTATTGATCATAGATATGATAATGTGTACTTGGTATGCTTTTGAATATATGCACTATGAATACCAAGATTAAAGAAACCATCCTTGGCATATAAAATCAACTCATGCTAGTATGTACTTAATCTCAAAAGACCTTGCCATAGGCTTACTTAGATTATCTACTTAAAGGTCAAAGTTTTGCTATGCATGCTAACTAAGGAAACAAACAAAAATCACTACTAAATCTTGTAAAAGTGGTTCAAATGATAAAGGTTTCCAAACTGTGAAGATAAAGAGTATCATGGCACAGTGTTGAAAACCAAAATCCTGATAAAGGTTATACAGAAAATAATATTAAATCCAATGATTTCAGCACCAAGGACACCATAAGCAAAATAGGATTAATAGAATTCTTGAAGAAATGAAAAAGACAATTATGTATGATAGTCATCTACTTAAATAATTTTTAAAAGACTATCATCACTGCTTGTCATACATATGATTTCTATTTTTGATGAAAATTTTGATCTTCTGAAAAATGGAAAATGAACCATTGCATATCTTTCATATTTTTCAGTCGTACATGTTATGCTTGATATGCTCTTATGAAAATAATGCCAAATCTGATAGAGATATGTCTATCCTTGGATATCATTCATCAAGCAATGCATATAGAATATTCAATGAAAAGATTTTAGTTGCAGAAATATCAAGTCATTTTATTCTTTATGAGACTAATGATTTATTATCAAGATACTAAGATCAAATTATATATGTATATGGTTAATCTTTTACATATAACAATCTAAAAATATGTTAATAATTAGAACCAAATTGAGTTTTTCAGAAATGCACTTAATGAAGAAAAATTGATGACTACTAAAAGACTAAATCAAGAAAAGATGAAATAGATCTTGATGAAATTTTTGCATGATTAGAAGTAAAGATTACCATCATCATTTGCTTGCTTTATGAGCTTTATAGTCCATCAAATGAGTGTGTAGAATGGACTCCTATGTGCTTACTTTATTAAAGAAGATATATGTTAAATAACCACCATATTTGAAAACACTCATTACAAATATGATAAAGCAATATATGATTTGAAACAAGCATCAAAAGCATGATATATAAAAGCTTAAGTAACCTTTTTGATAGAAAGTAATAGTGATAAATCTATGCATCAAAAAGAAGAATTTGTGATATCTTATTTGCTCAAGGCATGCATTGATGACTTCATTTTTTGGTTCTACTAATGAAGAGTTATATGAAGATTTTACTAAGCTCATGTAAGGTGAGTTTGAAATATGTATGATGAATGAATTAACATCTTCTCTCAAACTCCAAATTAAGACAAACAAGAAAGGGGATCTTCATTGACCAAAGTTAGTCCACAAGAAAACTCTTATAGAAGATTGGCATGAAGAAGGTATGTCTATGACCCCATCTTGTAGAATTTGAAAAGGATGAGCAAAGTAGATCTATTGTTTTAAAGCTGTATTGAAGCATGATAGAATAATTATTTTATCATACAGCTAGTAGACCAGATTGTATTCTCATTATGTGACCTTGTGCAAGACTTCAATCTAACTTTAATTAATCATATTTTATTGATGACAAATAAATCATAATCTGAATTTTGATAGAAATAAATGTTTAAGATAAATTGATTAAAACATAGTTAACATATCTTATTGATAATTATCTTAAGCAAATAGAATCTAAACTAAATTGACTTAAACTATCTTGGTTAATGAATCTATCTCTTTAGTTCAAATGATATGTGCTTGCTTATATTTAGGCAATCTCTTGAGTAAAGTGACTCAACATGCAACTATTGTCATATCTTATATTGAGTCATCTAGTTAAAAAAATATATATGTTGGATGAATGTTTTGTATCTTAAAGAAACTAATGACCTTCCTTCAAGAAAGAAAAATGAGAAATTTCAACTTGAAGGATATCTTCATGTAAGATACACTAAACATTCACATGCAAACAAGAGAGAGGATCTTCTTCAGCCAAAAGTTCACACATAAGAAATCTAGTTTGGCTTGAAGAACATATAATGAATAGGTAATTTTAGATACCTTTCTCACAAATTAATTGAGCAAAGTCAATAACTTAAATCCTATTATGGCATGATTAAATTCTTTAATTATTAATTTTTGATATCATGTCTATATGTGTATTGACTGACTTATACTTTTAGAAATTGTTTCATGGTTTGCCCAAACTAAAATATATCTTTGCCTATGTCATAACCATGAAATACACAAGTATATGCTTAAAATTTTGATGTAAAATAACTTGTGAGAAGTTATGAATCCTTGAGCACAATGAAAATGTTGTTTGCATAATATACATCTATATGATACATAAGATTATCTCTTTATTCTACTCTTTCATGTAAATTACTTGAGAATAACAAAAAGAGAGAGAGATAAAGAAAAGAAAATGGACATTATTCAAGAGATGAAAAATCTGAGCAAAGGCAAGTACTTCAATCTTAAGGAAAAGCAAAACAAGCATAATATATTCGGCACACTTAGAAGGGATAAAATCTATAATTAATTACACTCAAACAGGGAGAGTTTGGAGTGAACATTTTAACCTTTCTATATTGCTCATCATAGGGATGGTGCCAATTGGGAGGCTAGTGGTAGTACTCGGCACTATTTGACCCAACTATTCGGTGTAGGGCATATTAGGGACGGCACAAGAGGGAGGCTAGTGGTAGTACCTCGTGCCCCTTCCCAACTCCATCGGATAGGGAGTAAATAGAGTATAGAGCATAAGAAAGTAAAAATGAAAGACAAAGTAAATGAAAGTATACAAGAAAGAATCAATTCAAATTTTTAGTCACATGGAAACACACTTTAAGGATGAAATCAGTGCAAAATTATATTTAAATAGGGAGAGTTTATTTGAAAAGAATTGATTTTGATACTTGACATGCTTGTTCTTAATATTTTAATGTATGACTTAACACACACTATATTTTGCATATACTCCAAGTTTTGTCATCATCAAAAAGGGGGAGATTGATGACCCAAAGATTGATTCATAGATTGATTTTGATGATCACAAAATCTTGAAGTATAGATACTAATGTTTATGTTGCAAGGAGAAAGATATTTATTTTGCAAGGAACATAGCAAGTTGGAAGAACACAAGAAGGCCTCCAAAGCTCTCAAGTTGGAAGAAAGCTACAATTTATTGGCCCAAGTTTAAAGTTCAAAGGATTCAAATTGGAGGAGTAAAATCAAAAGAAAAATTCAAAAGAACAGTCTTCGAGTCGACTCCAGTGGAATTCGAGTCGACTCCGGAGAAGTATGAGTCGACTCCGGAGAAGTATGAGTCGACTCCTAGGAGTCACAGGCAGAAAAGTCAGAGAGCAGTTTTCGGGTCTGAGATTCGAGTCGACTCCAGTGGAACGCGAGTCGACTCCGATGGTTGGTAGGTCGACTCCAAAGAAAGCAAGAGTCGACTCTCAGCGGAACACAAGGAAAAAGTCAGAGAGCATTTTTGGGACTCTGAGATTCGAGTCGACTCCCGCATTGCACGAGTCGACTCCGAGACTCCGCGACCATCAACAGACAGAAAACCAAGTTACTGCCTCTGAGATTCGAGTCGACTCCCAGACAGCTCGAGTCGACTCCAAGGCAGCGCTACACCAAGATGGCAGAAGGCTGTGTTTCGCAAACTGAGAGCCGAGTCGACTCCAAGGAAGTTCGAGTCGACTCCAAGACTGGACGAGCCAAAAGACAGAGGATCGGGAGTTCGGGCTCTGAGATTCGAGTCGACTCCCAGGACAGTCGAGTCGACTCGAGAGGACAAAATTCAAAATTAGATCCACGGACTTCAGTGGATGAGCCGACTCCGAAATTGCCAAGTCAGCTCCAGAAGTTGGCGAGTCGACTCCAGGTTAAGACGAGTCGACTCCCAGTCGAGGCAAGCACATTAATTCAAATTTGGAACAGTGGGCGAGTCGTCTCCGGTAAAACACGAGCCGACTCCTGCAACAGGCGAGCCGACTCCTGATCGCGCGAGTCGACTCCGATCCCAACGGTCATATTGTCAGGAGGTGCAGACTGGTTCCAACGGCTCTATTTTTGTCTCTAACGGCTATATTCTTGTTTCCACGTTATCAAAAGCTATAAAAACAAGAAGAGAGCTAGGAGAGAACTTATGGAAGTGGGAGAGATCATCTAGGAAAGAGATCTCAAAGAGATTACAAAGAAAATCTCCCATAAGCACAAAAGGGCCATCCAAAACGAAATAGAGAGAAGAAGAGCATCCAAGTGAATCCGAAAGCTTCCTCTCCATCCGTGTGCTGCCTCAGGGATCCTCTACTTCATGCCAAATCAGAGGAGGATCAAGTAAAGAAGAAGCCGAGCTCCTCCATCTTCAAAACTCGTTTGAGGGC
The DNA here is from genome assembly GCF_009389715.1 of Phoenix dactylifera. Taxonomy (NCBI): domain Eukaryota; kingdom Viridiplantae; phylum Streptophyta; class Magnoliopsida; order Arecales; family Arecaceae; genus Phoenix; species Phoenix dactylifera. The sequence continues at coordinate 4,805,963 of NC_052405.1, read as the reverse complement.
TTCTCTTTACTCTATTTGTTTATATTATCATATTTGCTTGTTTAAGAAGCTTTGTTTTGTTTTATACTTTGTTTTAATATCTTGTAACTTGATTCAATCAAGGGATTGAATCAAGGGGTTAAGGTTTGTTGGTGAGCCAAAGGGAAAACCAACGGTGATAGGTTTGTTGGTGAGCCGAGGGTAAAACCAACGTGTAAGGGTTTGATTGTGATCCCGGAAAAACAATCGGGAAGGTTCTAGTCGGTGAGCCTGGAAAAACCGACCGAGTTCGTTGTGCGCTCGTAAAACAACAAGTTGGGTTGTGAGCTTGTAAAACAACCGGCTGTAATCTGAGGGATTATAGTGAAATTTCCAAGAGGTCTTGGGGAGTGGATGTAGGTGCTGGGATGCACCGAACCACTATACTTTTGTTGTGTTTGTGATGCTCTTTGTTATCTAACTTTCTCACTCACTTACTTACTTAGATACATTGCTTGCTTAACTCTTCTCCGTGCATCCTTTAGTTGCAAGCATATTCAATTTACTTAATCAAGTCTCATTCAATATAACAACATTAAGACTCATTGTATTGAATTGCATACTTGGGCAAACTTAGACTAATCTTTTATTGAGTCCGCTGCTTAATAGTTGATTAGATTAGAATCATACTCTTGCTAAGTTTAAATTCCACTATGCATCTATACAACTTAGCTTAATTAACTCTAAAAGATTAGAAGTAGTTGAAAAGTTTTTAAAAGACCCAATTCACCCCCCCTCTTGGGTTGTCACCTTGGGCAACACGTATGTTCATAGTTCTGATACTTCTTCCTCTTCATCCGGCATACTCGAGCCATATGACCGAGTTTCCCACAATTGTAGCAAATCGGCTTCCGATCATTCTTATTGATATGGTGTTTTGGCTTCATAGGTTTTCTTTTATTTCTAGGTCCACCCTTTTCAAATTTGGAGTTCTTGAACTTATGGGTCTTACTCTGGCCTTTTATAAAGTTCACCTTGGTTAGAAGCTCAGGATTCATGAGTTGCTCATTATCTTTCTCAAGGTGTTGTTCTTGGATCCTAATGGCAGACAATAGAGTTTTCATTGTCATATCCTCGGTTTTATGTTTCAGGGATAACCCAAAGTCTTTCCAAGAAGGTGGGAGCTTGTCAATGGTACAAGCAACTTGAAGGCTTTCAGTTATACCCATTCCCCTTAAGCCTAATTCATGATAAATCACTGTTAACTCATGGGCTTGATCAACTACGGGCTTGGTGTCAACCATCTTATAAGACAGGAATTGACTAGCAGCATACTTGTCCATTCCGGCATCTTGGATACCATATTTCTTATTAAGATCATCCCAAATCTCCTTGGAGGTTTTAAAAGTGCAGTAGACATCAAAAAGGGGATCAGTAAGATAGGACAGAATCCTTCCCCTACACAGGTAATCTTTCTTCTTAAATTCCTCCAAATTACAAGTTCTAGCTGGTTCATTCTCTTCCTCATTTGGAGGAGAGTCAAAGATTATGGAAAATAACCCTAGTGTGGTTAAGAAGATTTCCATCTTCTGTCTCCAACGCTTAAAGTTATTTCCATTAAATTTTTCAGGAGGAACCGGGTCACTTGCATTGGCCATTGGGGTAACTCTAAGTACTAGCCTATTATATGTAGGAGAAATCTACTTCAAGAATGTTGGATATATACTGTCCCAGAAAATTTTAAATCTATAATACTCTACTTCAATAAATAATAGGCAGAAATAGGCTTAGAGAAAATAAATAGAGAAAGTGGAAAAATGGAACCCGAGATGCTGAGGCGTGGTATGTTGGTCACTTTTCTTGAAGTAGATTTCGCCGCCTTACAGTGCACTAGGCTTAGATGGCGTTCTACTCCTGAGATACAACAGCCTTTCCTTCTGCCTCAATGATTTGCACGGATCAAAGAAGCCTTTGAACCCAGAATCAGTATGCAGCAAGCCCGATTGAAAGAAAAATAGCGAATAGGAGGAATAGAAGTTCTCTGTTTTCAATTCTGTTTTCTGTCTAATCCGAAGAGGTCTATTTATAGACTTCTTCGGAACAGACGCGACCAAAAATCGGTCAACGGTCAAAACTGGTAATAAAGTTTGAAAAAACACTGGGAGTAGGATCAGCGGATGTGAGGTCGGTTGCGAAGAGGTGCTAACGAGGAAGCGACGTGGCTCCTCGTGCTAAGGGTGCGAAGCACGACTCATGCGCCTCTTGGCTCATCGCACCTGTTGTCCGACCTCGGCTCCTCTGGGCTCATTGCACCTGTGGTCCGATCTTGGCCTCGGCACCTCGGACGAGCACAGGCACAAGGAACCTCGGACGAGCAGGGCCTCAGTCTCTTGGACAACCTCAGCTCTGGGTCGCACAGGTGCAAGGAACCTCGGACGAGCAGGGCCGACGAGCACAGGCACGGGCGCAAGGAAACTTGGACGAGCATGGCCTCAGTCTCTTGGACGACCTCAGCTCTGGGTCGCACAGGTGCAAGGAACCTTGGACGAGCAGGGCCGAGCGAGCACAGGCTCGGGCGCAAAGACCGTCGGGTCGAACGAGCACAGGCACAGAACCGAGCAACATAACCAAGCTGCCTCTCCTTCACGTAAATAAATCCTCCATATGAGAATTTTAAAAAGGAGGGAAAAGAGATTCGAACCACCTACCTCAAGCACTTCAAACGGACACACCAACCATCCACACCACACTCCCTTCTTAACCTATATACATAATATATATGTTTTAAGTATGAAAACTTTTAATCATTATTTAATAAAAATCTAACAGGAGGAACCTTTGATGTTTTGCTTTATTTGAAGTAAATTCTAAACCTTTACTCTTATAGATTTATATTTTTAATATATTATGGATTCTTGCATAATTATTTTGTAGATAGTTCTTTAATGGTTTATGTTGATTGACATATGGACCGCTTTAGTATTTGATTTGTCGTTGATGTAATAGGCACGATGAATGCTTAGAAATAGAGTTCATATGTCCAAAAAATATATATTCCATGCTTTGATCTATTCTACTTTTACATATTTAATCAAGAACCGAAGAATTTATTTCTTGAATGCAAGATTATCAAGGGGGATTCCAGATCCCTACACCATCTTAATCTATCCAAACTTTGATTCTCTATTTACTGATTGATTTTCTATTTGCAAAACATCATCTTAATCCACAAATTTATTGAATCAATTAATCTGAAATTAAGCTAATAACCCATAGATCATTTTCTGAGGAATCGACCTCGGACTTCCGAGTTATACTACTTGTGCGATTCTCCTGCACTTGGGAGAATAATTTTTCGAGAGCACCATACAATCTTTGGTAGGTCAAATTAGCCTATATGCAATATAAATCACGCATAACTCCTATTTACATTATATGCCCAACTTCCAATATATGCACATTAATTACCAAGTGAAGATTATTTTTCCATTGCACAGACATATTTCATCCATAAGCAATATAATAGGTGTGGTTGAATATGTTAAATGGCTCATCTGAAGCACAGTGCAAGAATTTGATTGTGCAATGGATAATTTGTAATATAATAATGTTACTTTTTTTGATGTTAGGAATTAGTTTGTAGGCTCTACATTTTTAGACATTCTCTTTTGATGGATAAAGCACAGCTAATTTGTAGGGGCCCTAGTGATGCAAGCTTGTGAGCAGAACAACTCCACATGAGCCGATTGTGATTAAGAGGATGTTGGTTTTAGCTCTAGTTTATGATCCAAAAAAAAGTCAGACAAATGTAACATAATTTTTAAAATATGAAATAGCATAATATATTTAAAATAAGTACATTTTATAATGTAAATAATCTTATAATAAACCTTTATTTTAATATAGTAGAATATTGTCATGGTTGTTGGCTGGTTCTTAGGGAAATGAAGGGTCATTAGTTGGGTTCCCTGTATAGGTAGTCTATAAAATAGTTTTTAAGTATTTTATATTTGGATAATACTTCACAAATATTAAATCCTTGCATTTACAAATATGGGAATATAATCTTCTATTTTTATCCTGATAATGTTCAACTAGCATTAAAATCCCCACATTTTGTAAAAGTGAGCATTTTATTAAAAAATGCAGGAGATATAATGGATCACATTTATCAATTTTTCCAGCATTTTTTAATTGTTAGGGATTCCATATTTCTTATAGTGGATCTTCTAGCATCCAAGCATACCTTAAATGAGTAACAATATGATACACTAAGTATATCTCACTATACATGAAAGCAATTAATTTTTTAGTATATCAACATAATCTTTCAATATATCAAGAGAATACTTAAAAGAAAATCTCATTATATATGAAGGTCATTAAATTCACATTACCTCAATAGATCAAGAAAATGGAAGCCATGAAATTCCTTTTTTTTTGTGAGAAAACGAAAGCTATTTAAATCGTTTGATCTTTGTAGATAATCAAGATTAACTTTTAAATGGACTCATTTACTCTATAACCTTAGTGAAACCCTAACCTATAAATTTGTAGAGCTCCTAATCTAAAGATTTCATCTACAACTAAACTACAAAACAAATAGCTCAAGCAGTAGCTCTTTTTGTCGTGATTCTATTGGCATTGTCCCTAGACAATGCTTTCAGAGAACGAGTTGGAGGATCTTCATCTATGTTTGTAAACAGATATGAAATTGATCGCAAGGCTTCTAGAAGCCAGAACTCAATAGTGTCACTCATCAAGGAGGATTACTAGACTCGATATGGACCATTTTAGACACTATGAAGAGGACTAGACACGGTTTAGGAATAAGATCTGCCACATCAAGAAGTCGAATCACATCAAACTTTCAGAGGCTATAATTTGCTCATACAATATCTAGTTGAGGCACATTGAGCAATCAAGGCTCTCATTATTTAAGCCTCGAAACAGACTGATCAAAGCAAAAATTTTCCTTCCAAAAAAGATTTTTTCTAGGCATATCTCTTCTGATCCAAGAAGAATTAAATAGAGCGGTTGAAGGAAAAGTCAATATAGAAATTAAAATCTACCTCCTATAGGATTAGCTCTTTCATGATAATATCTACTAATTATGTCCAGTTTGAGAAAATTGAGTCCTCTTTCAACTAAAACAAAAATCCTACTTGTATTGTGCAAAAGCTCACTAGCATAAATAAACACTATGTAACTTAATCTATTACTCATTAATGAAAGAAACGATGCCATAGATCCTACTTTAGTTAAATTTTCTATCTTTTCCTAAAATTTTCTAACGAGATTTGTGTTGAGTGGATTGAAGAAATTACTTTCTTCTCTCCAATCTAATCAAGTTTATATTAGAGCTTCGATTATCTACATCTATGGAGATCTTAGTTTATAGTCCAGACATGCAAACGATACAAGTAGATAGGAGATGAGATATCGGTGCTTGAAGTACATCGAAGGACAATAACAAGTATAGCCACTACTTCCACCTCAGTGAATGATGAGATGAAGGAATGTCTCATAAAATTGGGGAAGATTGCTCAACAAAATTATTTCTCGATTGAAGATACCTCCAACACAAGCATCATCAACTCCTAGCAAAGCTGTCTCTCATGTCTGGAGTTGAGGATCTACCATCCAGCGAGGAGGATAAGCAACTTGCGAGCACTGAAAATTTTTTCTTCAACCTCAAAGTTGAAGCTCGAATCAAGATCTTTGTATACAATAGAACTGTGGATACAGAGAATCTAGATAATTGGCTAGACAAGTTATCACCATGTATGGATGTACATGCTTAGAAGGTAGCTTTTGTCCACCTCCATGATATTTCTAATCTAAATGGAGAAAAATCAAGAGCTCAATTGAAAAGCAATTCTACCGTCAGCCATAAAGATAATTGTGGATTGTGGCAGTACCTGTAGTAGAAGTACAAAATATACCTATTTAGGATTACATCATTGAGTTCCACATTAAGCTATCACACTTGGGATCTCTAGCAATGATCATGTGTAATCTTTATGAGGTGCATTTGAGGTCTCCATGAGAACATCTGGAAGGAGTTGAAATCCTTCAAAATTGAAAACATCAACAAAGTTAGCATGAAGGCCATGAGAATTGAGAAGAAGAATTGGCTCAAGGAAGAGCAAAGCAAGAGGCAAGTCAATATAACTTAGCAAGGTATTCTGACCACCGTAGAATCAGTGGACATACAAAAAAGAAGTGTTGAAAACTTTATCCTGAGCTACAATTGAAGAGAAGGAAGTTGAAGAAGAAGAATTCCAAGAAGAAAAGGAAGGTGATCTTCAATATAATTGAGGTTGAGAAGCCTTCTAAACACAAGCAAGCAGACTCAAAATTGAGTCTGATGGTGAGAAAATCTGACACAACAACTGAGATAGATCTAAAGGTGCAAGTGAAACTCTTTCATTTGAAAATTTAGGTGAAGCAGAGTATCGTTGGATTTATTGTAGATCCTGAAAGATAAAAGAACTTCATCTTTGAAAGTTTGGTTCAGAAGTGGAGGTTACAAACCAAGCCTCATCTACATCCCTACCCTCCACTTTAGATTCAAAAGGACATCAAGCTAAAGATCACCAAACAATGCACTTTTAATGGCAATAACTAAGAGGTACATTGATGAGATCATATGTAAAGTAGATTCTTTAGATGTC